>NC_028352.1:8311127-8350781 GCF_000741045.1 Vigna radiata var. radiata | reverse complement strand
GAGGAAGAAGAGGAAGAAGAGGAAGAAGAGGAAGAAGAGGAAGAAGAGGAAGAAGAGGAAGAAGAGGAAGAAGAGGAAGAAGAGGAAGAAGAAGAGGAAGAAGAAGAAGAAGAAGAGGAAGAAGAAGAGGAAGAAGAAGAAGAAGAAGAAGAAGAAGAAGAAGAAGAAGAAGAAGAAGAAGAAGAAGAAGAACACGAAGAAGAAGAACAAGAACAAGAAGAACAAGAAGAAGAAAAACAAGAAGAAGAACAAGAAGTAAGAACAACTGTTGTTGCTCTTTCAGGACGTTGAATAATCCATTGTAGTAGTAACATTAGTAAAAAAAACAAACTAAAAGCACTTTATCATCGTTTTGTTTAATATAAAAGAAGAAACAATGAATAAGAAAATAATATGTTAAAAATAGATGTATTTAGTTGAAAAAAGTGCAAAAATTTTATATGAGAATTTTCGTACATGAATTTATGTATGTATGAATTTATCCTTATTTATGAAAACACTTTTATTTTTTCTTATTTGTGGGGTAGAATTCATTGGAGTAGTTCTACAAGAAGAATATGCTTTCCTAGTTTGCTATTACTTTTCTTATTACACGTCTCTTCACATTTAATGATGATATTTACTCTCACTTGTATTAAGAGAAGAAATAATACATAAAATTAATGTGAATTTATTAATTTTAAATACTAAAATGAAAGTTGAAATATTAGAATGGTTTAATCGTTTTCGACATCCCTAATTATGCAGGGTTGTCTCAATTTGGTCCCTGTATTTCTAAAGCTCTCAATTTGGTCCTTAATTTTGCAAATTTGAATCAATTGAGGACTTGCCGTTAAGTTGGTTAGACGGCGTTAAAAATATTGATACGTGGGTTGGTGACAGGACAAAGTCCTTCGGACGTGGCAGACGTTGGTCATCTTATCTAGCTTTGCTTCATTTTTATATTTAAAATTTATAAGTTAAAATTAAAACGGAACGTTTTCAATAAAAAAAAAAAGGTGATTAGTGGTTAAGTAAGTGACCTGGATGTGTAATTAGGAATAATTGGGGAGAATAATTGGGATTTGAAGAAATCCCTAAATTGGAAGAAATCCCTAAATCCCAAATTTGAATATGGCACCAAAATCTTGTCAGTTTCCATAGCGTTTCCTCCTAACAAAACCCAGGGGCTAGCCCTTTATTCAATCCTCATTGGACTCCTTTACTACTGTTTCCTGGTGGTTGGGATTGGAGGAGCAAGAGCCATTGAAAACATAACCAAACTATCAGTCTTTTTCATCTTCTTGATCTTGTTGAGCCTAGGATGGAAGGGTCAAGTATATGGCTTTTTCTGGAGGAGTTGACATGGACACTAGAATTGCATTTTGTGACACAATCAAACACTTAATTGGATGTGTTTCCATAGGCTCGATCTTGGTTCCCATCATCGTGCTCTTCCGGGGTTTTGCACGAGCCACAAGTCTTGTTGGAAGAGATACAAATGAGTTCATGTTTTCTTGTGTCAGTTGCTATATGGGGATTGCATCTCTTCTTGTGATCCGTGGGAACCGATGGGATTTTGTGCACGTTGGAGTTTATAACAAAGTGTTCTTCCAATTCTTGTGATCCGTGGCAAACCCTCAATTGATTCAAATTTACAAAATTAAAGACCAAATCGAAATCTTTAGAAATACGAGGACTAAATTGAAACAACCCTGCATAAATAGGGATGTCGGAAATTATTAAACCTATTAAAAATATATATATTGAGAAAGAAATCAAATAAAGGAATAAAATAAATATTTTAATGCATAAAACGTTTTTGTGTTCTAATCATTTAATAATAATAAATCAGTTTGTTCAGTTATCTGTTTTAATAAAAAAATCATAAAAGATAAACCACTTTTTACATTTTCTCAAAGAAATATTTAATAAAGAGTTAAGATTATTATTATTATAATGTATGAAACAAGAAGTAAAATTAGAAAATACATTTGATTATTAAATGTTAAAAATATAGTTATATTTATGCATTTCTTTTACCCTAATCAAAGGTAGTAGTTTTTGACCTATGCATGTTGCGTAGCCATCTAAAAAGGTAAATTGTCCACTGCAATATTAAATCATAATCACATCCAAGTGCAGGAATCCGGGGGAGAAGTCTTTTCATTTCTATAAATACGAAATTTTATAAAAAGTTTACGAAAAAAATGTTCACAAATATGAAAAGTTTTAATAGCAAAATTGTCAGTACAACCACCATATTTTATATGAGGGACAGGTTTAAAGTTAATTGCCTCATTTTTATTTCTTTAAAATGAATATATATTATATTTTGAACACATAGACTAATTTGCTAAAAAAAAGGGTTACTCAAATTTCTCGAATTCGGGATATCAATTGGAGTAAGAGGGATTTTTTGTATCAAATTCCAAACAAAGTACAATTAACCTATTTATTTAAATTATGACATGTAGATTCTTAGTTAGAAATTTAAGGAATAGATAGAATATATAAAAATTGGAAAACTTGAAGTAAAAGGAGTAAATAAGAAAAGTTAAATGGTAAAATTTATAAAATAATAATAATAAATTATAGAATTCAATCTAAATTTCACTTGAAAATGTCTTCAAAATTAAAAGTGAAGAATTTGTTTTTGGTTATTAGTGCCTTTTGATTATTCCGTACTTTGAATTGGTCAATTCATTATGGAAGAGCTAATTCAAATGTATAGCAAAATGGACATGGCCCTCCAAAACCTTTCCCTTCTCTCTACAACACACCATTTGGGCGTGTTCATAACTATAAAGAACCTATTAATGATTACAAGGCTTCTTTTAAAGTTTTTCTCTCGAGCTCATAACCTAAGCTTTGACCCCTTTATGATAATGAATCATTTACGTCTAGCTCCCGTCTTTATTTAAGAAAATCATGCATGAATCCATAAAAATATTCATATTCTAAGATAAATTTGCCATATTTTAATTTTTTTTTCACTACAAGTTAGTACCCTTTTAAACATAAATCTCCATTGGCGTTAAAACCGATTCTCTTCACCAAGGATTTGGATCTTTTTTATGAGGAACAACATAACAATGTCACATTTCATATTAACGTAGATGAGAAAATCTTATGGTGAAGCAATGTTGCACCATTTGGTTTAAGGACAATGGAGTCTCACTTTAATGCCTTGAAGCACATACCCTTTTGATATAAATGGTTGGTTAAGGCAAAACACTAATGGCCTAACCACGTGCAATTTTATTTTTGTGAATAAAATTACAAACAGTTAGCAGATGAAATGTGTGAAACAGATATGGTGAGACCAATGTGAACAATGCTTAGGAAGCCTTGTACAGAGGACACTATCTTGCACCTTGATTTTTTGGAATCAATAAAAGATTTAGAGAGTAAATAGGAAAGCCAAACATGATTTGGAGACACCAAATCGATATAATATATATATATATATATATATATATATATATATATATATATATATATATATATATATATCAGATTTCATTTCAGAAACTATATATATAATGTGTCCCCAAAGCTTATGCAACGACAAATGCAGATTTTCTTTATGAGAATATACTGAACTTGTATCAGACAAAGCACTGTAAAAACCCTGCACATTGTTGGGTACTTGACTGTCCCTAAACAAGATGGTGGCATATGCTTTTGCCCCTAAGTTTCTTCCTTTGAGTCACCAATTTCATGGGGGTCTCAGATATTTTGATTCAGTGAACTTTTCTCGTAGATAATAAATTCATTAGTAAGTGGTTTTTGGATGGTTGGTTTTGTTTTTATCATGGGGGGAAGAATGTGGAGAAAGCAACTCTTGGATTATGTCCTTCACAGCAACAAAAGAACGAATAGTCCCCACAAATAAGATGCTTTCAGAGGTCCAATGTTTGGTAGGAAGTTTTAAATAAAAGAGAGAATGTTGAAAAGCCTCGGTACAAGCCATACAAAACCTGAATATGGTACCCCCCACAAGTTGCAAATATGAACCATTATTGAGATTGAATTCCATCAACTACTGTATTTAAAACATGTCCTAACATTAGAATATTAAGAGCATTCGGACCCCAATAAAAATAACGATGGCTGCCATATTGCTGGCCACATAGGGCTAACACTCTTACTATATAATAGCAAAGGTGTAGTCCCCTACAAGAGTCATGTTTGAACAAGAAACAGTCCTTTCCTCATTTAATATTTCGGCCAAAATCACCCAGCACCTCACATGGCTTACATACACTGACATTATGCAGAGATGTTTACACATGTGAATCAGAAGAAGAAAATTTCAAACCTTGGGGCAATCATAGTTTAAGTAATATCAGATTCACAAGAGTCAAGGATCTACACCAATATTACCACTCTTGTCTTAACTCAACAAGGCATTGTTCATCCCAAGATATGGACAATTTATTGAACAAAACATACAAATTAATTATATTATGTCAACACTTTTTCCCCTTATGTGATATGAGGTTATATACATACACAGAACCAGACAAGACAACCTATGGAGGCCCTTCCTAGGGGTGGTGGTCCCATAGCTCATAGTTACTTGCTTGCTTCAGTTGGCCAAGCAAGGTTAATGTGAAGTAATAAAAGTGCTGAAAATATTTAAACGTATTAAATCAGTAAGAAGCAAATACGAATTCTAGTAATTTCAAAATTAACGAGTATTCATCGCCATGTCGCTGGGATCATGGAGAGAAATTATGATTGTAAAGCATCTTTTGTGCCTTCTTGTCAAAGTACTCAAGATACGCACAAAATTCGCTCCATGAATCAAAGAGGATTCTCAAATCTATCATTTATGGTTCATAAAATAGTTTGGGGGAGTCACGTTTCAAATCCTGAATTAAAGTTTCTCCACATTGAAGATCAAAGACTCTTGCAGCCGTCTGAAAAGAATTATTTATCTCAAACTGAAACTTTGAAAAATTACCAAAATGGCTTACAATGATTTGGTCCAACCCACTTTCAACAGCACTCAAAGGATAAAGCTGCAAGGGCCTAGCAAGCACCCAAGCAAAGTTCGCTCGAACACACTCATATATTTTTTATACATTCATCAATCAACCAATATCAATTATTATAGGTCACTTTGAAGCTACACTTGGCATTGGACTCAGAAACAATATCCGTTTAATATTAGTGAAAATTTGACAACATGTTAATTCCTAGAAGTTTCTACCTTCACCTCTTCTCTCGCTCACATTTTATAGAAACCAAACAAACAAGGTACGCGAGTTTCTGAAACCCGGATAAGATGGTGCTGTGTCCTTTATCCAACGTCCACTCAAAAGAATCTTGTTCAAACGCACGCTTTGAGTACTCAATATTTTTATTTTATTGTTACTATTACTATTACTATTATTATTAGTAGTATTTTCTGATTTTTGGTTATATAAATATAGATAATACGTAAGAGGCATTTGTCTTACTTTAAATCTAATCCTTGACCGCGTCGACATCGCCGAACATATCCGTCCAATTTTCTTCGTCTTCTCATCTCTCCACGTGGCATTTGCAGCATTTCTAGAGGCCAGTGCCGGTGCCAATCAGTGGTTGCCCAATATTAAAATAATTAACCACTATGTCCAAACATTATCTTACTAGATTCAGAATTATTAACGAAAACCTTCACAATATTTTTGTCATGCCTCCCTATGCAATTTAAGGCCAAATATCTTTGGCTTAAATTGACCACCCTATCATATTAATATTAAAATAATATAATGTTAGTTGGGACGAGGCTGGTTAAAGAGCCAAGAGTTTCTTAGAACCTGTTTTTACTATATTTGTGGGGTGCTAGAAGGAGCTGTATAGATAAAGACCTTTGCTTACTTCACTTCCTTCCTTCTCTTCATTCATTCATTCATTCTCCCTTATCTTTACCATTTTCTTCTTCATTCATTCATCCATTCACACATGGGGAATTGCCAAGCTGTGGATGCTGCAGTGCTTGTCATCCAACACCCTTGTGGGAAGATAGAGAGGTTGTATTGGCCCGTCTCTGCAAGTGAGGTTATGAGGACCAACCCAGGTCACTATGTGTCTTTGATAATACCATTGCCTGTGCCACCACAGGACCAGAATCAAGACCAGAAAACGGTGCGTTTCACCCGAGTTAAGCTCCTTCGGCCTAATGAAACTCTCAACCTTGGCCATGCCTATAGGCTCATCACCACTCAAGGTATATCATGCTATCAGATCTTTCTGATGATTGTACTTTTTGTGTCTTTTGGAAGGGTCTGTGACTGTCTTTCTGTTTCTGGTTTTAGAGGTTATGAAGGTTTTGAAAGCAAAGAAGCATGCAAAGACAAGGAAGCCACAGGCTGAGACAGTTGATAAGGCACACACAGTACAACCAGAGAAGCAGAGTTCAGCCAGTGAGCCACATACAACAGGAGGGGAGTCTGCACACCAGGTATGTCGCATGTCAACACTGCTTTTCTACTTTTCCCTTTAAATTAAGTATTATTCCATGAATAATATTCTAGTAGGTTGTTTCTTTAGTCCACCCCAACAGTGAATTCACTGAAGACTTTGATCTATCTACCCACATGGCACACGTTCTATAGATGCTGAATCCATCTACTGTTATCTATAATAAAATATGCATGTATTTATACCATTAGTCAAGATATCCTTAACAAAACATGGCTTGGATGTTATAACTCTTTGAAAGTGTGAAATTCTAGCCCTTGTTTTCTTTTTAATATAAGGGAATAAATGATCAAAGCCAAATGAAATATAATCCAGCAATTTGACAGACATAATTTTACTAGAAATTTAGCTCCAGACACAACTTTTATCTCCAATTTTGGACGCTTTTATCCTCATCATTGATTTGTATCGATGCTAAACAGTCTGATGCATTCCAGGGAATGAGGGCAGAGAGACAAAGGCCTAGGGTGGCTTCAGCAAATCCTGCTGTAGTGAGGTCAAAATCCTGGCGCCCTTCGTTGCAGAGTATTTCGGAATCAGCAAGTTGATTGGTGCGAACTACAAAGTTGTGACATGTACAGTGGCTCATAGAGTATTATATGATAGCCACTAGAATGTCAGAAGTTCCTTCTAGTTGATTCTTACATGGGCATGGAAATTCATCAGAAGTTTCAACCAAGATTTCTCTTTCAACGCCAATCATAACCTCAACTGCAAAACCATGCTCCTGTGGTAACATGTTTGTATAGCACCACCAACAAAAAGAAAAAAGAATAGAGGAGTAATGAATGTAAAAATTTTTTACAAGTGAGTTTTCCGATTGATATAGTTACAGCATCCACATCTTCCTTTTAGTAATTATATATATAGCAAATAAGCCATTCTTACTCACAACTTGAAGGGATCTTATTTATAACAAGAAAAAGAAAACATGAGGCGAAAATTTTAATATCAATTGAGTTCCAAACTTCCAACATTCAAGTTTTTATGTTGCTCTTGGTGACCAACATATCCGTGAAAGGTTTCACCAATAATGTGCTAGAATCTCCACAATACTCAAGCAAAACCTCACAAATTGTCTGTTTTCCAATTAAGACCGGTTAAAATTATAGCTCAGAGTTCAAATTGGAGTTTAAATATTGCATTATTTGTTTCTAGGCTCAAGCATCAAAGGACAGATAGCACGTCAAAACATTGTCAGATTAGAGGTTTTCCAAAATTTATGTGACTTTCTAGTAATTTTTTATTTGGGTCAATAATTGTACCATTCATATCAGGTCCGGCTTTCTAATTGAAAAGTAAATGAAAATTCTTTACTGCAGAAGAAAATAAACACAATAACAGATCATTACAGACATCTGAATTTAAGGAAAGGTTTGCTCTATCTGAGGTGTTATGAACCTCGGAATTCTAATCATGGTTTGGCTCAGATTTTCCGTTTTGTTAAAAAAACTCAATCACAGATACAAGCAATCTTCTAATCAAACAACTCAGTCTCTAATATAATGTGACTGCATCAAAAAAAGTCTCTAATATAGTTTCAATTCAAATTAATTATTATGAATTATTAGTTGATATTTTAATTGGTGAGTCTTGACCCTTACGCTATTAGTACAATAGCATGTAGAGAAGAAGCCAAAAATCTATCCATCAAGTTAGGATGGGTCCATAACTGCATATATGTAGCAGCCAATTACTGGTATGGGTCTGCCATGTCAAGAACCAACAAAGAAACCAACATGCAGAATGAACTCCTATGAAATTCATGATAACAGTAACAGTTATTACCATTGTAATATTTATTTATAATGTACCTACTGTTCTTGTGATATTTATCCCATAGGTCAGAATTTCTAATAATCAAAACGCCTACTGTTTCCATCATTTCAACCATCCAAAGAATTGCATATCACTTCATGTGTCATGATTAGGCCCAAATCAGACAGTCTATCTCTACTGATTGAGACCAAAAATAGACAACCAGGTAAACCTACCTTGGGATTTTTCTTTTGCAATCATTAAGGAAAATTAAGTAATTATAACATACTGTCTATCAAGGACCACAAATCAAATCTGCAATAAATTCTCAATTGCTCTGAAAGGCAAAAGAAAAGGGCCATATAAAATAAAGGCACATGCAAATGGGGCCTGTATTGTGACTCATCAGTAAACAATTGTGATATTCTTGTTAATATTATACCATTTCTTATAGGAAAGGAATGTTGGCCACAAACATTAATGAAGAAATTCCTTTAGATGTACCAATATTGGCCACAGAGTTATGAAATGAGAATGTCCTTAATGTGGGCATGGTAATCAATAAAGGTATTATCAGTGAATTAAAGGCAGATCTTTCAAATTCAATTCAGGATTTCTCTTGATAACTATAGTGACTGAATTCTCTGTCCCCATTTCCCTCTTTCTTTGAGGGTTCCAAACTGAAGCTCAAGTTTATGAATATTATGATTTAGAAGAAACAACAAGTGATAAACACAACCCTTGACTTCTGATCAGCATTCTTTTTCAAAACACAATGCTTGACATAACACAGACTAGCATTTGATAATTGACTTTTGTTCTTTCAAGAAAGATGTTGGAAATCAGATTACAGGAGACTTATTCTATAAAAGACAGCAATCACTGTTCTCCGAGAAAGTTCACAGGGAAACTAGTCAAAAGCAGATTTTACTGCTTATATGCAATCAATGAAGTTCACTAAATGCATAAACACATCTTGCTAGCATAGCCCTTGTTCTAGTACTTAAACTATGAGAAGTACAATTATTTTCTTTTAGTCAATAACATCAGTATCAAAACTAAAGTAGGAAAAAATGGATATGAACAAAAGAAACAGTAAATTTCTCCTTCTCTTTTATTGATTGATGATAAGATGAGTTATTATAATGCAACCAACAGCTCTTTTCATGTCCAAACTACAAGTTTTAAGACTGTATAAGGTTATCATTAACAATAAAAAAAAGAATAAAAGATACAAATATCAATTAATAGGTTGCTTGATTCAGTTTTTTTTTAAGCAATTCTTTAATTTTTCAATTGAATGAAAATTAACTCAACAGGATCTTGAATTTTCATGATACTCACTATTCCCACATACACAGTAAAGAAGAACTAACCTGGATCCATTATGCACTTCTTCCTGTCAAAAGTTCTCTCTCCTCTTACTCCTCTTTAATGCCTTCTTGATGATATAAAAGTTGCATAATGTTTTTATCTGTCAGCCACACTTTCTTTTCTTTCCTGAAAACATTACTGTTTCTCTTTGTGCTTTTCAGAAACTTGTCTTGTCTACAGAAGTCAAACTTTTTCCTCTTTTAATGATATTTTAATTAACTTTAGTAAAATACCAAAATGTCCTTTTGAAGTGAGAAGAGAGGGATTAATTTCAATAACTCTAAAATAATCCCAATAACTTTAATACCTTACATTCTAATAATCATCACATTAGAATCTTTACATCAAAATTATACTTTACATTACATGAACCAATGTTAATTATTAATATAATTTAACATTTTTCACATGAAAAAACACTTGTACATTTTTTATGGTTTGTTTACGAATATTCTATTATCATGAAAACTTTACTTTGAGGAGTTTTTGGAAAGAAAAAGCTATAATTTAATCATCTTTTCAAATAAAATGTTTTTATCATTATAACCAAATAAAATACTAGCATATATGCTTTTTGTAATTTTTAAAATTAATTTGCTTAAAAGCTTATTTATGCATCCAGACAGTCCTGAGAACATTTTGTCTGTTACAGCAGGGTAAACTATTACGGAACATTGAAAACAACGTGATAATCATAAAGAGTTAAAAATATGTGTTTGGATTATGGATAGGAAATTAACCAAAGTTAAACTTAGGTTGAAAAGAAAATTATCATAGCTTTAAAGGTAACTGAAATTTTGGTGAATTTTATTTTTAACTATATTAAAAAAAATGTTTTCAAATATATCAACATAATGTTTGACGAAAACTAATTAATATTTAAATTTAAATCACAGCAAACACGAATACAATTATACCATCAACACCAACATACGTATTATAAAAAATAAAAATAAAACAGTTACTAAATAAAATTTAGTTAACTAAACCTAATTATTCTCGTTCAATTTACATTGAACTGTGTTTTTATTGTCAATTTTTTTGGTAAAATTTAGCCTCGTCTAAATTATCATATAATTTACCTAACTAGGTAGGACTCACAATGAAATAGGAGAATTTTGTTTAGTTAAATTTTTTTATTGTATTTATTATTAAATCTTACAGTTAAAATAAAAAAAAAATATTGACAATTACGTAATTTAGTAGGATAATAGGTTGTTGGTTTTTATTTTAATAATTCACTGTATACAAAATACGTAATAAACACTTAAAAATCAATTTAACAGAATTTCTGTTATTATAATAAAGAAAGAAATCATCCAAATTCATAATACAACACCCTTTTAAAAATAAATGGCTCAGAGTACAATTACTAATTTTAGGGTTGAATCGTTTGGGCTAAGATAAAGTGTAACATGGATTATCTCCACCTCTCGAAGTGTTCCTCCATCTCTCCACTATTTTCATTTATTTTAATAATATTCTACACATCTCCATTATTTTCTTTAAAAATATCTTATACATTCCTACTATCCTTAACAATCTTTCCCTCTCTCTACATTAATGGAGCATTTACATAGTTCAGATTTGAATTTTTTATATATTACAAAATATAAAATTCAGAGGAAACTTCAATATCATACTTCTACCATTCTCATTTTATAAAATTAAAAGTTAGATGCAAATACAAAATAATAAACATAATAATATTAATAGTAAATAATGATATATTATTATTATTATATACTAACTTTATAATGATGAAAGAACTAAATAAATTCTAAATCTTTAACAAATAACTTTTTTTTATATTTTAAGTATTTAATAATATTTTTATATTATTTATCTAATAAATTAAATAATTTATTCAAGTTATTTGAGTCAAACATGTCAGTGAGTTAAAACATAATATAATGTTAAAAATTATAGATATTATATGTAAAAAAACACATATATAAACATTTTTCTAGAAATTTAGAACAAAATTTTACCATTTATTGAGTAATTTGAAAAGAAAAAAATATATTCAACAACAAAAATAAGATTGAATCAAACTTATTTAAGAAAATATATCACAAGTAGTTCAAATTTGAGTCGTGTAAATGCTCCATTAATGAGCCATGTAAATACTCCATTAATGTAGAGAGAGAAAGAGAAAGAATTTTAAGAATAGTAGGGAGGTGTACGGTATTTTTGGAATAAAAGAAAATAGTAGAGAGATGTAGAATATTTTTGAAATAAATTAAAATAGTAGGGAGGTGCAGGACCCACTTGGGGAGGTGGAGGGAGCAACACCCTTATCATAGTCGAAACAGTACTTATTTATTGGGTGTTGTTCCCTCCACCTCCCAATCTGTTCCCTCCACCCCTCAATTTTTTTTTTATTTTTTTTAATTACAAAAATAACCTTTTCTTTTACTTTTTTAACCTTTTTACATTTTTATTTTTAATGTTATTTATCTAACCTAAATGTTTACTTTTACTCTCTTAGTCTCTACATCCACCTCCCCCGTTTTGAGATTCGCCTCCTCCTCTCATGTCCGTCACTTTTCTCTTCTTCCCACCTCCTGTTTTGCTACTTGTCATCCAAACTCTCACTTTCCTGTGCGTAGCTTTGCTCTCAGTGGTGTTGCGGTACGGTGTCTTCTTATTGTTCGTGGTGGTGCGGTGGTGTATCGCGGTGGTGTGTCGCGGTGGTGCGTCGCCGTACCAGGTGCAGATCTTCCTTCCTCTACCAGGTGCAGATCTTCCTTCCTCTACCAGGTGGGTTCTTTCTCGACGTGCTTGATACTAAAGAGCCTACAGTCCACGCATTGAGGGAATAGTTTCGTCTCAGAGGAGAAAGGTCTCCACCCACCCTTTTGCTCTAGTAAGGTTTTCTCCTCAATTTGTGTTATGCTGCTTCATTTCTTTCCTTCCTTTCTTTCCCACCCATACTCTCTTTACTAACTTCTTATTCTTCTTCCCTTGCCGATTTTTTCTTTTGCCAGATTCGATTTAGTTTCCTTTGGTTCTTGCGGAAGAAAATTTTTGCTAGCAAGACATTTAATAATTGAACTCTAATGACAATATGTTTCAATCACCACACTTTCACACCACAACAATAAACAAAAATACGAGAAAGAATATGTTATGCAGGGGTGAGTGAATGAAATCATAAAATTTTAACCCTAAAAATAAATTTTTACTAAAGGATAAAATAGGAATAGAAAAAATAGAGCAAAGGATAAAAATGGAAGGGAGAGGTGTAGGGAGCAAGTGGAGAGGTGCAGGTAGCAACGCCCTTATTTACTTTATCCTAGATTCCAATTCACGAATGGTATTGCTTCCTACATCCCACAATTACTCACAACATCCCTATATTAACATAAAAATTAAACTAAGAGAGGAAGAGCGCCATAAAGAAAAAAGAGAGAGAGAATGAAAAAAAAAAAGGTTCCAAAAAGTTCTTTTAAAAATGCATTTCATGTGGTTTGAAAAATTTGTTCTCAAAAACTTATTATGAAAAAAAAAATCATTTTGGAAGGCGTTATATGTTGTGGAAAATTTGTTTCAAAAATCCTATTATAGAAAGCTTATTCCATATTAGATTTCACACATTCTGGAAATTGTAGAAAGCGTGCGTGTTCCAAAATTTTTTGGGACAGGTAATCTGAAAAATTCTTTTACAAAGGACAAAATAATTATTTTGAAAAATTGAGAGAGTGAACAAAGAAATTGCGAGAGTGCATGAAATAAAAGCTAAAGAAGGACTTATTGTACCAAAAGCATGGAAAGTTGAAGCTAAATGCATATCATTTCTTCTTACAACTCCATAATTTCAATCTGCATCCAAAATACACAACTTGGAATATTAAATTTTATTTTAGAGTGGATGTTTTAAAATATAAAATAAAAAATACATTTGAGATTGTATAAATACAAATATACTCCACACCATACATTCTGAAATATAAAAAATACGTTTCAAATTACACATTCTAGAATATAAAATTTACATTATAAAAATTTATAAGAGTACAAATTGAAATTATGATTTTTTTTTTGACATAGCATAAATTGGATTTAAAATTACGAGGATAACATACTGTGTTTTATATTTATATAACTAGCAATCATTTTCTCACATAGCATAAATTGAATTCTTCCTTGTTGGTGTGTTGTTGAACAGTTTTGCAATCAATATTGAAATGCTCATCATAGGTCGATTATTACTTAGTTTTGGTGTTGGATACTGTAATCAGGTAAGGCTTTCCATCATTGTCAATGCTTTCCAATTTGGTTATATGACTATGGAGAAACCTTCATTATTAAATTGTTTTTAACATTTCCTTTTTCTTTTTTGTTATTATTATTTCCAATAGTCTGTACTTGTCTACTTGTGTATCAGATGATAGAGTGAAGCTTAGCTTGTTCCCGTTCTTATTGGAAGGCAATGCTAAGACGTGGCTTAATTCCTTCCCTGAAAGGACTTTTATTACATGGGAGACTATGGCTACAAAGTTTGTCAACAAATATTTTCCACAGTCTAAAGTTACTCAGGAAAGACTGAAGATCTCATCATTCAAGCAAGGCATGGAAGAAACTCTAGGTCAAACATGGGAAAGATTCAAAGGCCTACTCAGGAAGACACCAGTCCACGGGTTTGACAAGACAACCCTTGTTCTTGCTTACCTAGGTGGTCTGAACATGCAGTCTAAGATGATGTTGGATGCCTCAGCTGGAGGTGACATTAAACAGAAGATTGAAGATGAAGCCTATGACTTGATAGAGAGTATGACGGCTAATGAACAAGAAGCATTTAGTGAAAGGGGCACACCTACACAAAAGAGAGGAGTCTTGCACTTGCCTGCAGATGATGCCATGCTAGCTCATAATCATCTTTTGACCTAAAAGCTAGATACATTGACAAAGATCCTCTCACAACTTCCAAAGGAGATTCGCAATGTCTCCCAAACGCAGCAGCTATGTGATTTCTGTGGTGGTGACCATATCAATGGTCAATGTGCTATACCAGAGAATATGCAGCAGGAAGCAAACTACATGGGAAATCAATTCCAGTACAGGCAGGGGAACTTCAACCAAGGCAATCCTAGCAAAGGTTGGAAGAACCATTCGAGTATTAGTCAACAACAGAACAACCCATCAGGGCAAGCAGGGAGCTTTAGGCCGCAACAACCTTCTCCTTTGTGGCAGCAAATAAACCAATTGACAGAGAATGTTAGAGACTTTTCTAATAGATTTGACAAATTCTTGAAAGTTTATGAGTCTCAACATGCAAGTAACCAGGCCATCTTTAGATCTTTGGAGATGCAACTTGGCCAATTGTCAAAGACGATTGAGATCACAAAAAAAAATCAATCTAGGGTTAATACTGATGTTAATCCTAATGAAGAATGTCATGTTGTTGTAGCAAGGGAAAAAAGAAAAGCAGAGGCGGAAGTGATTGAGATTAGTAGTGATGAAGAAGAGGTAAGTGAAAGTGACAAGAATGGTGAAGAAGAGCAAGAAGAAGAGAGGTTTGAAGAAACTGAGAAAAGAAGAGATGGACAAATGAGAGAAATATTCAATCACGTGATTATGGTGCCTTTAGATCATTCTCAAATGCCTGTTTATTCTAAGAAAATTAATTATTTACCTCAGAGAGGTGATAAATCTAGATACAGATGAAGAAGAACAGGAAGTGCTTATACAGCCAAGAAAGAAACATCACCCACCTAAAATGAAGGATCCAGGATTGTTGACTCTTCCGTGCGTGATAAATGATGTGGATATAGGAAGAGCTATGATAGACTCTGGATCCATCATTAATCTGATGCCCTTGAGCTACTTGAAAAAAATTAAAGGGCTAGTTTTAAAACCAGCTAATACTACTCTGACAGTTGTAGACGGATCTATTAAAAAGCCAGCTGGTAGGTTGGAGGATGCAATTGTTCGTATTGAGCAGTTGGAATTCTTGATTGATTTTGTAGTTGTGGATATGGAAAATGAGGGCAGAATTCCATTAATCCTGGGAAGACCTTTTATAAGGACTTCCAGAATGGCGATGTGCATCCATGATGGGATAATAACCTTGAAAGATCAGGAATATGTGTTAATGTATAATTGCTCTAAAGGAAATAAAGTGAAAATGAAGAAGAAAGTTAGATTCAAAGAGAAAAGTAGGGAAGCTGTATCAGAGGATAGCACAACAGGTACCAAATCTAACAGTTGTAATGTTTGCAAGTACCTAAAGAAAAGGAGATTGATAAAGGAAAAAGAATCCACTCAGAAGATACATCTTCTCCACGTGGTGCATAGGTGAAAAGGATAATCAACAACATTAAAGAAGATGGCGTGGTGAAGATTATAAAACCATATATCAAAGCTGTTAAAAGAGTGGATAGAAGGCAACTGATGAGTTGGGTGGATGAAGACCCCAATCAGATGAAAAGACTTGAAGATATTTGATTTAGTCTTACTTGTTGTAGAACAATTTTTAGGATATTGGATTTTGGACATGTGATTTTTTTTGGATTTTTAAATATTTTGGGTAGACTCTACTGAGGGATGCTAAAATGTGTATGTATCTATTGAGGGGTACAGGAAGGTACACCTACTGACAGGTGTTGAAAGGATAAGCACTTACTGATGAGTGCTAGGCAGGTTTGGGTCAGGCTCGTGACGTTAAACAAGCGCTTTTGGGAGGCAACCCAGGTTTTATTTTTCCTTTGTACTTTGAATTAGTAGTATAGGTTAAGTTTTATTTTTGGTGTCTATGCTTGGCTTGTACACTGATTCTGATGATGATTTGATTTTATTGCATGATGAGTTATTTACTAATGATGATTGATTGTGGATGATGATTGAGAATGTGTGTATGCTGATATCCAGGTTAATGGTTCACTACTTATGTGAACATATGTGTAAGGGGTTTATGGTTGTGATTTTGATATTAAGCAGGATTCATGAATGAGAAGTGAGAAAGCATGAATGCATTGTTCACAGGGAATCATGAATGATATTGCCTTAGTCCTGATAATTGATTGAGTTGCATGTTTATGTTATATGATCAAGGCCATGCTTGGAAACCCTTACTTAGCTAAATTTTCACCCAAAGTGCTTTAAATGATATACCTTTTTTGAACCTTGGCCTTAAAGAGTATGAAAACCCTTGTTTGAATTGATTTACCTTGAGTTGGGTTGAGAATAATTGTATGTGTCAAAAAGGTTCAAGTTTGGGGTGGTATAGGGAAAGTGAAAGGCAAAAGAAAAAGCATTGAGTTCAAAAGCTGAAAAAGAAAAATGCTTGAGAAAGAAAAGAAAAGAAGAAAGAAAAAGCATGTAAAGTAAGCTTAGTGTAAAAATAAAAGAAAAGGGAAGAAGTTGGGAATGAGTGAGATTGGTTAAAAAAGAGAGTGTGCTTGAACTTTGAATGATGATTTAAACTGTCTTAACTCAAGGATTTTGTATTCCAGAAAAACCAATTTTTCTTGATAGCCCAGCTTCATTACAAGCCTTGAAAAAATCCTTGTGATGACATTTGCATATGAGGATTTTAATTGTTTTAGATGAATGGCAATATTGTTTTATGTGACATGTGAACAGTAGAGAGTAGAGTGACCTCCTAAACACTTGAGTGATTGAGTGAAACACTTGCTTGGTGAGAATTGTTAAATCCATGTTTACATCTATGCTTAGTTGATTGATCATTCATGAACAAAACATCTGTTGGAAAAAGATTGATTATGTGAACTGAATTGGATTGAAAGCATGCACGCATCTTTATAGAATTCCACTGAAATCTGAATTGGATGATAACTTGTGAGAAAAAGGAATTTTGAAAAATGTTGAATTCTTTGATGAAGAAGTGGAAAGCCAAGTTTTGTCTTGTTTGCTTTTTAGGACAAGTAAAGTTCTAAGTGTGGGGTTGTGATAACGGTCTAAAAACCGTTATTTTCATACTTAAATTTGATATCAAAACACACCCTTTATGGCTTAGAATGAGCTTAAAATAAAGTAAAACACTTAGTTGAGTCATGAGAGAGTCAAAAGTTGGTTTCAGATATATTATGTTTGTTTTTACATTGTTTTGCAGGGTTTTAAGGTGAATTGAAGATGGAAGTGAAGTAAGGTGGACTTAGACCCGTGAAAAAGGAAGAAAAAGGATGAAGAGAGGGGTCAAGCGAGCCGCTGAGCGCCAGAATGGACCGTTGAGCATTCAGAGCTATTAGAGGGAAACTCCTCAGCGGCAAAAATGGCCGCTGAGCGGTCCAACGGCTAAAGGGGAAATCGCTGAGCGGTTTACTTAGGCGCCTGGGCAGTTGTCTGTTTTTATTAGCTAGATTCTGTAATCTTTCTGTTTTCTTTTTGGGCTTATATATAGTTGCAGTGCGAATCAAAACATAATCTTTTGGCAGAGAGAAATGTCCAGAGCTATTCCACACACCTTGGAGGAGGTTCTTTGGATGCTTAGGCTCCAATCTACCAAGTTTAGGGTTATTTCTTCCATTCTTTCATCATATTTCATCTAGTTTCACCATGATTATGGTGAACTAAACCCTAGGTTGTTGGGGAACAATGTAATCTTTTGAAACTCTCTTATATCCAAATTCTTATCTTCTTTATATGCTTGCATGTGCTTATCTTTATCAATTGTTGGGTTCTTCACCTGTACTTAATGCTTTTATTGTTTAACCCATTCGGTAAATGTTGTTTGTCTTTATTGATACGGGATCGTACAGTAATGTCGTGAACTGGGGAAATTCCTTGATTAGGCTAATACTACCTAGGAATAGGGGTAAGACGATCAATTGTATTTTGCTTCTGTTTATCATGCATTATTAATTGCTAGGGGAGGCTAGGGATAGCAAGTTGGTAATTAGTAATAGGCTCTTTTCACCAAGGAATTAGGTTAAGGGTAGACCAAGAAAGTTTGCATGACAATATGATAAATAAACGAATTAGATAAGAAGAGTAGATATATGAGGGTGGGTAAGATGAAATTGTAAACCCCAACAACTTCATTCATTCATAGTTTCTTTAGCCAATTGATTCACTGCATTTGCATGTTTACTTTTGTTTTTACATTCAAAACCCAAAATTAATTTCTTCTCAAGTCTTATGCGATTGGTTTACATGAAAAGTAAGGCCTAAGAGTCCTTTGGAAAACGATACTTGGACTTACCCATTTTATATTACTTGATAACGATCTAGTACACTTGCCAGGGACTTAACAGCCTACAACCCAAAATATTCAAATTCAACCCAAGATTCACCCATGGCCCAAAAAGAATGCCACGTGGGAGGTCACTACAACCCGCTGACTGCTGGTAGCTCCCCTGCTGCAACTTAGACAACCACCAACAAGTCGGTTTCAACTCCAACAAGAAACCAGATTCGTGAAGAACAGAACCTCCAGGAAAAATCAAATTGAACCCCTAATCTTAGATCTTAAGATTAAAACAACAATCTTCAAACCACACCCCAAATTCACGATCATCAATCTGTAAAGAAGCGGCAAAAACCCTAGAAACAGGAACCACCAAAATTGAACCGAGAAAGAATTTGGGAAAAAGAAGAGAAATTCCTGCAAAACCCCAACCCCAAATCAAAGAACAAAACAAAGAACAACGCTTCTCCTCTTAGCAGACTAACCGAACCAGAGAAGAGGTCTTGCCCTCGACGTGCCATCGTAGCGCCAACGGCCCGCTAGCACAATGTCGTCGCTGCCGGAGTTCGCCTCTCTCCTGCGGAACAACCCACAACCAAAGAAGAAGAATGGAGTCTCTCCTCTGTAAATCACGAACCAGAACGGAAAGAAGAGGAGAAGAAGAACGGCCCAAACGCCATTGCAAGCCACCAAGAAAGACGAGAACACCGCCTGAGTTGGTTCATCGTAGCGGCAACGTCTTCGCCACCACAAGGCCACCTCCAGACCACCTTCTTTGCACAAGATGGAGGATCGAAGTGAAAAAGAAAGGAAGAGAACCCTACTGTTCATGAGAGAGGCACTGAGAAAAAGAATTGGGGAAAGTGCTTTCCACCCTAAATAGGGTCTTCTAACTCCAAAAAGAGAAAAAAACGAATCCCCCAAATTAAAATAAATTCGAAAACCCGAATTTTTTTTATTGTAATTGCCATTAATTAAAACCCTACTTATTATATACTTTCTGATACAAAATTCAATTACATGAATTCTTAATAATATAAAATTCTTAATCTCTCTTATACAGAATTCAATTTACGTGAATTCTTAATAACATAGAACTCAATTAGCACATGAATTCAGTGGCTTGAAATCCCATCGGATATTAACATAATAATAAGCAATAAACAATGTCATTTATTTATGTTAAACGATCATCCAAAATTTTAAGAATCATTACACACCAGAAATATCCAATCATGATATTATTAAGTATTCAATTAAATTAATTATCATTTAAATGCAAATGTAGCATTTCACAAAGATACTCAAAAAAAAAATATTCACATTCATCATACAATAAAGAAAAGTAAGTTTCTCATACCTTTTATGATTGACAGTAATGAGATTGGAAAATAAGTCCTTAAGATTGTAGTTAAAATGCTTACAAGATCTCATACCGCAATTTCCTGAGGCGTGTAAATCACTGTCCTTAAGGACTTATCCGCGTGTATTGCGCAAGTCCCCCTGGATACAACAGGAACTTCTTAGAGAAATATCTGAGGATTTCAGAACTAGCAAGAAACTCTGATAGAGTTTATACCCAGAGTAATTTTAGAAGAGGAAGAGAGAAACGAAAAACTAAGAAGAGAGAGAGGAGAGAATGAAACTAAGAGAAAAACTAATGAGAAAGACTGAGCTTGGTGTTTTGTAGTGGAAGAAGTGGATTAGGCCCATGACCTAAAATATCTCTTAGAAAAATATTATTTTTAATAATGTTCAAAAATAGATATTTTGCAATAGGTTTAAACCTCTTTTTGGTCCCTAAGTTATAAGCGGATGTTCAGTTTAGTCCCCGTTTTTAAAAATGTAAATCTTTGGTCCCTAAGTTATAAAAAATGTATCAAATGAGTCATTTTTTGACTTGAAATACTGTTTTGGTTGTTTCTTAACAACTGCTACATCTTTAGATTGCTCTGATTTGTTTCTTAATAATAACAGCACTTTAGATTGTTCTTTGTACTTTGACCATGAACATAAAAAAAAGGACTCATTTGATACATTTTTTATAACTTAGGAATCAAAGGTTTACATTTTTAAAAGCGGGAACTAAACTGAACATCCGCTCATAACTTAGGGACCAAAAAGAGGTTTAAACATTTGCAATATTATATTCAAAATTTATAACATTTAGCATATATCTAACGCTTGGATTTGGACTTTGTAGAATGAAAAATAGACGAGACTGAGAAAGAAGTGACCTAAAGATAATGTAAGTGATTGGTTTAAAGTGTGAAGATAGAGTTCTTGACCCCATATCTTGAAACAAATAGTTTTATGAATTTTTTATATAATATTTAACATTTTTATTTCTAGTTACACTTAAAATTTTCAATAAATAAATGAACATATAAAGTTAATATATAATATACATGATAAATTTTTTAATGTGTACAATAAAGATAATATTAAGTGTATATAAAGTCGTCTAATGTCAACTTTAAGATTTTTAATAATTTCTTAAGCTGATTTTGTATTACATTTAATTTAATTAATATAATATTTAATGTTATTATGTATTTGTTAAATTAAATATGCATGATAAGAAAATAATAAATAAATGAAAAGTCGAACTTATCAATAAAAAATAAAGTTTATATTAATATTTAAATGCATATTTGATAAATTAAATATGCATATGCAATAATATTTATTTATAATCATTAAAATAAAATATTTAATGAAATATTAACTAGCTTTTCAATTGCGTTAAATGCAATAAATTTAATTTATTTCTTCAGAATTTTCATTTGAATAGTAATTTGTATATCTAGAAAAAAAAAATCAACATAAGTTTAGGAGCTATAAAAAATAACTTTAGTATGAAAAAAGAAAAAAAACTCAAGTGTTTAACTAAATATTTCCATATTAAAAAACTTAACTTTTCTTTTCCGTTATTTTCTCTAATTCAATTAAAAGAGAATTCTGTGTTTATGACTTTAAGTTTATTTTCAAGTACAACTTGAGTTAAATAAAGTAATTTCATGAAACAAGTTTCAAATATTCAAGAGAGTAAAAACTGCATAAGATGATCAATATTTATTTTTTCATAAAGGCAACATCAGTTTTTCTTTTAAAAGATAAAAGTATAAATGAGTTTAAAATTATAATAAATCTGTTAAAATATATAAAAAAATAAAAATCTAAATTTTAGTACAATAAAAGTATATATTTTAACCTTAATATTATAAAGAAGTAATTTATTTTTAAATGTATTTATTTTAAAAACAAACTAATAGAAAAACTCATTATAAAAATTGTATCCAACTCATTATAATTCCTGAAATATTTTAACATGAAACTAATTTCTCCAAGTATAACAAAACATGTAGACATTCACTCGAAATCATATGATATCTTTTATCATTTAAGATCATCAAATTTTTTTATATAAACACTGTACTCAGTTTGCTTAATTACTCATCACACTCATTCAAGATGTTTTCTATTCCAAATATCACAGAATTCACATGCTGAGTGTCTCGGTACTCAAGATGTTCTTCTTAGAGATGAACAAAACTCAACAGCAATTTTTCAATGTCATAATAATGTCATAATTCTAATGTATTTTAGTAGTATAGAAGTCAAAACATAAGACATATTTCAAATATGTGGTGATTAACCTAAGAAATAACAAAACTCAACAGCAATTTATTACCGTGATGACAAATACTTGTTAATTCTGATTAGGAAATTCATATATTTGGTATAAAATATTTAAGATCAAATAGAGAGAGTCTTATAGTGTTTGCTTTGAACTTTGAAGTATGAACACAAAATACCAAATTGCAAATCAATTGAAAGGTTAAGTCTTATACATAAAATGAACCATTGAGGACAGTAACTTTATTATATTTGTCTGGAAAGCAAAAGATACATGTCTTGAAAGAAAGCCTTTGAACTATGCACACCAGAACAGCAAAAAAACCAAGTACAGTATGACAATGATATTATGCCTTTAGTTGGATATCAACACTTTCTGCATACTCCCAAGAACATTTGTACCTGAATGCTGTTTCTTTTGATGGCTACTGCTTTCAGCTCCTGCTTTCTTGGATGCCTTCAAGTTTTTGTACCCTGTGTCAGTTCCGAAAATCCTGTACACAGAAAACAACAAAATTTTACATACCATTGTCAGCATTACTAGTGAAACATCTTAAAAAAAAAAGCTTGTTCAAGGAATGTATGTAAATGTGGGTTAGACCATCTCAAATCTTAACCAAATGTTAGACAAACAATTAGAAAACAAAATGTATTGAGTTACTAAACATTCCGGAACACTATTTTTGTTCAAGGGAATGAATTACTCTTCTTGTGCAATATCTTCTATCTCCTATCATTTTACCTTTATTCTTATCACACCAAAAAGACTAATTGCTTTCATAGCAAAATATGTGGAAGAAGACATACCAGTCCATGTATGTGAAGGTTGAGGAGTAGTTTCCAGATTTGGTATACAGCATCCGATGATGATAGTCATGGAAATCAGCTCTGAAAATGAGGATGCAAAGTTTAACTATAAGAACTATAATGGAATAAATTCAGTGCATGATGTCAAGGGAAAGGAGTATGACACTGACCCCCCATACAATGGAATGAAATTTGAAAGACTCCATGGGAAATGGTAGCCACAATGCACCTCAACTGTCTCCAGGACTCTCAAAGTCATCCATGTCCAGAGAGTCATTAAGTGAGGACCAGTGAGAACAGGACCAATAATGGTAGCAAATCCAAGAAAGAGTATCTCAGCAGGATGAGCATATTCAGAAGTAAGTCCAAATGGTGTAGCATATCTTCACAACATGGAAAAAACATCTTGGAGCTGTGAGAAAAACTTTCAAAAGAACAAATGAAAATCAAACCCAGAATATGCATAGTACTTACTCATGGTGAACACTGTGCACATTTGTGTACAACCATTTGGTATGCAATATCCTGTGTCCCCAGTAGAATACAAAATCCTCCAATATGAAGTAGAAGATTATTTGGGTTAAAATGATTTTCCTGCAAAACCAAAAACAAAATATTTTCATGTCTACTTAAAAGAAATTTAGAAAAGTTCATATCAATAGCTTTCTATCATGTAGCTCAAAAATTTCTTTATTATTATTGTTATTATGATCAGTAAAGGAATTCATGAAGTACCAAGATGGCAATGGAAGACTGATCTGCATACCCATGCGCTTAAGTAAAGGGTAAGAAATTATCATAACAGGTAGATTGACACCAAAATGGTACAGTATCAAACCACTGATACATTTTTTCTGAGCTGCAGGGCTATTATTTTTTTCCTGCATGAAAGAAGCATTAATAGCTATATATATATATTAAACAAACTGATAGTATGCGTGGAAGTGAATCAGGAACACCAACTTTCACATCAAATGGACACTAGTAGTTCTAACTTCTACTTTTTTCAAATGAAAATGTTTCTAGCTTTTACATTTTTCACATCAAAGATGTGATTTATGGTTGAGAGCTTTCCAAATACACTATGAGACTGCTAGGCTTCAAAATGGTGGAGATACAAAAGAAAAAGATGATTAATAAGCAGCATATTGGTTGTCATATTTGAATTGAGAGAAAAAACTGATTATTATAAAACAGGAAAGAACAAAGGACCCACATATTTTGAGGAAAATGCCTTTTGTTTTTTCATTCTCTGTTTCATCAATAATTATACAACTATCTTCTTATTTTCAATTGGTTTTCAATATTAATTTTATTACAGAAAACTGATGAAAACTCAATTGTTGACTGTTTCCTGTACAGTTATGTTAAATTTTAGTACAATTTTTTAAAGCAAAATTCACAGTCTTCTAATTAAGAGTGAAAACAAAAGAGGAAAAGAAAGTGAAGAAACTCTAACTTTCTTCATAGTAAATAATTTGATATATATAGAAAAGAAGAAATTAAGAAATTTTCTGCATGTATTGGCATTGGGAGATTTCAGTCCATGCAATAATTCAAACATAACAGAAATCAAACTTGCATGTGCTACAAGAGATTCTTTGAATCCTTTCCATTCAGGGCATAAAGACAAGGAAGAAAAGACATAAATGTGAATGGTCAGCCAGAGGACATTTGGATCCTTTTTTTGTTCTTGAACAACATATGATTCTGATGAAAAGAAAAGAAAAACTCATCTTTATCAAAAAAAGGCCCACCTGGTAGGACCCACAATAAAAATTGTATTTTTCTCTCAAACCTTTGAAATCCTCTTGAAGCGGGACATAGAAACAAAGAAGATGGAGAGACATTGGGAAATCTGTTGCAATTCTCAAATAAAACCATATGAATATAAAATTGATTTTCCAACCAAGAAAAACAGTGAACAAAGACAACATTTGATCCAGTGAAAAATGTCCTCAAATCCAATTGTCAAGGACAGAAGAAGAATAAGGTAAAACCTGAATCTTATACTTGCTGAGCCACCTTGACCTTTCCAGCATCATATAAGGAAGTCCAGACAAAAAGAAAACACCTTCATGCAGAAAGAAAGTACCCAGACAGGCCAGTTGAAATTCGCTGAAATGTGTGATCAAAAACTGCAATCACAAGAACATGCAAAGTACCCAAGCATCAAACACTAGTTCAAAATTTGATTGTGAAACAAGATTAACAAAAGACAAACTTTTGAAGATAACATGAAAGGACACATTGTAAAAGCAATCAGAGATAAAACTGGAACAATGGGGTGAGATAGAACCTGCCAAGAAGATTGAACTAAGGAAGCCATGGATTGTAGGATGTAGAAAACAACTTGTGAAATGTGAGAGAGTGTTTAGTGTGAAGAGCAACACATATAAATACTAATATAAACCTGCAGTATGACCAACCAATTGTGTCTTTCTAGGGAAGGGTCCTTCTTAGGCACCACTGTTATCTTCATGCATAATAAATTTTGAAAAAATGATACTTTAATCTCCAAAAATTTGTACCATCAACATTATTTTTCACTCTTTTTTTTTTCACAAAAATACAAAAAAGAAAAAATTGTTAGGAATATTTTACTTTTATAGTAAATTATCAAAATAGTACTTATTGATGTCAGAAAGTTTTCCTAAATTTTACTTTTCAATTAATATTTATGATAACTTTTTAGTAATTACTTTTATGATTTAATTTTTATTATAGTGTCAAAATTACCGTTTTTTTTAACAAAATTGTCGTGCAATAGTTTTATATATTAAAAATATATTGTCATTTAATTATATTATGCAAAAAAAAAGTTATTATATTTGTAATTTACTAAATTAATGTAAAATATAAATAATAGTTAACTTTGATTATGTTTGGATTTATTTTTATAATTATAAAAGTTGTATTTAAAAAAATAATGTGATTTAAAAGCTTTAAAAAATATGATGTAATTTAGATAGAAAGATAATAGGACACTTGTACCGCTACCAATAATAATAAAAGTTTAATTTAATTTAAAAATAACTACAATTTCTATACTTTTAATGAAATGCGATAATTTTTTATTTTAATTTTAAAAAATAAGATATAATAGTAGTGCATGCCAGATACTTTTGTAAATTAATAGTAAACATAATTATATAATGAAATACAAAAATAATGTTATATGTGTAATTTAATGTAAATAATATTATTAGAATCTATTATAATATATTATGATATAATAAAAAAAGATATTAAGAAATTTATTTTAATACTTACTTTATTTCGTTAACAAGTGTTTTAAAATTAGCTTTTTAATCACTTAATATTTTTTATTTATTTTTATTTATATTTATTTTGTTGTAACATGTACATGAAATATATTTTATTTTTTATTAATTTATTTTATTTTTTAATTTCTTTTTTATTAATATTTATTTTAGTGTCAGGTGTACATGAAAGTTATTTTTCTTTTTATTCCTTTTATTTTATTTTTAAATTAATTTTTTATTTATATATATTTTGTTGTCACATGAAAATTATTTTCTTAATTAATTATTTATTATTTATTGGCAGTCTAATCTCTTACACAACCTGAAATTAATTTTTTTTAATCAATATAGTTGATCATATTATATATATATATATATATATATATATATATATATATATATATTTATTGTGTCAATTTTTGTAAATAATAAATTGAAAATATACACTTTAATTCATATTGCATTCTTAAAAATTATTTTTAAAATATTTTAAAAATAAATAAATCAATAATACCTTCACTTGTGTCCTTACACACATTGGATATATCATTAAAAGTCTCTTTTACATATTTATTAGGTTAAACAATGACTTATATTTAAAATATATTTACTTAATCATTTAATAAAATTAAATTTAGAAAATATATTTACTTTCTTAAAATAATATTATTTAAAAAATGATTTGATAATAAAATATAAAAACAAATGTGATGAAATAATTTTGTGTTAAAAATTTATTTATAAAAAATTATATTTATCATTTTTATATTAAATAATTATATAAATATTTTTATGATTAAATATATTTTTAGTATGTAAAATTAAATTATTTTTTCTTAGAAAAATTAACGTTAATGACATGTGATATGTAAATAAAATTCCATATAAAGTTTTAAATAATGATATTTAAAATAACATAGATTAAATATATATTTAATAATTCATTTGAAATGTTTAAAATATATATTTGTAATAAAAAAATTACACTACTTAATATTATAATTTTTTCTTTATTTAATAGTTCATTTCAAAGGTTTAAAAAATATATTTGTAATAAAATAATCATAATTTTTAAAATTACAATTTTTTTTACATTTTTTAATTCATATTTAATTATTTTCAACTTCAAAATTAACAACTTCTTGTAATTTTAGTAAGACCGAAAGAAAAAATAAAGGCTACTAATCTATTTACATTGTGATTAAATTACTATAAAAAACATTCTTTAAACATTATATATTAAATAATTTTGTCCATACACTCTTTAGACGAGTTTGTCTATATACTAATTAGACGAATGTAGTAAAAAAAATTAGACAAGTCATTTCATTCATTAATTAAACAATTATAACAAAAAAAATCAAATGGATCTATTGATGTACTTATTAAACAAGACTAACAATATACATTAAACGACTTTGTCCATACAATCACTAGACAAATATAGAAAAACCATTAAACGAGACATTGATTACATGAATCTAGGAATACTCATTGGAAAAGTCTATCCAAATACTAATTAGACGAGTCTACCAATAACATAAAATGACAAGATGGAGTTATCAATATATATTAGACAAGTTTATCTCTACACAAATTAGACAAATTTATTAATACAATATAAGTTTGTATATTCACTAACTGGACGAGTCTTGTAATACACTTCAAACAAGTTTGAACAAACATTAATTAGAGAACTTTGTTTATACCCTAATTAAATGAGTTTAGTTTTAAATCATTAAATGAGTTATTCCATACATTGATTAGATGAGCCTAAGAATACTCATTAGACAAGTATGTTCGTTCATTGATTAGACGAGTCTATCAACAAACACTAGACCAATTTGACCATAGATTGAGATGAGTTCAGAAAAATAAATTACACAAGTATTTTCATAAACAGATTAGACAAAAGTCTATTAATACACATCATACGATTTTTTCACTCACTGATTAGATGAGACTTGTAATACACATTAGATGGGTTTGAGCATACACTTATTAGACGAGTTTGAAGTACACATTATACGAGTGTTTCCATATTCTTATGAGAGAAGTATAGAAATACATATTAGAAGAGTTTGTTAATGCATTGATTAGATGATTCTAGAAATACACATCAAACAAGTCTTTTTATACACTTATTAAATGAGTATTGCAAAAAATGTCACACGAGTCTAACAATACACATTATACGAGACTCTAAATACATTAATTAAAATAATATAACAAAAATATATTAGACAAATCATTCCATATGTTGAATAGATAAGTTAGGAATATTTTGATTAGACGAGTTGTCAATGAATTGATCAGACCAGTCTGGCTATATACATTAGACAAGTCATTCATATATTAATTAGATGAGTCTAACAATATACATTAGACAAGCTTTTTCATACATAAAGTAGACGAGTTTATTAATATATTTAATATTTAATGTATTTATCCTTAAAAGTAATACTACAAATTATTAAATGTATTTAAGAGTCGAAGGTACTCTGCAAAGAGTCTTTTTCCACTTCATAAACTCTTATACTTGGTCTTCGTCCTCCAAATCTCCTTTGTCCTCTCAGTACTCGTCTACTACAGAATGAGCGAGTGGGGGTGCCTGCACATAATTCTCCGACACTCAAGTCAAATATTTGATGAAAGTATGATTAATGCAAAATGTAAAATCAAAACTTGATTAAAGTTATATTTATAGAAGTATTTTACTAACTGTGGGCCCTTACCTGAATGAGCCTCGATTATGAGCCAATTGGCCTAATGGTCATTTTACCTATGGCAATGTGCAATCGGCTTTGCCTAAGTTACGTGATTTATTTATGTCCTCGACAAACATGAATAATTATCGATAGGCAAGACCTGACTCCAATGAGGAGCATGTCCATCAACGAATGACCCTAGTCTTTGGTTGGGGTGGCATGGTACTTGGCATCCAACTATCGGTATTCGTTATACAAGGTATTGTGCTTACTCATTCGACATGTAGTCCTTAATTTTTTGCAGACAACTTAACATTTACAAAGTATTCAGTAATCGACATGCATCCTCTACTAGATATAAGGTGTTTCAAGTAAGGGGTTGAGGTTCCTTACTCGAAGCACTCAAAGTTTTTTCGAAGACTGGATGGACTTCCTTATGGTCCTTCATTCCCTTTGCGTAATAATATTGATTGTAATAAAGATGAATAATCAGAATTAATTAGTGACATTCCTGTCAAACATATATTTATAAATATTATAAGGAGTTTATCACTAGGACCTATTAATTACTAATAAATGACTTTTTCTTTTTAATTCCTATTAATTTTCAATCAATGATTATTATTCTCATTAATTGTCCACCAATAACTATTATTACTCAGATTAATTATCAATTAATGATGGTTCCGAACGATCGGTCATTTTCTCAATGGATGATCGACCGCCCAATCCTTGGTTGGCCAGATAACCATACAGTACATAAGATATTTAGTATCATATAGCCGATATCAGGTATTCGGTATGAGATATCTAATATGTGTTTGGTTAATCAATCATCTTTAGGTTATAATTGTTAGAGTCAAATAATCTTTAATTAGATACAATACATTAAACATTTTTAATGATATTATGGTTAAAATAAATTTAGTCTGCATGTTATTTGCTTTTATTAAGCAATGAAAATTTTCAATTCCCCTAATAATATCTTTGTAAAAATATAAATATACATTAATTCTTGGCTGTTTAATAATTTCAGAATTTATATTCATTAATTTTTCATTTATGTTGATTGATTTCATTATTAATTTAATATATTAAATAGTGAATATCTTAAAATAATTAAGTACATAAACTTCGTTATTTTTAGTTAGTATTAAAAAATTTATTTATATTGATTTGAAAAGGAAAAAATTAAATTAAATTAAAAATATTTATATTTATAAGATATTTAAAATATAATTAATATTTTTAATTTAATTAAATTTGAAAGATAATATATAAAAGTATACTATTTTTTTTATAAAATATAAAAGATATGTACTTCTACTACCAGTTTGAAATCTGAATTATTTAATTAAAATGATTTGTACGTGAACTTTTGATTTGTAATATGATGATTAATTGATTTTATAGTAATATATACTTTATTTTCAAATACTTACTTAACTCATTGGTTTTATATTAATATAGAGTAATGTTTAACTCATTTTCTAAGTAAGTTTGACCACTTGTTTTGCTTAAAAGTATATACAATTTTTTATGTGAGGTTTGACTTTAAATTATAATTATTCTATAAAAATTTAGAAGATCACCAATTAAATTGTGTTTAGTAGAAATTAACTTAGACCAATGTTTATGGTTTAATAGATTAATGTGCATGAAATTTTTATAGTCATATTAATTATTTTGTGTTTCTCTTAAATGATATTAAAACATTGAAATGAAACTTAATATGACAATAAAATTTTACTGTTTATTTAATGTTTTACTCAAGACATTTTAAAGAAATTTATTGTTCCAAAACAAATAAATTACTACTGTAAAAAATACTCAGACCTTAAATATAAAGCTTTAAAAACTTCACAAATTTAAAGTAGATGACAAGGTGTTTATAAAGAATTGAAAATTTATTGGTCATCATGAAATCAAAACCACTCTACTTTAACCTTTACTATTCTTATCATTCAGATGAAATATAGAGATTATATGTAAATGGAACACTTGACATAAGCATATTTATACTTTTAATTGAGGTATTACATGATTGATAAAAAGCGTAGAACTAATTTTTAAATATATATATATATATATATATATATATATATATATATATATATATATATATATATATATATATAAATCTTTTATAAAAATAAAAATAAAATTAATTTTTTTTAAAGAAAAATAACACTGCATCATGGAGGATCTATAATATAAAAATGTCATATATAAAAATGTTATATACTTAAACGATCATTATCTTATCTTAATGTCTATTACTTTACAAATTTTTCATCTGCATTATGCTTTATTCACGTATAACATATGATCATGACAGACAAACAAACTATAACAAAATAAACAAAAAGATAAGCTAGTGTAGTTATAACAATTCATATTACTCAAATTAAAACGAAATTTATTCAAATTATTTCTTAAAATAAATTATTAACATTATATAATTATTCATCACTCAAATATGCACCTAAAAGCATGTTTAAAATGATTCATATAAGACTGACATCTGACTCTACTTTTGAAAGACACGTGTATTAAGTAGATATAGAGATTTTGCACACATCATCTCTCAATCCTGCCTTACAGGAGTTATAGCCATATAATATAAAGTCGGAAAATCTCCTTTCCATCGAGCATGACATGGTAAATCCTATATTTGTAAGTCTCCGTCCCAACAAAACTCCAAATATAAAAACTCCTTCAACTTTCACAACATATTTTTCTGTATGAGTAGGATTCTAGTAGAGTAGGATTCTAGCAGAGTCTGGATAATCTCTAAACGAAATCATTGCTCAATACACCACCTTGCATCACATTAATGTAGTACTCCCTCCCTAGGAGTCAATAGATTCACCATATTCGCACCATAGCTCACTCATCACACTTTTATAAAATCTTAAATTATTACACTATCTCATATATATGTTTTTGACTTCAATCCAAACTCATCACTTATCAATCAATTACCTATTGATTCCACTAAAAAATGTTAACAATGCATAATTTATTTCCTATTGCATCAACCTAATGTTCACATATAATATTTCCCTTGAGTACATCAAAACAATGAAAAACATTATTCTAATAATAGACCTCAAATCAAAGATTTCAACGGTCAAAATAAAGAACCATCTGTTTAAGACCATCTGTCTAACTTTTAGCTAAATCCAACGGTTAACAAAGCGGGAATAATAATTTTTCCAAAGTGACTCAGTATTGAAAACATGGTAGCGCCCAACACCCCTCACCCAGTGCCAGTCCCCTGAATTTTCTCATAATTTCTACCCGAGAGTTGTGTCTAATGGCCCTATGGTGGCACCTAGCGCCAACAACCAGGGAGCTTGCTGACTTTGTAGCATCCAACGGTACCAAAGCTTCACCCAATGCAAGCAAAGTCAGTGACCATTTCATGATTGGCACTTGGCAACACTATTAGGCTTTGGTTGAGCATTAAAAGTTGGATATTTCTCTGAGTTTTGATTTAGAAATTTGACTCTTCTAAGATATTTCCCACTTAAATAAATTTATAAAATTATAGTATAACTATATCTTAGTTCAAGAAGTACCAACTTTTCTCAGAGGAATTTTTGTCAACAACAAAACCAAGGTTCTACAAGAACAACAAACACCCTCTAATACTAATTGAATCAAACTCACTTATCTTTAAATAAGTCTTGCAACATTAAACATATTACACATTTATCATTGCATGTTCACTACCAAATCATTTCACCATAACATATCAGTTCCTAATTTAACTTCAATCAAACAAGATTTCACACAAGGTTTTTACATAGCTCAATTGAATGGCCAACCTAATCTTCTAGGATTCAAATAATGTTTCTATTTTTATACTTTCTTTCCTCTTCACAAATCATAGTCAATCCCAACTTGTCAATTTCCCATTTTAAAACCTATTGAGTCCAATTTAACAATTATTGAGATTGACACACCAACAAATTTTGCTTGAACACATAGCACTCAAATATATAACATGATCAATTTAACCAAACACAAGATACAAAGTTTCAACCAACCAATTCAACCTATACAGTAAATTTAATTGAACCAAATCAAAATTTCATCACAATTATATATATCAAGGTCAAACAATTGTTTTTTAGATAATTAACTTCCCTTACCTGCTATATCAAGGTCCTTTAACTCAAAACATTCACAATCCCTGGTATAAATAGAGTCTGCATAACAAAAGTTGTAGATTAACAATCCAATCATACTCTAATGATCCTAATTGGACATAGATTCTTTAAAGGTCCCAAACACCCACATGCAACACAACCTTCCCACATGCATACTGAAACCCAAAAATACTCTAAAAGGCTAAGAGAAGAACTTACTTTGTTTTACAAATTAATCATATAGGAAGGAAGCACTCAACGATAGGAGTTTTACAATACTCTCTAATCTTGAAACAGATAAAAGTCGAACTTAAAAGGTTAGAAAAAAAACATAAAAAGTTTTAAAAAATCTTTCTAGAAAAATAATAGGTTTTATGTTATGAAATTTTGTTATTAAAAATTTATTTATAATTTAGACCTTTTTGTTATTAAAATATTCTAGTGTTATCTTTTTATAAAAATCACCTCCACTCTAAAGTCATTTTATCAATTCACATTTTGAAACATTTCTATCATTATGCTTCAATAGAATGTATCAATTCTTTTCATTTTACTTGTATTTTTAAAAAAATATCAATTATACATATAAACCAACTATTTATTGTAAAAAATAAATAAAACCTTACAATAATTAAGCATAATAAAAAAAAATAAGTAACATACAAATAAAAATAAAAAGAAGATGGATACTATGCATATAAGAATCAATTGAACTAAAAATATATCTTATTTAATTAATAATGTGTATTTTATGTAAAGTCATGTGTGCGTCAATAGTTGCCACACACAATTAGGTTACAAGTATTAAGTTAGAGAATTAATTAAGATATTTAGATTTTATTATGCATGAATAACAGATATGTCATTTGAGGTTGTGAAAAGGATCTTTACTATAGTACTATAAATAAGGTGTTTGATATACGATGATAATCTTATGGTTAAACTTTAATCTTTTAATGAATCTTTATTCATTTTGATTTAACTTATACATTGTTAATATTATTTACAAATTATATGCTTGATAAAATCATTATTTCACCCATCTAAGTTGGAGTAATGTGCTGATAAGAAAAAGTTGAAATGAGACATAAGTTATATACAAAAATGGATATTTCCTACAGAATGAGAAAGTAAGGGGAACAAAATGTTCAATAATTTTGTACATTACTTTAACAATACCCAAAATAGGTACAAACATTAAATGAATAATTTCTGAATTTGGCCCGTGAAAACTGCACTTATGTTATGTTGAATTAATTAATTTTATAAAATTTGACATATTTGAATATATTGCTTTAAAATTAAATTCAGAAGAGCTCGTGTTGCTTTTAAACATGATTATGATTGTTAAAAGTTTCTGACAATACTGCGTTGATATATTGGATATCGAATTAATAAATAATTTAAAATGTGGATTAAATTCATAGAAAAGTAAAGTATCTATATAATAATATAAAATTATAAAGGATATAGAATATTTATAATTTACTCTGTAATATGATGATATCAATTATTAGAATATTTGACAAAAACAAACTGGTGACTAACGATGACAACACAGTCACAGTCTATCCGTAAATCAATATGTCGGATAAAATTATATTCATTGTTCGATTCGTTAGCCATGTAGATATTTGTTTAGAAAATATATGTATGTATTTTAAAATTCACAAATATATGTAGATATTAAAAAGTAAAAAATATTATTTTATTTTATTTTTAATTAAATTTAATTTAACCTAATAAAATATTATTTTATTTTATTTTTAATTAAATTTAATTAAAAAACATATAAATTAATTTTTTTGTTATTTTTTGTAAGTAACGGGTATGTGCGAGTCAGGTAATATGTTATCCATATCCGATCCGTTTAAAAGTAATATTAAAATTTTTGCTACTCAATTCTCGCGAGTAGTAAATATCTATAGATAATAACTATCCGTCACATATTTTATTCGTAACCCATATCCCTCGAATTTCTTTTGTCATTTCTACTTGTGACTGAATTAGACATGTACTTCTAACAAGACTAAAAAGTTGAATTAGACAAAGTTATGAACTAAGTTGATATCGACACGTCCATAAAATTATTTGCCTGAGAAAAGTAAATGTTGAATATTAAATGTTTTGTTTAATTTATTGTGTGGATGAATTATTTCCTATAACGGAGAACAAAATAAAAAAATATGCATAAATTTGTTTGAGGATTTTGTTTTGTAATAATCTCTTTTATATACACAAGATAGTTTTAGTTTACTAAAACATCATTTTAGTAAATTTTGTTTACAAGAAAGTGTGCTTAAACAAATTCTAAATTTTATAATTGCACAAGTTTTATATTTCAGTTTCTATACTTAAAAGTCATTCAAGCTAGTTCTTATATAATTATTTCAATTTTTTTTTTAATTTTCTATACATCTCATTTCTTTATGTTTTAAGTAGCATAATTTAGGTTTAATACTTATTTTGATCTCTCGGTTTATTAGGTTTGTTCAAAGTGGTTTTACTTTTTTTTTAGATGTTCACAACTGTTTCATATTTTGTAAAAACGGTTTGAATTGGTCCTTTTTGCTTACCGCGTTAAAAAGTTAACGACATAATGTCCAACCTAGTCAACATTAAATAATTTGTCCAGTTTTTCATTAAGTGGCAATATCAACCTAATTGACGTGATAACATTAAAAGGTTGCTTGACAAGAGAATAACATATACCGAAATTAATTACTTGCTTTGTTCTTGGCATTCGGTTTTGTGCTCCGACATGAGACTTGCTATTGTGGAAATGAAGTTGTTAGGATTTGACTCTTTGAAAGTGAGTTTCACTTTGGTGTTTCAAGCTAAAAGGGCTGTTTCGAAATCCTTTTGAGATGCCAAAGTCGATGTCTTGAAGAAATAGGGTTGGTCCAAGGATGATAAAGAGTAAAGTTCAGTTTCTTTCACGTGAGATTTTTTCATCTATGATTTGTGTAATAACCCATAAATAAGGATTTAGGACTTGTAAGGGTATTAAGCTGCTGAAATCCTATTTTAAAATAAAATGCATATCAAAAACATATAAATTAGAAGCTTTCTAAAACACACTTGGTCCATTTGCTTAAAAACTCATATATCTCTGAACTCTGTACTTCAAAAACCTTCTCCTCCATCTCTCTAAATTTCTATCTCACTAACCTTGTTGCTCCACAATCAGAGAGTGCTTAAATCATCTTGGAGTTGTGGGCTTCAATCCAACCGATCAGTTTCTGAATCCTGCACTGGTAAGTGGTTCTCTTCCTTCTTTCTCGACAAATTGGTCCTTGAACATGCAATTGAGCTATTGCATGTTCCTAGCAATCCTCATCTTTAATTCTTAGCTTAAATTAGGTTCTAAGCACTTCCCCTATCACAAATTTGTGGGCTGTAGGTTTCCATAGAACTCTTGCAAGACACAAGTTCAATCGGAATTTTGATTAAGTCGTACAACTAATTGAAGGTAAGGGAAGCTTGGGTGTTTCTTGTTCTGTTTTTGGAAATTGGGATTTTGCATGAATTGGGTATTTAGCTTGGGGATAGTTTTTCAAAGTATACATGTATGAAGCTAATGTAGTGAAATAAGGGTATATGAATTGTGAATTGTGTGCCTATGAAATTGATTGAATCTATGTGATGAGCTGTCGCAACCCACACAAATTTAATGTGCAAATAAATGCAGCATAGCTAGGGAATGACCCCTAGGTCGTCTCCCAAAGACCAATTTTGCGGTTCAAGAATCGAGTCTAACACGAAAAGGGGGGGGTTGTGAAAATGGTTTTGAAAAAATTAAAGAACTCAATATAACACAGATGCAAACAAACTAATTTAAGCTAGCGTGGTAATTAAACTAACACTATTAAAAACCTTAGACAACATTCAAACAAAATAAAATAAAATACTAGACCCCAACAAGACAACAAAACACTACCCAACACAGTTAAATTAAATTAAATGCAAAACTAAATTAAAGAAATCAAAAGCAACTAATCCTACTAATTAAACTAATTCAAATAAGGAATAATCAAACATGCTTTTTCCTACACATTCATGTGACCAAATACATCCAACCAAATAAAATTAAAAATGCAAATGGCCTAAAAACACCTCTTGGCCGTGAGGTTCCTTGCACCACATCCAAATTTGTCTTCTTTCTTCAATAAACAATTGAATATGCTCTCTTTTTGTCCCATGTGCCTCATTCTCCAAGAAAATGCTTCCTTCTACCTTTCTACCGTAAAAAAAAAACGTGGCATACCCTCTCCAACAAGCCAAGACCATCCTCCCTCTTAAAGTCCAAAGAAATTTGGTGTTTCCAAAACCAAAGGTCAAATGAGATGCTTTAAATGCTTCAACACAAAAGGTTGAGTTGCTTCTACCAATGTGCCACAAAAGCAAAGTCAAAGGGAACAAAAACAATCACAATACATTCTCTTCTTCAAGCAATTCACGTCAAGTTAGCAAAGGGTCAAGACCAAAAGGGAAATATTCCTTCCATGGTAAATGAGCCCTTCATGTGCATGGCAAAATGAGGTAAAAATTAAATGAACCTTTCTCTCTCCCTTCTCAACCTATTTTCGGTTTTCACACCAACACAAACATGCAAATAGCTTCCTTTCACCTTCAAAAACCGAGAACAACTCCAAAGAACCCAAAGTTTCAATTGCAAAAGCTTACAAGNACAACAACCCCAAATTTCAACTTCTACTAACCAACCTAACACTCACTTTTCTTCAAACTTTTATGAAAATCAAAATGGAATTTCTACTCCACCTTGCAGCACCGTCCACCTCTCCATAAGAAACACAATGTTCCATTTCATATATTACTTCCAACCATCAAAACAAAAGCACAAGAAGAAAAGGGTTCAAGCTCCCAACAACCATGCATCAACTCAAGTCGTTTTCATTACTAAACTCAACAAGAACTCCATTTTCATCATCCAACCAAGAAAACCAAAAGGGAATACGAAATTACTACAGCCAAGGAAGAGAAAAACGAAATACAAAATGGGTCTTCATTCAACCAAAGGAANCACCATGAAAATACAAAGAACCACCTCCAAGCTCAAGCTTTCAACATTCAAATGGAAAATGCAAGAAGAGAAATGATAGATCTCCATTCCATTAAGCAAGAACAAGCATGTTTGCAAGCAAGAGAAGAAGAAAAACGAAATCTTGTTCATTCCATAGCTCAAAACCGAAAATGGCACACCAAGGCTCCAAGAGAGAGTTCATACAAGGTAAAAGCAAAAGCAAAATGTAGTATGAAGTGTGCTAGAGTTTTGTCTCGGCAATTGCTACTCAAAATGCCTTCCAACCTCAAAATAGGTGGGGTCCACCTCCTAAAAACCCTAGGGTTTTGGTGCCAAGTGTCCCACACATTGGGCTTCTACAAAATTTCACTAAAAGGGCCCAAAAACACCTAATCTAATTAAGGTTTCTAAAAATAGACGAAATTACAACTTTATTAAAATGGAAATGACTAAATGTTGAGTCTTGAATGATCATGCCACCATCCCTGATTCTCCAAATGATGTTTCCCAAAATTTCCCTGCAACCAAAATACACTTAATCAGCTCAGAAAACCCAAATTAGCACAATTACGAATTTCCGACCAAATTAAGCAGAATTCGGAAAGTTAAAGTTGATGAAATTGAAGAATTTAAGTGTAGATTGATGTGAAATCACTAGAGAATTGGTTTAGGAAGTGTTAGAGTTGATTAGGCAAGTTAGATTCATTATATAGATCGAGTTTTGAGTGCTAGAACTTTACCAAAAGGCCTAAAACGAAACTTAGGGGTGTGAGTTCTTCCAAATCTGCATAATCTGTAGAAAATTCTGCAGAATCCATGCTTGGGCGCCCCAAAAGGGCGCTGGGCGCCCTTTGATTTGGCGTTTGCCAGAAATATGGCGCCCGGGCGCCCTTTTCTGTTGTTGCTTTTGTTTTTGATAGTTTGGGGGGTTCCGAATGTCCGTTTTGGACGTTCTTTAGGTCGTTCTGGGGGTTTTAGACCCTTCCGGAACTGTTGGTGATGGTTTCAAAGTCATTTTCCTTGTCTAAGTATGATTTCATTGGATTTTGGATCGTTTGTGGTTTTTTTGAAGTGAAATTAATGTTATATATATCTTTGTATGCAAAGTAAAGTTGAAGGGTTACATGTACATGGTTTTATATTGATTCAGTGATATAATGTCATGGTATTTGGTGGTTCATGTGTTGAGTTAANTTTCAAAGTAAAAGTATGGTTATTGGACGTAATTCCATGATCCTCAAGGGAGGTTACATGGTGGTGCCACTGTAGTTTATCGTGATTGACCGTATGAATG
>NC_028352.1:8304843-8310802 GCF_000741045.1 Vigna radiata var. radiata | reverse complement strand
TTTTATTATACCTAGCTTACCCTTGCATTTGTTTGTTGTATGTGCTTGCCTTTCCCCCTTGCGATGATCATCCAATCCTTTGGATGTGAGCAGTAGTTGATGATGTACGCTTGGAGTGAGCATTGGAGAACGAAGAAGACACAACTTCCAGTTCTTAGGATCTTTTCTAGCTTTTGTTTTGTCATGTTCTATATTTTTGGAAACACTCTTTAGGCATCCTTAATTCTTTAGTTGGTCAGGTATTTTGGAGAATTATTAAACTGGTATCAAATTTTAAATTTCAGCCATATTTTGGATGACTGTATGCTTAATACTGTCCTTTATTAACTCTTAACTGCTTTCTCGTACTATAATAGCTGAATGCTATTATATGTATGTCTATATAATATTTGGAATGTCACAATTTGAACTCCATTTCATTTTTTTCTCCAATTTAGTTGGTATTTTTTCTTGTTTACAACGTATATTTCTAATAGAATTCATATAAAATTACAAACATCTCTATCTCCCTTGATATGCAGAAAAAGAAAATAGGCAAAGCATAATTAGCTATAGGGAAAATGTTTAGCTCAAAATATCATGTTTTTGTTTCTGAGTTGAGAATATTATTTTAATGACTACACGTATTCTTAATGAAACAGGTCCAAGAAAAAAATAGAAAATTGGATTAAACTAAAATCCACGAGGGAACGAAACATGATGAGAAACATCCCTAAAGAAAGCATTCAAAACACCCAATATTCTCTGGTCGTGACTATGAAAGATTGTGCCTAGCAAGAAGATCTGGTAGAAATATATGTTGAAGTGAACTTGTTGATTTTAGTGTAGTGCTTGATCACACATTCATTTTTCGTGCCGCTCAATCAACCTTTGTAGCTCCTCCTTTTATACTTCCACCACTTTATCAGCCACTTTTCCTTTCTTACTTGGAAAAGTTCTGCTACCCCATGTTTTCACAATCTAAATCAGTTACCATAACAAGAGTAAACTGTTTATCAAAATTGCATATAGATGATTTTAATCTTCATATTTTTAACATGTCATTACTTAGTTTCATCAATTTTTATAAAACTTGTCATATTAAAACGAGAGATGAAATTTATACCAATTATATAAATATGAAAACCAAAATCATCATTTGTAGACCAAATTTTACCAAAAACTATCACATTTTACCCATAAGAGAGTTTATGTAATGTATGATTTTTGAAATTAGGACCTAATGAGTTATAGTGAAAAGGACTGAGTGATCCATATCAATCTTGACAAACTCAACATCTCTAAATGTGGCAGCAAACTCTTGGATAACTGGTTCCATGAGTTTGCAAGGTCTACAGCATGAGCAGTAAAATCAACCACCATCTGTATCAACGAAAAATTATCTCAGTAAAACCAGTTTGTTAGTTTGTTTCAAGGCATCAAAGTGGTCATTCCATTTAGCAGAGGAGTGGAAGGTGAAGTTGTTCTACCACCATACACCATGGCCATGTCATATAAGTCTAATCCCACCTAGGTTAATGCTTCCTTTCTTCTAAACCAAAATTGACTTATGACCCTATATGAATCAAAGTTAATAAGTTGAAGAAAGAAGATGGGGTTTTTTGTTTTTGATGATGAGGCTTATATATAGAGTAAATCTATCCGATTGAATTTTAAAATAGTGAGTTTATTTTTCTTTATAATCTCTTTGATTTTCATAATTTTTTTTTTTTTTATTTTAGAAGTTGAACACTTTAATTTTCTCAACTAACTTTAATAATTATTTTTAATAAGAGTTTTTGTTTTTTTTTTATCTTTCTTTCAATTTCAAGTAAAAGAAAATTATTTAACTTACTTTTGATGAGGATGTTGAAATCAAGAGATCAAAAGAGGATACCAAGATAAATATATCGAAAAGATATGATAAATATATAAGAAAAATAAAGATATCAAAGACAAGATTAAGATTAAGAATAAGATGATTCTACGAACAAGATAATGAACAGTAATGTTGCATTTGGATCACCGTTTTCATAGATTTTCTTTACCAGTTTTTATTCTATCATTCATAATTTTGTTTTCTTGTAACTTATAATCTTGCATTTTACTTTTCTGGTTTGTTAAGCACTTCCACTTTAATCCATCTTCATCTTCTTTATTCTTTTTCATTATATTTAATCTCCATTTTTACATTATTCCATCTTTATCTAAAAACACAAAAATACAAGTATTGGAAAAAAAAATGCATGAATTCCTTATTGAGATTCACATATTTGTGAAATTGATACACAATATAAGCATTTTACATACTAATTTTGTGTTAATTGTGGAATCTTAAATTAAACCACTCTAATTTAAATTGTAAAACAGTTCTAGTTTTTGTTGACTAAGAAGACTAAGAACCCACAGTTAATTGATTTGATTCACCTAAAATATATGATTGAATAAACATTAAACCAAAATGTTAGAGAACTTCATTTTAATTTAGAGATTTTAGTAGTTTTAACAATCTATTATATTATTAGTTATTAAAATGAAAGGGAATATGAATTAAAGGTGAAATTATTTATGTGATTGAAATATTTGGGCTTATAAAGCAACTAATTTGGTATTTGAAATTGAGATCATTAGTTTGTAATCAAACCAATGACATATTGGTGTTGATTTTAGCATTGAAGTTTGAATTATAAGGTAATGACTGATGAGATTAGTAAAGTCATTGATTCCATCATGATAAGCGTTTTTGGTTTAAACAGGAGTTTTAGAGCTGGTTGAAATTTTTTTAGTACATGAAAGTTTATATTTTTTTTCTAGATATTTTATAAATTTAATTTTATATACCAATTTGTTAAATTACACTTAAAGTATATTTTTTAAGATAATAATAATTTTTTTATAGCATATAACCTCGCTTAATATCTGTCTTAACTCATAATAAACTAATAATAAAAAACAATATTAAATAATGGATAAAAGCTTACATATTTTACTAATGGTAGTCAAAATATACTATGGTAGTGTAAATATTTTCTTAAAGACCTAAAAATGATATTTTAGAATTGATAGTAATTTAAAAATAATAAGACTCAATTATTTTAATATTAAAAGAATTTAGTATACATGATTTTGTTATAAACAAGTTTCATTACTTTAAAACATTTTGTTTCTCTAGAAATCTGTTTTTGGAGCTCTCTCACTTCTTTATAAGTCTTCTTAATTCCTGATTGTTTATTTGAATATTAGAGATCGTTATAGAGTGATCCTTTTAGCGAGATATTTCTTTATGTCTATTTAGTTTCTTCATCTATATGTAAGTTGAAATTCTATTATTTTCCTTTTAGGTCAATCTTGTCTTAGCTTGCATATAAACCTTCTATTGGTTGCATGTGAGGTTTTGAGCTGAAGATTTTATGTTTATTCTATGATTGATTTTATGCATATTATTGATTTAAAGTTCGAGGAATAAATGAAATCTATGAACTTTTGTTTATCTATTTGCATTGAGGAATAACAAAATATTGAATTAGTCTTGGTTGTGAAATTATCTTCTTGAGATTTGATTTGAGTAATATGATATTGTTTGAGCTAAGAATAACAAATTTTAAAATCTTTTAATTATTTAAGATTGTAAAATAGCTCAAAGAATGCTTACTTGCACAGAATAAACACAAAATGAGATTGTTGTTACACTGAGATGACATTGAGCGCCATTGATTGTGTTAAGCGCCACTAAGACAATGGCCTCCCTGAGTTAGTTTTCGTTAAGCGAGAGTTTTTCCCTGGACGAAACCAAGTTAGAGAGTTCACTAACTTGGTGTCGTTGAGCCTAATCAGGACTGCTAAGTGCCACTTATGTAGGGGTTATTTGATTTGTTTGTCGCTTGACACAATTTTTAGAATTTAAATCCTAGAAGCTCTAGAGGTGGTTTCGCTGGGTGAGCCTTGGGCTTGTTGGGCAAGAAAGTGGTGCTAGGCAGGAACCCTCTACCGTTGGGCGGTATCAAACAATTTCATTATTTTTGCTTGAATAGAATGTCGATTACATGTGTATTTGTGATTAGTAATGTACTAAGTGTTTATGGATAACATGAGCTTTTTGGAATACAAAGTGGTATGATATGGTTAATGGTATAGGCAATTCTAGGGAGGAAATCCTTTTGAAAATGTGTTGCATAGGATATGTATCAAAGTAAGGTCACAAAATGGAGGTTATTCTAAGACTCTACTAATAATTCATACTCAAATAAAGAATGATGGATTAGAAGGTGAGAGTAGTAGGAGGTCTTGGTCTAAAGAACAATGTAGTTCTTATGATAGTAAAGGATTAACTTTGTAATATGGAAGAGTATCCACTATAAGAACATGACTTTCAAGTTGTCCAAGATTAATGCATTTTATCCGGATGATTAAATTGGAGGAGTCTTTCTCTTATGTGGCTTATGCTTTATAATTGTGTGAACCCTTTAATATGGATATGACCTGTTTACCTATTATTTGATGCATATTTTGATCTATTAGCTTACCATGTCTCTTTGTTGGTTTGTTTTATGTTTTGGTTTTACTCTTTTATGATGATTACCTTAGTGTGTTAGTGGATAAAGATACAAGTATAGAAACACCTTTGGAGAATGAGAACCAAAAGATAAAGTTGTGGAATGCTTTAGGAGCATAATGGGTTAAGTTTTGGTGTAAAACTTTTATTAACTTAAAGTGATTGTATAAATGTCATATTTTTATAGTTCTATCTTTTTGAAGGACTCTATCAATATAAAATTTATACATTTGATGACTTGTTTTACATACTATTATGAAATGTCTTATTTTATTTGTTTTAAACTACTAATATGCGACATTACATTTTTACCCAAAGAATAAAAACTACACTACATTCTATTTATAGATTTTGATACATGTACAACTATTAAAAACCTGTTTTTGAATAACAAAAGAAACTCTTATGTATTGTTTTGGTGGAATTAGTCTGAGGGTCGATTGACCTTCCTTCTTTGCTCTCTTTCAATCGTTTTAATCCTTTCTGAGAACACAATCCTCCAATGGGTGGTTGACCTGCAAAAACACTCCGACGCTCATGTCAAATATGTTGTATAAAGAGGTCTATATTTTATTTACGATAGCTCAAGGTTATTTTACCTGAATGTTAATAGTATATTTATAAGGCTCGTGGTAGCCAAGCGCATTGATTAATCATTAAATTAGACAATCAAATTCAATAATACCGACTAATTGTCCATTAATATCATATTCTCGTACGAAATGACCTCTCAATAACTCATAAATAGAGTATATTCGCATTTAATATGGCCATTAAACATATTAATTGGCCATCAATAATATTTACTTTTCCTTATTGGTGTTTATCTGACCGTCGGTTGGTTGCCTGTCTTGGCTCTGGATTATCCTTAGCTGATTGGTCACTGGGGTATAGTACATTAAGCCCCACAAGCCCCGAGCAATTATTTTGCAAGTGTGAAGGGGTTTAAATATGTCGAACGAATTTAAACTAGTGAGAAAGATGGATTACCAAAGGTTTTGATGACGAGACTTTGCCGCTCGGATTTGGACAAGAGTGAAGGTTCACGAAGAATGTTCCCCACCGCTCGGTTTAGGCCCAGGGGTTCTCAGAGAACGTTCCCTGGGTTTTAAGGATGAGAGTGAGTTCGTATAGAACCTCACCGCTCGGTTTAGGACCAGGGGTTCTTAGAGAACGTTCCTTGGGGTTTTAGGACGAGAGTGAGTCTATATAGAATCTCACTGCTCGGTTTAGGACCAGGGGTTCTTAGAGAACGTTCCCTGGGTTTTTACGACGAGAGTGAGTCTGTATAGAATTTCACCGCTCGGTTTATGACCAAGGGTTCTTAGAGAACGTTCCCTGGGTTTTTAGGACGAGAGTGAGTCTGTATAGAATCTCACCGCTCGGTTTAGGACCAGGGGTTCTTAGAGAATGTTCCCTGGGTTTTTA
>NC_028352.1:8281573-8304748 GCF_000741045.1 Vigna radiata var. radiata | reverse complement strand
TGTATAGAATCTCACCGCTCAGTTTGGGACCAGGGGTTCTTAGAGAACGTCCCCTGGGTTTTTAGGACGAGAGTGAGTCTGTATAGAATCTCACCACTCGGTTTAGGACTAGGGATTCTTAGAGAACGTTCCCTGGGTTTTTAGGACGAGAGTGAGTTTGCATAGAATCTCACTGCTCGGTTTAGGACCAGGGGTTCTTAGAGAACATCCCGTGGGTTTTGTAATATGGCATCATATCCAACGATTGAATGGAAGTTTTCCGGCTTTATTCATACTAAAATTGTATCTTCCTGTTCAAAATATTTTCTCACAAAAAGCATGCATTAAAGCAAAATATTCAATATTTCATTTTTATAATGAGATGGCATTAGAACCTGATAGGGTTGAACGTTGGTCTGAACCTTCTTGTTCATTATATTTTTACTCACAAATATATGCGTTAAATAAAATATCATATATTTTACTTTTATAATGAGATGGAAATAGAACCTAATAAGGCTGAAAGTTAGTCTGAACCTTCCTCTACATAATATTTTTACTCATAAAAATATGAGATAGATAAAATATTTAATATTTTATTTTTATAATGAGGAGCCATTAGAACCTGACAAGGCTGAAAGTTAGATTCCTACAGATGATATTTTTACTCACAAAAATATGAGTTAAATAAAATAAAAATTATAATTTATAAAAAATATTGGAACCTGACAAGGTTGAACATATGACTGAACCTTCCTGAAAGTTCTCAAAACAAAAGACATGCATTTATAAATTATTATAAAACTTTTTCCTCTTGTTGCAAAACATGATATTGATCCGAAGTAGCAACTTTGAGACCGAGCACTCGCCTTGGTTCCTTGTGGTTTCAGTGGGATGTCGCTCGGCCCCACGGTGGACGCCAAAATATTTCGGTGGAATTGGTCTGAGGGTCGGTTGACCTTTCTTCTCTGCTCTCTTTCAATCGTTTTAATCCTTTCTGAGAACACAATCCTCCGATGGGTGGTTGACCTACAAAAGACAATCCGACGCTCAAGTCAGATATGTTGTATAAAGAGGTCTATATTTTATTTAGGATAGCTCAAGGTTATTTTACCTGAATGTTAATAGTATATTTATAAGGCTTGTAATAGCCAAGCACATTGATTAATCATTAAACTAGACAATCAAATTCAATAAGACTTGCTAATTGTCCATTAATATCATATTCTCGTACAATATGACCTGTCAATCACTCATAAATAGCGTATATTCACATTTAATATGACCATTAAACATATTAATTGATCATTAATGATATTTACCTTTCTTGATTAGTGTTTGTCTGACCGCCGATTGGTTGTCTGTCTTGGCTTTGGATTCTCCTTAGCCAATCGGTCACCGGAATATAGTACACGTATAATTGTAAAAGTAGCTCTAAAATAATCTTGCTTTCAATCTAATTTTGTTTTCCTATTAATTTCCGTCAACTATTTGATGGATAAATCTTTAAGCTATTTTCAATCGTGTTTTTAATCCATCAAACAATAACTTTAAATTTTCCATCATGATTTAAATAATATAAAATTAAATATGATTTTAAATCCTAAATTTTAATGTAAAATAAACTTTGATATAAATTTTTGTCTTCAAGTATTAAAACTAAATAAATATAGTTAGTCTAATTTTAACTATATTAAATTTGTTTGAATGAAATTTTATGTTAGTATTTGAATTGTTTATACCATTTAATAAGTTTTGATTTACTCATTAATCTAAAACACTTTTAGTATATAAAAAGTACATAGTTTTGTATCTATTGACTCTTAAGTTTGGACAGAAAATATATTAAAATAAACAGTTTCAATTTGTATTCACTATTTTCTATTTCAGTTTAACTTATTAATATTGTATTCGCATTTGTTTCCCTTCAATCCGAGATTTTTCTCAATTTTCAAAGGTCCCACAAAGAAGGGAGAGTTTGTGTGTGGGTTGTTATGGTGTGAGTGTGGATGCGAGTGCATGATGAGTTGTAGAAGGGATGGAATGAGGTATAGGGTTGACCGTAGATGAAAGGAAATAGAGTGATAGTTTGGGAGGTTATTCAGGGTTGAAAGAGGTTATTTAGTGAAGAGATATTAGAAGGATGTGTATTGGTAGTTATACGGAGGGATGAGTGGTTAAAAATGTAAACGCAAGAAAGCTTGTGGGAATGGGTTAGAGTCACAAAATAATTGTCTACATGAGAGCTTTGTATGTTCATATGAGAAGTAGATAGATGATGGGCTTTTGCATGAAGAAGATTGGTTAGGAGAATGAGATTTGGCTTATTATAGGGGAAAATAAATAAAGAAAATGAAAATGCTTCTTTGACACCAAACATGTGACACTCTTTTGACATTGCCACGTGTCGTTTCTTAATTGGTCGATTTTGAAAAGAAAGAAATGAGGTTTTAATAATTAGGCAGGGGCATATTTGGAAGGTGGAAAAAAATGAATTTTTTTTTCACTCTCGTATCACTCTCTCGTTCTCTCATCGCCACTCTCTCTCGCGTTTCTTGTATCACTCTCTCTCGTTCTGTCATCGCCACACTCTCTCTCGTTCTCTGAGTTCTCTGTCTCTTTCATTTGTCTGTTGTGGGTCTCTCGCATTGTTTTCACGGTTTTCCTTGAACTCTTGCATTGAGGCTTTTCCTTGAACTCTTTCTCGTGTTACCCTCCTATCTTCCTTTTTTTGTTCGTCTCTTTGGCATTCACCATTGTTGCTCGTCGAAGGTTGATGATTTTGTAAGGTTGGGGCATTTCGAAGGTTGACACTTTTTAAAGAGAACTTTTCAAAGGTTGGTACTTTTCGAAGGTTGGTGTTTTTCGTCTTCCCACACTGTCTTTCCCACACTCCATGACCAAGTAAAGGTTTCGAAGGTTGTGGCTTTTGACATTGACCAAGTAAAGATATATGTATGCGACTGGATCCTCGACAACGACAACATGAGAAGAATAGAAGCATGGCAGAAATTTAGATTGGTTTCATTTGTAGAGTTTTTCTTTGTATGTAGACAAAGATGGATTTTTGTCTTTGTAAGAAAGAATGATATTTATGTACAGATTCTTATTGCAATATAATGTTAGCTTTCATGGGTTGCCCAAACATGACTTCCTCTTCTCTGCTCACACTTAAACACTAAAAATAAGTTTCAACCATGCTATAAATGTCAAAACATTTGAAAGGTCTTTGAGTCTAGACCAAACTAACTTGTTCAAATGAAAAAATTTAGACTAACTTGCTCTAGACCTTGAAGGACTTCAACTAACTTGTTCAAATGAAAAGAAATTGTTTCTTATCTCGAAAATGGGGTGCCCAAACTTGATTTCCCATACTAAAATCACACTTAAACAACAAGGTCACACAAAAACCATTGCATTTATGCAAAAAATACAAAAATTTATACTATAGTCCCCTAGGTTACCAGAACTGGCTCTTGCAATACAACTTTCTGTACAAATCCAGGATTTTGTTCATGTAATCGTTTACCAAGGTCTTGTAAACAATTACAGCTTTGTTTTTTGCTCCAAACCTTGTAAAACTTCAACTAACTTGTTCAAATGAAAAAAAAATGGTTTCTTATCTCGAACATAGGGTGCCCAAACTTGATTTCCCATACTAAAATCACACTTAAACAACAAAATCACACAAAAACCATTGTGTTTATGCAAAAATTACAAAAATTTATACCTTGGTCCCCTAGGTTACCAGAACTGGCTCCTGTAGTACAACTCTCTGTACAAATCCAGGATTTTGTTCGTGTAATCGTTTACCAAGGTCTTGTAAATGATTACAACTTTGGTCTGGAGTTGTGAGAATAAAAATGAGAGGTAAGGTTAAAGTGAAAAGGATAGTTTAGTAATTAAAAAAAAGGTTAAATATGCTTTTAGTCCCTGAAGTTTCATTGATTTTTGGGTTTAGTCCCTGCATGAAACATTGAAGGCATTTGATCCTGTTAGTATAAAAACTCTTATATTTAGTCCCCAATTTTGGACGGGGTCAAGTTTTTGCTTAGGTGTCAAACGGTCGTGCCACCTATTCACTGTGCACTCTGCCACGTGTTTGTTTATGAAGGTTTGCATTGAGATTTGCACGTCTTCAATTATCTGATTAAGAATTAGGTTACGAATTAGGGCAAAGTTAATTTTTGCAATTGGGGAAAACTTCTTCGTCTTCGACAAGCACTGTTAAAGTGGAAGATAGTGGTGAGCGGTAATCTGGCTTTATATTCATTCTCAATCTTGAATTCCTAGTTAGAACTAAGAAACCAATGCTTTCCTCCTTTTCGCCAGAAAGCCCTCTTTCAGCCTTAAACCCATGTAGGATGGGATAGTCACACTCAAGCAGTGATTAGCGATTAGAGGAATATATAACTATGCAACAGCGGATATGCCTACTTTCGGATTCACTGTAACAAGCCGTTTTTCCACTTGCTTTGAAAACCGTCCTCTTAGTTGTAAACTAGTCTGAGAAGGGTCAACGTAGATAACATTAGGCTGAGCGCAGCCATTAGAAAGACCTCGAGATTCACCGAAGAAAGACTGGAACCTTTTACAAAACTCAATGAGCAGAACGCTTCGGAACGGGATAGAAGAAGGGGGGAGATTCTCGAACCGAACTAGGAAACGGATCCAATGACTTCAAAAGAATTAAACGAGGAGCCATATGAAGTGAAAATCTCNTGTACGGTTCTGTAGAGTGGCGGTAAGGGTGACTTATCTGTAAACTTTTCCACTATTACACCCAAAAAACCAAACTCTGCCTTACATAAAGTTGCCAGAGTACACTTAAGCTCTGGATTTGAAATGACTGCTTATATACCCGGTATTGGCCATAATTGAAAAGAACATTCTGTAGTCTTAGTAAGAGGGGTAAGGGTCCTTTCTTTTTTTGTTGCACTGAATTGCTTATCAAAGCGATTCTTCGCTCGATCAAGTAACAAATCAAGCCAGCGAGTGGAAGTTGAATAGTCATGCGAGTCTATTTTGCTTATGAGTCTCTTTCTTTTCCTGGCCTCACTAGGTATGAAAAAACAACCACCNCACCGGATGTGAACCTTTTTCTAAAGCGGAATTAGGCTCATCCGACGAAAGATTTTTTTTCCATTGACACAGGTCGATTCCTCTTTATTTATGGTACAACCGAGCTCCTTGTAGGTCAAGATGTATACATTGGTGAGCAAGATGTTGACATTGGTGAGCAAGATGTATACAGTAAAAAAAATAGCTATTTAAAATTTCTCATCTTCATTTCATCTGTTTCAAAAATATTGTTCTTTCAATTTCCCTTCTTCAAATTGTCGGATTCCATTTTCATGAATTTCTCTAGTCACTTCTTCTTCCATCTTCCGTCCAAGAGAAAGGTATTGTTGATTTTCACATTTTCCTTTTCTTCCTCATCTCTCACAAACTCAATACCTTTAATCAGTTCCCAAACATTTGACTGATGTCATTTCTAAGGTTCAATTATTATTTACTGGCAAAACTTTTGGCTTCCAATTTTCGTGATAAACATTTCGCCTCTATTGCTTTGACCCTTTTTTCTGCAAAACATTTTGTTCTTTCTGCTTCTTATTCAACCGTTGGTCTCAGATATCAAAGTGAGGGTAAACGCAGTGACATTAGGAATTTCAACGGTGGTTTGGGGAAAACGGGTACTGATTTTCAGGAAAGCTTAAGTTTTGTTGCGAGTGTTTGTGATGGGGCAGAAGAAGAAGAGAGTGAAGAAGGGGAGGGGTTTAGTGATGATGATAATAGTCTTGAGTTTATCACTTCCTTTCGTGGTAGCAACTAACAACAGAGAGAAAGTATTGCAAGAATTGAAATTGGTGAGGATGAATTTAGGCACCCTTTGGTGAGGGAAGTTTGTAGGTTAATCACGCTTACCTCTTGAAGACCACTATCTCCCACTTGAATAGTGCTTGTCGAAGTCGAAGAAGAAGTTTTCCCCAATTGCAAAAATTCACTTTGTCCTAATTCGTAAGCTAATTCATAATCAGATAATTGAACATGTGCAAATTTCAATCCAAACCTTCATAAACCAACACGTAGCAGAGTGAACAGTGAATAGGTGGCACGACCATTTGACACCTAAGCAAAAACTTGACGCCGTCCAAAATTGGGGACTAAATATAAGAGTTTTCATACTAAGAGGATCAAATGCCTTCAATGTTTCATACAGGGACTAAACCCAAAAATCAGTGAAACTTCAGGGACTAAAAGCATATTTAACCCTTAAAAAAAATCTTGGGGAGGTGCAGGGAGCACTTGGGGGTGGTGGAGGGAGCAACTTCCAAATAGAACCCATGGCCTAATCCGACCCATCATGGACGAGTTTAGATCGGGTTGAGTTTGAGAAAAATGTAATTTCGGACCAATTTTCAAACAGACTCACTTAGAACCCAACTCATCCGAGTTGAATTCATGGTAAGTCGAGTTGACTCATAAACCCTTTAATTTAATTTAATTATTTGTTACTTTGTGTTTCAATATTATTAGTTAACATTTTTTTTATTGGATTGTAGATGGAATAAAGAAAAAGATGTTTGAAAAGAGAAAAATATAATAGACTTATCCATTCAAAGACTCTAATCTTATAAGTAGATAAGTGACAAAAATATGATCAATATTAGAAACATATTTGTTTGCTTGCTTTTGGATTATGATACTTTATTTTTTCTTTTTGGATTGTCTTTGGAGTTTAAAATCACTTGAACGAAATTTATTTAGATTTCAATTACAAAAACTTTGTAATTTATTTTTTTTTTGGATTTGAAAAAAAAAACTCGTAATTAAATAAGGTAATTAGTCAATTTGTTTAACTAATCAACCTGTGGTAGGTCAAATTGAATTCTAATTTTTTTCAACTCATTAATAAATAAGTCAGATTGAGTTAGCTTATTAAATAACCAACCCGTGATGGATCGAGTTTGAGTTACCCATTTTTACAACAATAAAATTTATAAATGAAAAATAGCTCATATGAAGGAATCATGGGATCCTTCATATTAGCATCACAACATCTATTTGACCTTTTTGACCAACTTGCCTTCCATTTCTCAAAACCCACCGTAACTTCAACACTAAGAAATTAAATTACACGAACACTCATAATAATTATTTTAAAAAAATACATTAATTGCTTTTAAAATTTTGACAATACAAGAACTTTTTCTAAACCTGTAAATAATATACTTTGTTTCTTAATAGTAGATAGCAAATGATTCAAATTGAAAGCTTGTCATGAGTAAACAAAGCAAATATGTTGCAGTAGTGACCTTAACAAAACCCCTAGAAAGAAAGCCAATTAATTGTGCTCATTTGTTAAAAATAACAAATTTGTGTTCATTTTTCTCCGGACTTGCTTTCATTATGAGGAGTATACCCAAGCAGGCTAAGCAGCCACTAGTGCTCTTTCCTAGTATTTTAATAAGAAAAACTTTCAGGCACATTGTCTCACCTATTTCGATTGTGAGAAAAAACATTCAAGACTTAAAGAATATCAACAAATCGATAAGGATCAATTTATCCAGATTGTCGGTGGGTACCAGGTTATCTTCTGTCTCCATTGCCACTTACTCCATTCAATTCACATGATTTTTATATCAAACAAATAACATTCATCTGCGTAAGGAGAAATTTGGGCATTATCAAGAATATTGGATCACCAATGGGAAACATCCCAAAATTGAAATCACTGTCACTAATGAAGTTTTTTATAACAGGGCATGAATGTCCAGAAAAAGCCACCAACACCTTGTAGACAAGACCAGCTAATACAATAACACAAGAACACATAAGGATTTGATAGGGCATTTTTCAAATATGCCCTTAAGTTGCAAATCAACTTTCTAATCATCCCAGATATTCCCAAAAATTTTATTCTAATTGTTCTTTAGCTCGCTACCGTCTTCAATTTGTGTGCTCTTCAATGCTTTCAACTTTCTGTAGCCTACATCAGTTCCAAATATCCTAATACGACAGAAAAATGTCGTGTACCATTGTCAGTATGTCAGTTACAAATATTTCAGGGCATTAATGCATCACAATCTGTTAGTAAGCCACTTTAGATTCTAACCATCATGAAACAAAAATAATTCTTTAAGAGCTACATGCTCAATACTTACCAGTCCATGTAAGTGAAAGTCGAAGAATAATTTCCAGACTTCGTGTACAGCAAACGGTGATGATAGTCGTGAAAATCAGCTCTGAAAGTGATGATACAAAGTTTAACAATAGGCACAATAGCAGAATAAACCAAATGGCTGGTGTCTAGAGCAGGAGAAGGAAATTCACACTCACCCCCCATACAACGGAAGGAAATTCGAAAGACTCCATGGAAAATGGTATCCACAATGTGCCTCAACTGTCTCTAGGACTCTCAGAACCATCCATAACCAGAGAGTTATCAAGTGGGGCCCAGTGATGGCAGGACCAAAAATGGTAGCAAACCCAAGGAAAAGTATCTCCGCAGGATGAGCATATTCAGAAGTAAGACCAAACGGTGTAGCATACCTTCACAATATTGCAAAACCCTATAGTAGTCTATGGATAAGAAATATAATAAAAGGTAAAATCCATTACACAAAAATAAACTTACTCGTGATGAACACTGTGCACATGCTTGTATAGCCATTTTGTGTGCAATATTCTATGTCCCCAGTAGAATATAAAGTCCTCCAAAATGAAGTAAAAGATTATTTGAGTTAGAACTGTTTTCCTGCAGAAAAAACCCAATCTTGCAAAATAAGCTTAATAGAAGAACATTCCAGACATATTTACTTTGAGAGCTCCTAACACAGGACTCCTATGTTTAGAATAATGACAGTGCTCAAAAGAACCTGAATGTACCAGGACGGTAGGGGAAGACTGCTGCGCATGCCCATGTATGAGAAAACGGGATATGAAAAAATCATAACAGGTAGATTGACACCAAAATGGTAAAGCAACAGGCGAACAATGCATTTCTCCTGAGCTGCAGGACTATTATTTTTTGCCTGCAAGAAAAGAAGATTAGCAACAACAGTAAATCTTACTCACTAATTGAACGAGGCCACAGGTACAGAAAAAAGGGCCAAGGGAAAGAGGACTAATGAGTAACCATACTAAGTGCCATACAATAAAAGCAAGAAAATTGATTGCATATCAAGACCAGGCAAAATTTAACTTCTAGTTTCTTTTCACTAAATTTTGCATATTTACGGCTGATAAAAAAATTTAGCTACATATTTACAAATGAAAATGGGAAAAAAATTATCATTTCTACCATTATCAGGGAGGTTAAATTACATCATCCAAACATTGCATGAACATGTCTAAGAAAATTGTGTTAAATATTTTGAATAAACATGTTTTGTTTGAATCAGCCAATCCAAATGCGGGCGTCAATACCAAAAAGCATTGTTAGAACATCAAACATGTAAGCCATACAAATAAGGAAAAAGAAATTGAAAACCGAAATCTCTAGGGAATTCTTCACTTGGACAGACCAGGACAGCATTGTTCTCAGCACAAAGGAAACAATGTAAAGGGAATAATTGAAATGAATAGTGCAAGGGAAGGAACACGTATATCAAGTCAAAGCAAACAATATTGGAGCAGTTTACTTTTGCCATGACTGATGCTCATTTTAAATAGAAAAGCAGCAAAAGGTACTGGATTTCCATTTTGCAGAACAAAATGAGGAATCATCCAACATTGAGATAACAACAACCATCAACAAGAGCAGACCTGAATTTTGTAGTTGCTCATCCACCCTGCCCTCTCAAGCCATATAAAGGGAAGTCCAGACAAGAAGAAAACACTCTCATGTAGAAAGAAACTTCCCAAACACGCCAGTTGAAAGTCACTGAAATGTGTGATCAAGTACTGCATCACAAAGAGAGCGAGAGATTAAGTAAGAGAGAGAATGGTATTCCCAAAAAAGCGAAAAGGACCAGACATCAATTCCACTTTCGGTAAACAGTACAATCTATGTAACCATGCAATCTACAGGACCGCAAAGAGTCTAAAGCCAAAAGGCCAAAAAACCAACAATGCAAGTGAAATGACGTCCGTGAACATGCTAAATTATGTGTTCCAGCAAGGAAAGGTCCCTTCACTAACATTTGCTTTACAAGCTAAATATTGAAAATTGAAAAAATGCATTTTATATTCCAAACCTAATATGACAAGCAGGGGAATATTTCATAAGTATAAGCGGATTACCAAACTCTTTCAAAAATTAACACATTAACACATACGCATCCAAAAATCAAACAGAGCACTGGATACGTCAACACAGTCCGCACAAACTCCAGGAATCTATTTCACGTGGCGATAACGACGAGGCAACACAAATCAGGAGCAGAAAGTGAAAAGCATAATTTAAAAAATGAAATACACTACAATGATCTACAGGAACAATTAAAGTTCCAAATACAGCAATGAGGCATCATTAGGCATAGTATCAAGAACACAATCAATCAATAAATCAATCAATCAAGCAAGCACCGTTTATGATTCCTAAACAAAGCCAATAATGTACACGCTCCCTTCATCTACATCAAGAAACAGAGAAGTAGCATAGATTAAATCAAAGGACGAATCCTTCGGTAGAATTGAAAAAGCTAACGGAAGCAAAAAAGCGTCGACAATTCAAGAAAATGAAAAGGGAGAACCTGCCAGCCAGATTCGAGAAGCGAAGCCATAGACGAGAGGCGGTGAGAGAGAAAGCGAGAGATATAGAGAGAGAAAGAGAGATTTGTGAGAAGACAATGTCTGTGTGCGTGCGAGAAAGTGAAAGAGAGAGAGACGGAGAGAGAGAGAGAGAGAGAGAGAGTGGGAGAGAGTGGATGCAGAGTTGCTTTGTGGTGTGAGGTTGCGTTATGTGTATAAATGAGAAGAGAGCAAAAGGCGACAGAACCAAACAAGTGAAGACAGACTGTAATAACCAATAATCATGCCACCTTGTAAATTACATTTTTAATACTTTCTTTTTACACTTACACAGTATTTATAAATTAGTTAATGTAAACATTAATTTTATCTTATCAAAAACTTTATTTCATTTACCTATTTTAAAAATATGTTAAAATTTTTGTATGAAAATTGTAATTGTGAATTATGTTTTAAATTTGTAATAAAATAAATTATTTAATAAAGATTTGAAATTATCAAAACATATGGACAGAAATTGAAAGAATGGTAGTTTAGAAGGCTGGGAGAGGCAAGTCCTTTATGGCCAATGACGAAGATAGTAGTATGTGAAAAACATATCTAAGATTGGAAATATAAGTTTGGAAAGTGAAAGTTTGACTATTCAACCTGTGTAAGTTATAATATGATAAGGATAAAGAATAAAAATTTATTTCTTTTTAAGAAATAAATAAAATTATTTCTATTTTTCAACTCGTTATTTGTCAATTGGATCTTATAAAGTTCAGTTTAAAGCTAATATTTAGATATTTTGTCCAGATTCAAATTTATAGATAAATATGTGGGTTTAGATATATTTAAAGCTTATTTTTTGTAGAAATATTTACTAATTTTAAATTTATAATATTTTGTTTTTCTCACTATTTGTGATTAATTGGGATTAGTTTAACGGTAAAAAGGAAAATTATTCATTAATATAAAAAAATAATTATATTAATTACTTTTACAATAATAACCTTAAAAATATATTAAAAAGGAATATATGGATAATAAAGTCTGCTTTATAACACAATTTTATTGAGTTACGTTAAGTACTAAAGTCAAATTATAATAAATAGTAAAAATAGTAACAATAAAATTATACAAAATTATCGTACAAAATTTTGTAAGAATTTAATTTTTTGAATAATTAATAATTAAGAGAACAAAATTCGTTTTTTTTATTATTACTCCATTCTTAAAAAAATATAAATATATCATTATCTTATCTCGCAATTAATTCACATGATCCAGTTTTTAATCTTACTAAAAATTAATATTTTGCAATGAAATAAATTTATCATAAAACAATTCAAAATTATTCACAACATATTGTGTCATTGAGAAAAATTTACAATGAAAAATAGGATTTCATTATAAATAGTAATACCAAAATGTTTGGATAAAAGGGAGGGTGAGAAAAAATAAATGAAAGAAAATTTAACTGAATTTGTGTGATTGTGTTCCTTGTAATGATTATTTGGTGGTTATAGCGAGATATGTTTGTATTATTTACTTAAACATGGAAGGTAAGTTGATTAAGCGAGTTAGTAAAGTAACTTAAGTGAAGAAGGCGTATTCTTATCATCAACATAGTATAATCATACTAACATCTTACATGCATATGAGTTGCATAATACAATCAAAATAAAATTACAGGTGAATAACTATAAAAGAAATTATTCATCATCATAATTATTTGTTATATTGTAGAAAGAGGTTTGATTTATATAGGAGGAAGAAGTGGTACCATAGAAGATGGATGAGTGAATGAAAAATAAACATAAATTGTATCATTTGGTTTCTAAACAAATGGATTGTTTTTCATACTTCTTTTTCATTAATTAGAATATCGTTTAAGCTCTTTTTTTTTTCATATAAAAGGTGGATATAAGATGTTTCATTTGTTCATCCCAATGTTATTTAAAGAACTTAAAGAAGAAAAATGTTTGAGTTTTTCACTCCTCAATCATAAACCATAAAATCACTCACTTTCATTCTTCTAACAGTTAAGGTAAAACTGTCTAGCAATCTTTTAATTTGAAGTTTAACAAAAGCATCTAATAAAATAGTTATATCAAATAGATTGTGTAAGATAGCGCGCTAAAACAAATATATGTTCAAACAATATCCTAAGGGTAATACATTATGCTAAAAGATATTGATAGCTTCATTCTGGACTATTCATCAATGGAGTAGTGAGCACGAAGCAATATTGTAAAGCAGCAACGAAAATGAAAGCTTAATGGAGGTTGTTTGTGGAGGAGGTGTTGTTTGGGAGAATGGCTCTAGCTAGGATGGCCCACCATCAATGGAAGCTAGAGGGGTATTGGAGGAAGCACGGGGAGTGACTTTCGGTGTAGAGAAAAGCTTGATCAAATGCATCAGCATAATTATACTATATTCCAAAAGTGAGGTTACAAAGGGGAAAATGGTGAATTTACAAGAAATTCACCTACCATGGCTAAGTCACACAGTGTCGATGATTAGCCTGCAAAAGTGGATCTCAAGCCACGTGTCCACGTGTGGAAATAATGTTGGAAAGTAATAGAAGTACCAAATACACATGCTAGAAAAGAGTAAAAGAAAGACATTGGCGTTGAGCGCCCGAGGGTATGCGCTCAACACTACCCGTTGAGTTTCTTCATAACTTTGATGCCTTTTATCCTTGCACATGGGCTACTATGGACTTTGTTGGACCTTGTTGTTGGTCTTCTAGCTTCCATTTGAAGTGTGCAAATAGGACTTGTCCTTCTTGAGATAGATTTTCAAGGTTTGTTGCATCTTCATAGCCATTCAACGGGTAATGGGTGATTTGGTATTGAGCTTGGACCCCATTTATCAGATATAGAGAACAAATCATCTTAAACATTATAATAAACAGACTATGTTAAGCACTATAGTATACGAACTATGCTAAATGTTAGAATAAACGTCTAATGTTTTAAAGCTAATGTATATATAATATTTTTTATTTGTTGTTTAGTTTCTTTTTATTTGTGTAGATCCATCAAAGACAAATGTTTTATTCAAAAGTTCTACATTGAGTTAGAAAAACATTAAGAGATACAAAGACATTCTAGGAATGTTTCTTCGTTGCTTTATGTTTGACCAATCCATACACCAAAAAAGCACCCTATGTAAAAGAAAAATAACATTTGACCTCATACAAAAGGTTATATCACTTATATCAAAGTCAATGCTTCTAAGTAACAGATCTTTCTTGAAATTGCCTATATATAATTGCATGAAGAAGAGAATAATAACAATAACTGCACATATTCTTACATTGCCAAAATTATCTTGTTATTGCATCGTCTAGCCTTTGAGAAAATCTTTGTAACTTTTATTTGCTTTCTTAATCTATTTTAGATCCTTTGGTAGGTTCAGTATGTGTGCCTTCTGTTCTAAGTAGCTTGTTTCTTGTTAGTCATTACTGGCTCTCCTAGTTTTGTCTATTGCATGAGAAATCTAATCTGTCATTCTTTAATTGAAGCTTTTATTTGCTTTTGCAATCTGATCTAGAGTCTGTGTAGAATAGTTGTTCTGCTGTGTTGTTAAATCCATTGCTTGTGGTTGTCTTGTTCTGTCAAATACATTGCCTTAGCCTAGCCCGTTCTTGTTTGAGAAGTTGTCTACTCTAGTTTCTGGAATTTGAAAGAAAGTTTGTGTGCTTGGTAGCATCTTAGTGGTGGTGGTCTGAAAGATTCTCCTACCTTGAACTACCAAGGGAGAATCTCCCTTCCAAACCTTTCCTTTGTGTGCTTTAAATTTTTAAAGAGAAAACTGAGTGTTGTGAGATTAATGAGGCTGACTTAGCCTAATTCCTTTGCATTTGAAAGAAAGAATTCATTGTTCATCTAACTGCTTTTTGACTGTTCATTGTGCAGGAAAAGAAATTGGATTAATCAGATTAGAGCAGTTGTGATTTGCTTAAACTGACATTGCATTCATTTAAGATTTTAAATTGTTTGCTGAAATCATTGAGATATTACATGTTTTGAATGTGATTGTTGATTTCATGGTTTGATTGCAATTTTTGAAATCTGTATTGAATCCTGATTAGCACCATCATTCTTTCTTTGTTCAGATCCTTTTTCCAATTGCATTGAGAAAATAGTTGTGCAGCTTTGTTCAAACTGATTGATTGCATACCCTTGCATGACACTTAGTTAGTTGTGTTAGTTGTGCATGAACTTATTTGTGCATGAACTAATTTCTGCATAAACTGATTGTTTGGAGTACTTAGGCTTGTGCATCAACTTGTTTTCACTACCAATTTTTGAATTGCATCACATCACTCTTGTCTAGATTGATTGATCTAAGTTTGAATGTGTTTGCCTCTTTTAATCACAAGTTGAAACTACTAGCCTCGTATGTTCTACTAGTTTTGGTGTTCTGATTCAGGTTTAATTGAGTTTCTTCATTGTTGCGTTAAGTTTTTTCAACTACATAAGCATCACTTCTGATTATACCACGTCATTATTCCTTCATTGGATTGATCAGATTTTAATCAATTGGAATGGTTGTTTAGATCAGTTTGGTTCAACTTTGAATTACACCTATTTGAATCTGGTTTAATGTCCATTTCCGTTTGTACCTTACTAGAATTTGGTGTGAATTTTAGTGTGCAGAGCAGATCTGTTTGGGAGTTTAGTTAGAGCAAACTAGAAGCAACCACTGAATATGGGAGTTGTTTGCTAAAACTGTTTTGTTATAACTTGCAATTTTATGGATTAGGTAGATTGCTAAATTTGGAAGGAATTGTCTGTATAGTGTTCTTGGAACAGTTTGAAAGCAATTAGGATATTTTCAATGTACCAACTGCACCAAGCCGAGAGAAAAGGGAGTAATCTTTTATATTGTGTAAATTTTATCCTCTTGATATCTGTGTAGAAAAGGTGCACTAACCCAGATTGTGATCATATGTGTTGCAGGATTGGATTGATAGAATTGCACCCAAAAGCAAAGAAGGACCAGAAGCGATGTTTATTTGGTAGAAAGGGAAGAACAAAGGTTGGAGAGGTGTTTAATCGATCAAAAAGCCAAATCAATCTGTGAAATCGAAGGTGAAATCGAAAAGGATGGAGGAAATGGAAGAAAAAGCATATAGATGATGAAGGAACCCTAGGCTGGTGAAGATAATCATTGGAAAATCAAAGAAAATTATGAAATGGGGTGCAAATAGGGAAGGAGATTGTAGGCTTGCAGAGAAACTAGGGTTTGGATCTGTAAATGACTCATGAAGTCGAGGAAAATGAGTTTGAGACACCAAAATGAGGTTTGTGAAAATGATACCTCAAGAAAGCAATGCACAAATAATGTAAGATTGATGACGTGTGGTTGTTGATGCGTGCGTGAGAAACTGATAAGGAGCAATGATTAGTGCATCATGGAGGAGAGCATTAATGGAAGCACAATGGAGAAAAATGGAAGAATGAAAAATAGGAAGTGTGCTTGGAAGGTGGCTAGAGGAAGTCTTTGGATTCTCTAGACTGACTTTTAAGAAGAATAATTTCTGATTTAGAAAATGCAATTCTTATTATTCTCAAAAGTGAAAAATACATTGGTGGAGATAAGTGGAACTTGTAACAAGGATGAAGCAACTCTTTAGTGATGGCTTGCATGAATGAAGGAAGGTTGCCCTTAACATGGACAAAATTAAAGGAGGAAGAAATCCCCTTCTAAGGTATTAATTGGGTTTGAGTATGGTCTGTATGTTCATATTTGGACAAGAAATTTACCGTTCTTTTTATTGACGAATTTTAAATTATCAATGAATTTTACCAACAATTTTTAAGGTTTATAATTATCGACAGATTTTATCAATGAAATTTTTTTCGATAAACGAAATATGTATTATTGACAAATTTTACCAACAAAAATAAATTCGTTGGTAAAATTCGTTAATAATTAAGATTTAAAAATTAGTTGATAAAATTTGTCAATAATTTGAATTTATCGATAGATTTATTTTTGTTGATAAAATTCGTCGATAATTTCAAGAATTGTTATAATGTTTGTATCTGTGTAAGGGCCTTATAATTCTGTTTTAATTTTAAAAGAAAAAGCCATTGGGCCTTGTAATTTGGGGCAGCCAGGCCCATAAGCTAAGGGTTGCCTTACCTTAGGGGGGAGACTTATTATGAAATCAGACTCTTATTAAGCCATTTCCCTTCTCTCTGTAAAAGCTTGCCCTAAAAATTTTCTATGCCTTCTCTCTAGGATTCTAGAAAGTTTAACCGTTCAATTTTGATTCTGAAGGTGCTCACCCCACATAGAGAGCTTTGATTTGAACCAAACATTTCTTCAATCCGCCTGATAAGTGGATTTCCCCCTTTTTCTTTCACTATTCTTGAGTTAGGGCATGCCACTTTGCTGATTTCCTGTGCCTCGTGTGTTTTCCTTCCATTCTTTGTCTATTCGAGCTCAAAGAGCTGTGTTCTATCGCCTATTTGGTGATTGGTAGGTTCTGTGAGTTCAACGCGGTGTAGGTACAGTCTTCGGCCACTCTCAACAAGTGGTATTGTTAAGCTTTCCAGGTAAGGGGAGCTAATTATTTTTTTTTTTATTGAACCTATTTCAGTGTTTTATGCATGATTAATTTAAAAATATGATGTTCTGTTGGGACCTTGTCGTTACTGCTTTATGTATTTGGTTTGGGTATGAACTTGATTGTACAAAGTATGAATCGCGATTGATTTCCTGTGTATTATTTGATGAAGTGAAATGTTAAAATTGGGAATTTGAGGTCTAGAGTATAAAGAACATTTTGGATGACTTAAATAAATCATAGGGGGCTTGTTGAGAGCATTTTGTTGGTAGGATAGAGGGGACTTAAAAACCTGAGCTGGCACATCCCTGATCATAGAGCAGTCCTGGCCTGGTCCAGTCAGTTGTGACTAGTCATATGTGCTAGCGCCGAAGGTGAGTCTGATGCGTTCAGACATCTGAACCCTCTCTGGTGACCAATTGGGTACTGAGATGAGGTTGGGAGCAAGCATTCTATAGTAATGAATAATTTAGCAGATAGTTTCATAATTAAGAGAGCATTGTAAATTATTTGAAGGTAATACGTATCATAATATATTATATTATTATATAGATTATATATATATATATATATATTAATATAATATATATATATATATAATATATATATATATATATATAATATATTATATATATATATTATATATATATATATATATATATATATTATATTAATATATATATATATATATATATATATATATATATATATATAGAAATATTTACTAATTTTAAATTTATAATATTTTGATTTTCTCACTATTTGTGATTAATTGGGATTAGTTTAAAGCTAAAAAGGAAAATTATTCATTAATATAAAAAAATAATTATATTAATTACTTTTACAATAATAACTTTAAAAATATATTAAAAAGGAATATATGGATAATAAAGTCTGCTTTATAACACAATTTTATTGAGTTGCGCTAAGTACTAAAGTCAAATTATAGTAAATAGTAAAAATAGTAACAATAAAATTATACAAAATTATCGTACAAAATTTTGTGAGAATTTAATTTTTTGAATAATTAATAATTAAGAGAACAAAATTAGTTTTTTTTTTATTACTCCATTCTTAAAAAAATATAAATATATCATTATCTTATCTCGCAATTAATTCACATGATCCAGTTTTTAATCTTACTAAAAATTAATATTTTGCATTGAAATAAATTTATCATAAAACANTTCAAAATTATTCACAACNTATTGTGTCATTGAGAAAAATTTACAATGAAAAATAGGATTTCATTATAAATAGTAATACCAAAATGTTTGGATAAAAGGGAGGGTGAGAAAAAATAAATGAAAGAAAATTTAACTGAATTTGTGTGATTGTGTTCCTTGTAATGATTANTTGGTGGTTATAGCGAGATATGTTTNTATTATTTACTTAAACATGGAAGGTAAGTTGATTAAGCGAGTTAGTAAAGTAACTTAAGTGAAGAAGGCGTATTCTTATCATCAACATAGTATAATCATACTAACATCTTACATGCATATGAGTTGCATAATACAATCAAAATAAAATTACAGGTGAATAACTATAAAAGAAATTATTCATCATCATAATTATTTGTTATATTGTAGAAAGAGGTTTGATTTATATAGGAGGAAGAAGTGGTACCATAGAAGATGGATGAGTGAATGAAAAATAAACATAAATTGTATCATTTGGTTTCTAAACAAATGGATTGTTTTTCATACTTCTTTTCCATTAATTAGAATATCGTTTAAGCTCTTTTTTTTTTCATATAAAAGGTGGATATAAGATGTTTCATTAGTTCATCCCAATGTTATTTAAAGAACTTAAAGAAGAAAAAGGGAATTATGTTACTTAATATTATTATAATATAGTAATATATATAAAAGATGCAGAGGATGTGCGAATGATAATAAATTCTATTAATATAATATAATATAGTTGTTTGTAGGATTAGTAAATATGTGATATGTATAAAAGAGAATGTTGATATAGCTGAAAGTGTTCATAATCATTTATAATATTATAATATGTATGAATATCTTTATGTTGGTTTAATATAAATATTATAATATAATTATTATTTAATATGACTATTATAATAGAATTAAAGGAAACAACTTTTCATATATTGTACAGGAAATTAGGCATTGAAAATAAATTATAAAGATTATGGTATTGATAAATTTAGATTAAATTTATGGAGATGTTACTTTTATAACTTGTGATGAATGAGTTAATGTATATGGTTGAGATTATGTATATGTTGATTGTGGCAAAAAAGTATATGATTACAAAGTGATGAAAGTACGATCCAAGTGGTAAACCAAGTTCTATCTGTGTAGAATCTCTTGGTGAGATTCTTAGTGTTTTAGAATGAAAGTAGGAGCTCAGTCTTGGGGGCCTTCCTGACTATCCAATGGTCTTTCTTCTCACGTAGAGAGGACTGGACCATGTGGTGAGGAGTAACAGGAGGTCTTAGTCTTGGAGGCTTTCATCATGCTCCAGGACGCGGAACAAACTAACCTCGTGAGTGTGGCAGGGCGGGGGAGCCCAAGACGGGGAGCCTAAGTATCACAAGCCACCACGGGTGCATGACCCGCCATAGCTCAACTATCATTCTAAAGTCCAGATGAGTCAAGTCTAGAAGATAACATGCTAGGATCTGTGTTGTATATATTGCCTTGCTTGTATATACTTGGGTTGAATCCAGTATGTTCATGTTGGTATAATTGCATGCTTTTTATATAATTAGCTCACCCTTGCTTGCTTGTGTTTGTGCCATGTTTGCGTTGTTTTCTTTTGCCATGATCATCCACTTGGATGGAAGTAGATGACGAGGAGGTTACTTTGTAAACAGCTCTTGATGGGGATGGTATGCTGCAGTCTATTCCACTAGACCTCATTTCTCTTAGTCATGTTATTTTGTAGAATCTTTTCATGTTTTAAAATTTTTAGTTCCTTGTATTTTCAGGGAGAAACTTTAGTACTCCACTTCCAAATTCTAAGTATTGTTTAAGGATGACTGTAATCATATTACTCTTAACTGCTTTCTAGTATTATTCATGGTGACTCCTTTACTATATTATATATTCTTTATAATATAATTGGGATGCCACAATCTGTCTTTCTACTATTCCAAATACTAATTAAATAATTTTTTCACAAAAATTATAATAACAAAAATATGATATTTGTATTTTATGTAAAAAAGAATACATAATTATCCTTTTCAATATCAAATATAATGAAATAAATTATAATTATATAAATATCAAAAATAAAGATCCAATAATTATACAAAATGTATGTTTTATTAATAAGTTACACAATTAAGGCTCAAAGAAAAATCAGTATATGTATTTTATAATACCAAATAATTAGTGTTTTAGTAACTTAAAATAAAAATAAATATGAAGATGACATGAATATTAAGAATAATATGAGAATGTAGATTGTGCATATTCATTTTCATATCTAATTTAAAAATTTAGACATTATTTAATTGATAACGGTCTAAAAACCGTTATTTTCATGCTTTAATTTGATAGTAAAACACACCTTTTATGGCTTAAAATGAGCTTTAAATCAAGTAAAACACTTAGTTGAGTCTCTTGAGAGTCAAAATTTGGTTTTAGAGATATTATACTTGTTTTGCATTGTTTTGCAGGGTTTTTAGATGAATTAAAGATGGAAGTGAAGTAAGGTGGACTTAGACCCATGAAAGAAGGAGAAAAAGGATGAAAAGAAGGGTCAAGCAAGCCGCTGAGCACCAGAATGGTCCGCTGAGCGCTCAGAGCGATTAGAGGGAAACCGCTCAGCGGTAAAACTGACTGCTGAGCGGTCAAAGCGGCACAAGGCAAACCGCTGAGCGCTGAATTTAGGCGCCTAGGCGGTTGTCTATTTTTTTAGCTAGATTCTGTAAATCTTTCTGTTATCTTTTTGGGCTTATATATAGCCTCAGTGCGAATTAGAAGAGGATTCTTTTGGCAGAGAGAAACATCCAGAGCTATTCCACACACCTTTGAGGAGGTTCCTTGGATGCTTAGGCTTCAATCAACCAAGTTTAGGGTTATTTCTTCCATTCTTTCATTATTTTCATCTAGTTTCACCATGACAATGGTGAACTAAACCCTTTGTTGTTGGGGAACAATGTAATCTTTTGAAACTCTCATATATTCAAATTCTTATTTATTTCATATGCTTGTCATATACTTGTGTATCAATTGTTGGGTTCTCATCTATGCTCAATGCTTTTATTGTTTAACTCATTCAGTAAAAGATGTTTGTCTTTATCGATATGGGGACATACGGTAATGTCATAAACTAGTGAGAAATTCCTTGATTATGCCAATATCGCCTAGGGATAGGGGTAGGACGGTCAATTGTATTTGCTTCTGATCGCATTGCATGATTGGTTACTAGGGGAGGCTAGGGATAGCAAGCCAGTAATTAATAATAGGCTCTTTTCACCAAGGGATTGGGTTAAGGGTAAACTAGAAAGTTTGCATGGCAATTGGATAAATAAGTGAAGTAAATAAGAAGAGTAGATATGTGAGAGTGGATAAGATGAAATTGTATACCCCAACAACACCATTCATCCATAGTTTCTTAAAACCAATTGAATCAACTGCATTGCCTGTTTATTTTTGTTCTTTGCATATAACCACCAAATTTATTCTTTTCTCAAGTCTTACGCAATTTGTTTACATGAAAGTTAATGCCTAAGAGTTCTTTGGAAAACGATACTCGGACTTACCCATTTATATTACTTGATAACGATCTGGTACACTTGCCAGAGACTTAACATTAATCATATTTAGTTAATACATATTCTTTTTTAAAATCGAAATGAGTTTGAATATAACAAAATGAGTTTGAATAATACTTAAGGTAATTGAAATAGTGAACTTTTGATTTAAGAAATAATATTTATATAAACTAATATCATATTCATACTTATATTAACACTATTTATTTTAATATATTTTTTAATTGCAGTTATCTAATATTTTATCCCGTGTTAGAACTTATGTTACAGAAATACATCAGTTTAATCATAATATATTGTCAATTCTTGACAAATAAATATATGGTTAAATACATTTAGTGGTCCCTATTTTTGCTGGTTTTCTTCAATTAGGTCCCCGTTTTTTAAAAATTATCAATTTAGTCCCTAAATTTGAAAAATCAAACCAATCAAGGACATTCCATTAACTTCCCTAGACGGCGTTAAATATGGACTTTGTTGGCAAGAGTAGTTGTCATGCTGTAGACAGATGGCACATAATGTGTTTATGACGTGGACTTAAATGATTTGTTTATGCATAAAATTGAAGAAGCACGTGATTTCAGTGGTTTCTTTAAAGGTAAAGGTAAAAGAATTGGGGAAATTGGGGAAAGGGTGTTGAGCTAAAGCTGAAGCTGATAAAGGGTGGTGGTTGTTCTTCGAAGGGTGTTGGTTCTTAACATTTAGCGAGATCAAGGTTGGGATCAAGGTTGGGTCTAGTGGGGATCAAGGTTATTGTCGTTGTTTGATGAGTCGTTATTTCTTGAACTATATTTAGTTTATTACACTTCAATAAACCAGGGAATTGTGTTTAATTGTCTGTTATTTCCCTGTTTTCCGAATTCTGCTTAATTTGGTCAGAAATTCGTAATTGTGCTAATTTGGATTTTCTGAGCTGATTAATTGCATTTTTGGGTGCAGGGAAATTTTGGAAACATCATCTAGAGCATTGGGATATGGCATGACACAATCAAAGGCTAAACATTTAGTCATTTAGATTCTTATTAAAGTTGTAATTTCGTTTTCTAGAAGCCCTTAATTAGAATTAGGTGTTTTGGACCCTTTTAGGGGCATTTTTGTAAGAAAAACAATTGTGGGGGCCATGTGGAATCTCTTTAGGGTTTCTTAGAGGTGGGCCCCACCAATTTTGGAGGCTTGG
>NC_028352.1:8277136-8280518 GCF_000741045.1 Vigna radiata var. radiata | reverse complement strand
GTTTTATTGTTTGGTTAAGGCACATGCTTATTTCCTTGGAAAATGAGGCACATGGGACAAAAGGAGAGCATAAGGAATTGTTTAATGAAGAAAGAAAGTCAATTTTGGATGTGGTGAATGGTAACTCACGGCCAAGAGGTCTTCTTAGGCCATTTTCATTTTCAATGTCTTTATTTGGTGCACACTTGGTCACATGAATTNCTAGGAAAAAGTTGTGTTTGCTTATTTCTTTTGTTTTAATTTAATTTGCATATTAGGATTAGTTGCTTTTGATTTCTCTAATTTAGTTTTGCATTTNANTTAATTTAACTTNGTTAGATNGTTGTGTGTAATAGTGTTGGTGTCTAGTATTTTATTTTATTTTGTTTTAATGTTGTCTAATATGTTTGGTCTTGTTGCTTTAGTTGTCATGTTAGCTTAAATTAACTGTGTTGGTCATTGACGATATTGCACTGTTTCCTTGAGATTCTTGAATTGTGATTGTTTGTGCACTCTGATTTGGTTAATGTGAATTCTATTTTTGCACTTGCAATTGGGTATACGCTTAGTTGCCCAGTTGGTGTTACATCTTCGCTTAGTTGATGTAACTGAATGATGTAATTTAGATTTGATATTAACACTGCGTTTGCATAGTTCGCTTTTATGAAAACATGGTTAACCTTCGCTTAGTTGGTTAACTTTGTTGGATTAGAGGTTTGAGTCACAACTTTATTTTGTTGATCTGTGATTGGAAACATTGTAATTAAGTTAATGACCAACCGTTTTTATTCTGTATGTGATTTCGTTTTGCAATTCTATTTTTTACATTTCTGTTTGCATCCGTTCTTTGATTTAATTCGTCCGCATTCACAAAATTTTCACAAACCCCCCCCCCCACTTTGTGTTTGACCTGAGACTCGTTGTTCTTCGAAGGGGATGTCAAAGGAGTACTTTTGTTGTTCGTCGACATGCAGAAGGAACGAAACCCCTATTTGCCATTGTGGACAGAGATCTGTGATGAGAACTGCGAACACTACGAAGAATCGAGGCAAGCATTTTTGGGGATGCTCCAAGTATAAGGTATGTCATATTCAACCTATACGTTTCATTTATGGTACTGTTTCTGAGATTAAGGCAACTTGTTAAAATGTGTTTGCAGTATGGTGTTCAAGATGCTGGTTGCAACTTCTTCGAGTGGTGCACAGATGTTGGAAGTGAGGACAGTGGTCGTTACGTGAAGAGCGAATGGAACAAAGAAACTTTGGTCAGCACTGAAGAATTGGAGAGTACTAGGAAAATGATAGCTAAGATACAGAAATCGGTGTCCTTTCTTGAAAAGTGTATGAAGGGGTTGATATTGTTGGTTTGTTTTTTATGTGTCATAGAGATGATTTTAATTTCAATGTTAATGAGAATGGGATGATTCGTTGTAATCTAATAATGTAAAGTTGTATGATGTTGATGAGTGAATGAAATGAGAATGTGTTTTTTTTTTTAATCTGAATACTTTGTTGATTGAGAATGAAGCAGACCGAATATAAAGCAATTAAGATATGGCAATGAGAATGTTTAATCTGAACATAATATAGACCCAAAAGAAATCTTTAGATGTTATATCTTTTCCAGGAGTAGTTTTACTACTGTTGTGCACTTACAAAACATCAAATTATGAAGACACTGGTACACTAGAAATGGTTCACAGCTGAAATCAAAGTACTAGAAATGGTTCACAGCAGAAATCAGAGGATCCTTTTTCACTAGTGTAAGTGTTATTTTGGCAAAAAAATCAAAGGTTCAATGTGTGAATTTGGACTGCAGCTGGAAATGTACCAAATAAACAGTGCACACACCTTCTAAATGGTCAAATAAACTGGTTTGAACTTGCAAACTGGTCCAAAACACAAAATTGACAAAAAGGAGTAGTTCACTTGCAAAAATGTACTAAAATATGGTGTTTTGGCTCATGTGATTTGGCTAAATGTATGCAATGACGGGCTTCAAATAACTTCTCTGCTGACCAGGTGCAAAAGAACATAATTTTTTCAGTATTGACAATTTCAAACTGAACTTACATGATGATCATATTCAACCATACCGGAATCCAGAACTTAGTTAACTGCGACTCCTTATTAAGTCTAGTCTTGATTTTAGAACAAATCACCCCACTCAATGATTGACATTTTGCTCTGTTAGTTGCCCATCTTTTCACAATGTAAATCCGGATGTCCTCCATCATGCTGATGATTGGCTTAGACCTTGTATGGAGCATTACACTGTTGAATGCCTCTGACATGTTGTTTACTAATGTATCACATTTAGATGTGGTTATAAACCTTGATCTCGACCAGTGTCTACATGGTAATAGTTTATGAAATTTAATTAAAAGTTTATGAAATATTAGGAGTATGGCAAGTATTGAAACACAACATACATTCAAATACAAGCCTAGGAGGTATTTTAATCAGATATTTAAATGCTTCAATGTTCAGCTCTTTGATATTTATCATTTCCTTTTCCCATGTTTGGGGATGAGTTATTGTAGCTGCCTTCCACATCAACCTCTTGAGTTGTTTTCCTGGGAATTGTTTTCTGAAATTGGCGTATAGGTGTCTGATAATGCTAATTCTTACCATTATTTAAGCATCATTTTAGTAGAAAAATCAGCTCCTTTATAGCTTGTAACTTGCTTAATCCTCTTCTTTTGTCTTGTTTTCTTAATAAGTGTGTTTTAGGCTACATTGATGTAACTTCATCACTAATCCCATTATTTTGCAGCTAAAATATGCTTGGAAGAACCCCCACCAAAGTAAAGAATTGAACCAGCCACAAAAGTAAGTAAAATAGCAAAAAGAGAGAATTTTGGAATGCTGTGGCTGGGCTGCAGCTGGGCTGCAGCTGAGCGCTCTGTTCTCTGTAATGCTGCGGCTGGGGTGCAGCTGGGGTGCAACTGAGCGCCCTGTTCTCTGGAAGGCTGCCGCTGAGGTGCAGCTGGGGTATAGCTGAGCGCCCAACTCTCTGGAAGGCTACGGCTGGGGTGCAGCTGGGGTGCAGTTGAGCGGTGGCGCTGCTGATGTGGAAAATTTGGTCTATTTAGACCTAAAACGCGATGGGAAAGGGGTCTTTGGTTGTTTTGGAGGTGCATCTCACTCAGAGGAGAGCTTGGAGGGCTGCTAGGGCTCGTGGGAACACTCCCTACTTTCTCTTTAGTTCTTCATCTTCTTCCATGGCCATTTTGTAAGCTTAAAGGCTCTCCATGGAAATGGAGAGCCAAACCCATCTTGTTAGGGATTGTTGTAGCCTATGAATTCTTGTGTAATGGATGAATGATTTGAATATATATATGCCTTTTCTATCAATTGCTAGTATTCTTGTTTCTAATCTTAAAGCTTGCATGTAATGGGGA
>NC_028352.1:8267921-8276531 GCF_000741045.1 Vigna radiata var. radiata | reverse complement strand
ATTTTCTAGTATTACGAGTCTCTTGGGAAAACGATACCTGGTCTTACCGGTTTTATTACTTGAAACGATTTGGTACACTTCCCAATGAGTCAACAAGTTTTTGGCGCCGTTGCCGGGGACTCGTGTCAATACTAGACTTTTGTGAGGTTTCTAACTTGTGTAGACTTGATTTTGTATATAGAACTAACTCTTTTCTTGTAAATAGCATTTTCGTTTTAATTGGGCTAATTTGTGGCTTTAGCCTAGTTGTGTCTAAGTGTATGCAGGGGATGTTCATACAAGGAGGACTGTAGCCTCAAAAGCATCATGTAGACCCTGAGATTGAAGGAACTATAGGACACAAGGAGAAAACTAGCTTCAACACAACAATTAACCCCAAAGTCTCCCTTCCTTGAAGACGCTCCAAGTGCTAAGTGAAAGTAGAAGAAGAAAGGGAGAAGCAAAAGAGAAAGGCTAGTCACCACCACCCTTTGATGGGAGACAAAGAACTCAAGCCTTGCAAGCCTAAGTTGATCAAGAGGAGTGAGTATTTAAAGAAGTCAAGGTAGTGGAAGAGCAAAGATGAAGATTCTTATGCTATGAGAGTTGATTTGGTGACTAGAAAGTGAGTCAAGAAGAGTTGGTGAAAGGAGCTCACCAACAACAACATCTGCACTTCATTGGTTTATACGTCAAGCTAATGACGTTAAACAAGCGCTTTTGGGAGGCAACCCAATTTTCTTGCCCTTTTTACTTTTGTTTGTGTGATTTTTGTGTCATTCACTTGAGTAACTTATGTTTTGCATGTTTGTGTTGTGTTGCATTTTTGTGATTTTTCTTGAGTTATAATGTTGTGTTTATGTTTTTTTTTATATGTGTATTATGTTAATTGTAGCTTGGTTTGTGTGTAAGTGCTTTGAAAGAGTGTCAATTGCCCAAAACCATAGAGTAAAAGACAAATTTTCGCAGAATAGATGAGCTGCGGCTGAGCTGCAGCTGGCGCGCAGCTGAGCGCCACACCAGTAAACCTGGTTGTGCCTTATTTTTCTGATACGTAGCTGGGCTGTAGCTGGCGTGCAGCTGAGCGCCAGTGCTGCAGAATTGTTTTGGACTTGGCACGTTTTTTTTGTTGTTTGTTTTGAGTTTTTCGTTTCTTTGCACTCTTTCACACATTCCTTTTAGTGTGTTTTTGGACCTTTCTATCCAATTGTTAACTATGGAATGCTATTTTTGCTTTGAGCTTAATTTTTACAGGATAACATCTTCCTTAGGACTTTAAAGGTGTCAAAACCATCATTGGTCATCCTTTGAGGCATGCGTGAGCTGAGCAACCTATGACTTGAAGATTTTGCTGCTCGTGTAGCATGGCCTGGGGGCCAGGCCCCTACTGATGGAGGAGGTGGAGCAGTTGTGGAGTATAAGCTACTGGGAAGAGGAAGATGCTTCAAATGAAAGTGAACTTAGTGTTCCAGGGGAGCTGCGGGAGCTGCAAAGTGTCCAACATGATTTGTTTTTCAGTTTTAATTTCAAGTTTTTATTTGCTTTCAGTTTTTAGTTTGTGGATTTCTTTTTTTACTTGCCTAGTGGATAGTTCTTTTGCAATTGGTCTGGTGATTTGAGTGAATCAAATTCTATGCTTGAATTGAATACAAATCATTTATGCTTGTTCTTTATCCATGAGAATTGTTTTGAAAATTTGATTGAGATTATGTGGTTTGAACTTGTTGAACAGAGATTGTAGTTGTTTTCATCTATTTAGACAGATGCTTGGTTCTAAATGTGATCAAAATACTTGGCATGATGTTTATCAAATTTTGGAACCTGAGTAAACCTGTGAGGTGTTGTGCCCCAGAGTTTTATTGTTGAAGTGCTATTACTTTGGAATCACAGTTGATTTTGCCTGAGTTTCTCTATTTGAACTGTTTGCTTGGTTGTTACAAATGATCAAGGCCATCTTGTTCTTCGACCTCTTCTACATTTTTTTGAACCTAAAAGCCAATGCTAAACTGTTGAACCTTAATGAAAACTTTCTCATCCCTGGAACCTTAAGTTTACTTGAAAAATCCTTAACCTCCTTACCTTGAGTTGAGATGAATAATTATGTTAGGATGAGGAGAATGGTTTAAGTTTGGGGGAGTCTATGAAAAGAAAAGAGGAGCATTGAGAAAATAAAAAGTTGAGTTAAAAAGAAAGAAAAAGAAGAAAGAAGAAGAAAAGAAATAAAAACGCATTGAATGAACAAGAGTGGGAAATAAGTTGAGAAGTGGTTTATTCAATATCGAAGCAAAAAGAGAGACTGAATCTATACAATGAAGTAAATTGTTTTCTCTCTTAGCTCAAGGTGTTTTGTTGTCCAGAAAAACCAATTTTTCTTCTTAGCCCAGCCACAATACAAGCCCTTAAAAAGTCTTTGTGATGTAGCTTGCTTGTGAATATGTTTGATATTGTTGAAACAGATGGCAATTTTGATTTGTGTGACACTGTGATAGTTGAGAGTTAGACACACATCCGTATACACCATTGTGCTCGAGTGAAACACTTTCTTTGGTGAGGACTGGTTCCATGCATTTAATGANGTCCAGAGTAATCAGTTTCACGGAATTTTAAATGAAAATCCATATGATCATTTAACCACTTTCAGCGAGATTTGCAACACCGTGAAGATAAATGGAGTCTCTGATGACAGGGTTAGACTCAGTCTGTTTCCTTTCTCTCTTGGAGGAAATGCCAAAGCATGGTTGCATTCATTCTTTGAAGGCACATTCAGAAATTGGGATGCGTTGGCAGCAAAATTTGTGAACAAATTCTTCTCCTTAACCAAGATTAATCAAGGGAAGTTAGAGATCTCTTCATTCAAACAAGGAATGGAGGAAACTCTGGGTCAAGCGTGGGACAGATTTAAAGGCTTGTTAAGAAAGACCCCTGTCCATGGACTTGACAAGACTTCATACTTACTTGCCTTCCTTGGAGGCCTACATACTTAGTCTAAAATGATGTTAGATGCTTCAGCTGGAGGCAGCATAAATACTAAGACTGAAGATGAGGATTATGAATTGATCGAGAGCATGGCTATGAGTGAGGTGGTACATAGTGAGAGAGGCGCACAGAAAGGAGGACTCTTGCATCTCCCTGCTAATGATGCAATGGCGGCTCAAAATCATCTCCTGACCCAGAAATTGGACAAGCTAACAAAGATCATTGCTGCATTTCCAATGGGGGTAAGGAATGTTTCTCAGACTCAACAACTTTGCAATTTATGTGGTGGTGACCATATCAATGGTCAATGTGCTTTCCCTGAGGAGTTGCAACAGGATGTTAACTACATGGGAGCCCAGTTTCAGTACAAGCAAGGTGCTTTCAACCAAGGTAGTTCCAGCCAAGGTTGGAAGAACCACCCCAGTGTAGGGCAAAATCAGAATAATTCTTCTGGACCTATAGGAGGCTTTCGACAACAACAACCATCACCTCTATGGCAGCAAGTGAGCGGCTTAACAGAGACAGTCAGAGACCTCAGTGATAGATTTGACAAAGTTTTCAAAGTTTATGAGTCTCAACTAAATAGTAACCAGGCCAGCTTCAGATAATTGGAGTCGCAAATTGGCCAGCTGTCTAAAAGGATAGAAACCACCGAGAAGAATCAGTTTAGGGCTAATACTGATGTTAACCCTAAGGATGAGTGCAAAGCTATTCTGACAAGCCATAAAAGGAAGGCAGAAGGGGAACCAATTGATTTTGAAAATAATGAAAAAGGAGATAAGGAGATGATGAGTGCTAATGAAGTCAATGAGAAAGGAAGCAGTGAAGATGAAATTGAGCTCACTGATGAAGAAGAGGATCCTGAAGAAGACGTTATTGAGCCAGAGGAGGAAGAGGAAGTTGAATTCACTGAAGAAGAAGAGGAGTTTGTAGTTCAACCTCAAAAGATGAAGCATCCACCTAAGGTAGAAGATCCAGGATGTTTAACAATCTCATGTGTTCTGAATGAGTGTGATGTAGGGGAAGCCATGATAGATTCTGGAGCTAGCATTAATATGTTACCCAAGCATTTCTTAACAAAGTTCAGAGGTCTAGTGCTGAAACCATCTAGTGTTATTGTGATGGTAGCAGATGGATCCATGGCAAAACCACTTGGTATGATGGAGGATGTTATTGTGCGTGTGGAGCAGCTTGAGTTCTTAGTTGATTTTATTGTCATGGATGTGGAAAATGATGAAGAGATTCCTGTGATTTTGGAAAGACCTTTCATGGCAACGTCCAAGATGCTTATTAGTGTTCATGATAAAAGGATAATGATGAGAGATGAGGAATATTTTCTTCTATATACTGGCTATGAGGAGGAAGAGGTCAGAGTAATAAGCAGAGCCGGACTTAAGAATCCTGAGAGAGAAGCTGCATCTGAAGATAGCACATCAGGTATTGCTTATACTGACAACTGTAATATTTTGCAGGTACCTGTGAATCAAAAAGGAAGATTCATCCATCCTGAACTAAAGGAAGACCCATTCCAACCAGGTATTAAAGTGAAATATAAGAAGAGGAAGTGGGTAGTAAAAGAGCTAAAGGAGAAAGGGATGATAGAGAGTGAGACACCAAACAGTGGACATATCAAGCAAGTGGATAAAAGAAAGCTGAGAATCCGGTGTACTGGAGACACCAACAAGAAGGATAACACGTGACGTTGCTGGGACGATTATATTTTGTGTAAATACCAGTTTTTGTTTTATGTTTTTGTTGAACTCGTAAATTTTTGAATTTTTGGAACAATTTTTGGGTGGCATCTATTGGGGGATGCTAAATTTTATGGAATTACTGAAGAACACAGGAAGGTACACCTACTGATGGGTGTTGGAAGGATTTGCACTTACTGACAAGTGCTAAACAGGTTTGGGTCAGGCTCGTGACATTAAACAAACACTACTAGGAGGCAACCTAGATTCTCTCTTTTACCTTTGCAATTAAATTCTTAGAATAGGTTGAATTTTATTTTGAGTGTGTATGCTTGGCTTGAATACTTTTTCTGAAGATGTTTGACTGAATAATTTGCATGATGAGACTATTTGATGTGGATGATAATTGAGCTACATTGCATGTTGATATTCTGTGAAACAGATAGGTGATGAATTATGATTGTGGTCATGATGCTAGGCAGGGTGTATGAATGAATATTGTGTGAGAAAGCATGTTGTCTGAGGTATTGAGCTCAGAAGTTTTCATTGTTGTATGTGTTGTTCACAGGAAAGCATGAATGATATTGCCTTAATCTTGATGAGTGATTCAATTGCATGTGAATGTCATATGATCAAGGCCATTTTTGAAAACCCTTCTCTAGCCAAATCTTCACCCAAAGTGTTTGAAAATATTATGCCCTTTTTGAACCTTAGCCTTAAATAGGATGTGAACCCTTGTCTTGAAATTCTTTACCTTGGGTTGGGATGAGCTTAATTGTATGTGATGAAAAGGTTCAAGTTTGGGGTTGCATGAGGGAAAATTGAAAAGCAATTGGAAAAGCATTGAGCTCAAATGTTGTGATACAAAAATACATTGGAAAAAGAAAAGAAAAGAAGAAAAAGCATGAAGATGAGCTCAATGAAAAAGAAAAGGGAAAAAGTTGGGAATAAGTGAGATTGGTGAGGAAGAGAGTTGTGCTTAAATGTTGAATACTATGATAGCTCTCTTAACTCAAGAACTTTGCATTCCAGAAAAACCAATTCTTCTTGTTAAACCAACCTCATTACAAGCCTTGGAAAAGTCCTTTTGATGGTATTTGCATGTAAGGATTTTGGTTGTTTTAGATGAATGACAATTTTATTTCATGTGACTTGTGAATGATAGAGTGTTGGAGTGTTACCCTAAACACTTGAGTGATTGAGTGAAACACTTGCCTGGTGAGAACTGCTAAATTTCATGATTGCATCTTTGCTTAGTGGATTGGTCATTCATAATGTGTAACATCTGTTCAGCAACTTGTGAACTGAACTGAATTGGAAACATGCATGCATCTTGATTTGACTCCACCGAAAATCTGAAGTTGAGTAATTCTTGTCATGTACTTTAGGAATGCTGAATCATTGGATGAAATAGTAGAAAGCCAAGCTTTGTTTTGTTTGCTGTTTCGTTTTGTTTGCTTGAAGACAAACAAAGTTCTAAGTTTGGGGTTGTGATAACGGTTGAAAAATAGTTATTTTCATATGTCATTTTAGACCAAATTACACCCTTTAAGATTTAGAATGAGCTTAGAATCAAGTAAAACCCAATAAATGAGTCAGTCGAGAGTCAAAAGCGGTTTTTAGCGATATTATGCTTGTTTTGCATTGTTTTGCAGTGGTTTTGATGAAAGTGGAAATTGGGGATGAAGATGAAGGTCTTAGACTCAAGACAGAACAAGAAAATTGAAGAAAAAAAGAGTCTAGGAACTGCTCGGCGGCAAAATTGCACCGCTGGGCAGTCCAATGCGAGGAGGAGGCACCTGGCATGGACACTGGGCGGATTCGTGATTAGAGGCAAATTGTTGGGCGGTGGCACGATTATGGGCAAACCGCCGGGCTGCATAAGTGTGCCGCCGGGCGGTTGTCCGCTGGGCCTGGGCTTGTTTTCTGTGACGCTCCTCAACTATAAATTGCCCTGTTACGATTTCAATCTCATTCTTTTGACAGAAAAGGGCGGCCAGACCTAATTTTCACTCCTTGGAGAAGATCTCTTGGATGCTTAGGCTCCTTTTCATCTTATCTAGAGTTTGCTTTTCCATTCTTCCATTATTTTCATCTAGGTTCACCATGACAATGGTGAACTAAANATTTTCTAGTATTACGAGTCTCTTGGGAAAACGATACCTGGTCTTACCGGTTTTATTACTTGAAACGATTTGGTACACTTCCCAATGAGTCAACAGTGTCTAACGCAAAATCGCTGATCAACTCATGGAAGCACTTCTTGAATAGCTTGTAATAGGTCCTATTATTTCAATAACAAAGTAAAAAGGTGTCTAACACAAAATAATTTTATATGCATTGTTAGAGGTCTTAATGTAATTACCTTTTGTTGATCTGATATGAATGTACATAATGCACATATTGATGGCCCACCAAGATCTTCAACCAGAAGTTCCATAAACCATTTCCAAGTGGCCTTGTTCTCTACTTCCACAATGGCATATGCAATAGGTAGCATTTGGTCGTTTGCGTCTCTTCCTATAGCAGTCAACATTTCCCCACCATATTTACCTTTCAAAAATGCATCATTCAGCCCTATAATAGGCCTGCAAGACACAAAACCGTCCTTGCAGGCTTTCAGACAAACATACAACTTGCTGAATATAGGTCCATCCACATTAGGTTCAACTTTAACCTGAACTGTTGATCCATGATTTCGAGTTAGGACCTCATTTGCATAATCGTAGATCCTTTTATATTGCTCTTTGAAAGACCCATCAACATGGTCTGAAGCAATGGCTTTAGCCCTATAAGCCATGGATTGAGACACACCTACATTTCACTTTCTATTTATCTTCTGAACAATGTTTACTCCCTTAACTCTAGGATTTTCTCTAACAGTTTTTTCCAACCTCTTGCTAAGCTATTTTGAATTGACTAATTTTACCTTGTGCTCTCTACTACAAGTGTGGTTGTCAACAATAGTCCTTAATTGCCATGTTTTTATTGCATCCATATAACCACAATATGCCAACCAGCGACACTTTCCTTTAGATCCCATACATTTCGCCCTAACTCTTTTCTTATCATTTTTTACGTATCTTATATTTCTACCATTTTGTATTTCATATGTTTTTATGGCATCCAACAAATCTTCCTTCGGAGCAAAATATGTCCATAAATCCTACTTGTAATCAACCATTGATTTAGGCACAGTAAATGTCACAAACTTGCCATAACTCTCTTCATCATCTTCTGCATCACTTTCTGCTCCACTAACCAGCTCTTCAGATTCCCATTCTTCATCAGACAAGCCTCTATTATCATCATAGTTTATGCCATCATCAACATCACTATCAGAAATGTCAGTGGCTGATTCTCCATCATATTCCACATCAATTTCTATATCATCAAAGCAATTTTCATCTCCTAGATCCTCTTGTATTTCACAGTCAACAAAGTCTTCCATAAAGTCATCATTAACATGAACATTACCATCCTCACCACTAGAACTCCAACTACGGACAATAGTAGTATCTCCTTCACATTGGGTTTCAATTTGACCTTCAACAACCCCATCACCCTCACATCTTTCTTCTTCAACAGGAACAATATCTTCACCATGACCTTCCTGCTCACACTCAGCATCACCATCACCTTGTTGTTCACACTCACCATGACCTTGCTGCTCACACTCAGCATCACCATCACCTTGATGCTCACACTCAGCATCACCTTGTTCAACTCTCTCACCACCACCTTCCTTTTCACAATCACCATCACCTTCATCTTTGTTAGAATCGGCTGCAGCGGAATTATTAGCGTGGAATAACAAACCAAGAGGGTTTTTAAAACAAACGTGTGCCTTTTAATTTCTACTCAATTTAACTTACTACGCAAATAATAAATATAAATAAAAGAGTAAGGTTGAGAGAAATTTGCACAGATAATTTTATACTGGTTCGGATCTTACCAATCCTAC
>NC_028352.1:8252025-8259961 GCF_000741045.1 Vigna radiata var. radiata | reverse complement strand
GTAGGCCAAGAAAGTTTGCATAACAATTAGATAATCAAGCACATTAAACAAAAGGAGTAGATAAGAGGGAGCGGATAAGATGAAATTGTCAACCCCCAACAACTCCATTCATCCATAGTCTTTTTCGTCAATTGAATCAAATACATTGCATGTTTATTTTCTGTCTTTGCATCCACAACAATTAATCTTTTTCTACAAGTCTTACGATTTTAATTCACACGAACGATAAGGCCTTTCGAGTCTCTTGGGAAGAACGATATCGGGCTTTACTGATTATATTACTTGAACGATCTGGTACACTTGCCAGTGAGTCAACAGTCTGCTGAGCGCTCAGAGCGATTAGAGGGAAGCCGCACAGCGGCAAAACTAACCGCTGAGCTGTCAAAGCGGCAAGAGGGAAACTGTTGAGTGGTGAACTTAGGTGCCTCGGTGGTTTTCTGTTTTGATTAGCTAGATTCTGTAATCTTTCTGTTATCTTTCTGTTATCTTTTTGGGCTTATATATAGCCCCAGTGCAAATCAAAAGGGGATTCTTTTGGCAAAGAGAAACGTCTAGAGCTATTCTGCACACCTTGGAGGAGGTTCCTTGGATGCTTAGGCTCCAATCTACTAAGTTTAGGGTTATTTCTTCCATTCTTTCATCATATTTCATCTAGTTTCGCCATGATTATGGTGAACTAAACCCTTTGTTGTTGGGGAACAATGTAATCTTTTGAAACTCTCATATATTCAAATTCTTATTTGATATGCTTGTCATATACTTGTTTATCAATTGTTGGGTTCTCATATTTGCTTAATGCTTGTATTGTTTAACTCATTCATTAAAAGTTATTTGTCTTTATCGATATGGGGACGTACGGTAATGTCATGAACTGGTGAGAAATTTCTTGATTATGCTAATACCGCCTAGGGATAGGGGTAAGACGATCAATTATATTTGCTTTCGATCACATTGCATTATTGGTTACTAGGGGAGGCTAGGGATAGCAAGCCGATAATTAATAATAGGCTTTTTTCAGCAAGAGATTGGGTTAAGGGTAGACTAGAAAGTTTGCATGGCAATTGGATAAATAAGTGAAGTAAATAAGAAGAGTAGATATATGAGAGTGGATAAGATGAAATTGTAAACCCCAACAACACCATTCATCCATAGTTTTTCAAAGCCATTGAATCAACTGCATTTGCATGTCTATTTTTGTTCTTTGCATACAAACACCAACTTAATTATTTTCTCAAGTCTTACGCGATTTGTTTACATGAAAAGTAAGGCCTAAGAGTCCTTTGGGAAGAACGATATTGGGTTTACCAATTATATTACTTGATAACGATTTGGTACACTTGCCAGTGACTTAATAACCACCCCTTACACAATACCATAACTCCTTAAAGGCATCATATGCAAGTCCTTTTACCACACTAACAATAAGGAAATAACTCCAAATGTGTGGGTCAAAAGAGAAAGTTGTACTTTCTCCATCGTACTTAAGTGACCCATTCTTCATAAACTTCCCTCCATGGTTGAAAACAACATCAAATTTATCCTCCATTTTCAACACAATAACAATATTTAATCTATAAAATAAGATCCTAAAGTTATTTCAAATTATAAAAAATTTTATCCTATATAAATATCCTATATAACTAAACCACATAACAAGTATGACTTATATGCACAAAACCTTCAACAGAACATGCAACACCACTTGACTTAAACAAAATTAAAACCACATCACATGGGGGACCACATTGCAAGACCACTTTAACAACATATGCATAAAAAAAATAGTCCGACATAACTATAAATATGGGGAACCACATCACTAAATCAAACATGGGAGACCATTATCGAAAGTAACAATACAATTGTACATGTCACATTATCGAAATAACACGATATACTAACCTTAACACGTGCTTGAAGTGAAACCAAATTCTCCAGACCTTTCCATGACAAAACCACCGATAGATGAAGATTATCTCCCAAAACTTGCCTTTTTGTCAGTCTAATTTCTTATATAAAGCACCTCTCACCGTTGTTCCCCAATTCCCGACCACCACAAACCCTATTTTCCCAATTTCGCACACAACCAATTTCCCCACACCTAGATTCTTTTAATCAGCTCAGATCACTTTTCCCAATTTCCCCATTTTACCCTTACTTAAACTTAAAGCATGTGTTATTAAAATTTTAATCCTTAAAAAATTAAAATAGTAACCACGTCATAAACACATTATGTGCCATCTGTCTGCAGCATGACAGTTACTCTTGCCAGCAAAGTCTATATTTAACGCTGTCCAGGGAAGTTAACAGAATGTCTTTGATTGGTTTAATTTTTCAAATTCAGGGATTAAATTGATCATTTTTAAAAAATAGAGACCTAATTGAAGAAAACCAGCAAAAATAGGGACCACTGAATATATTTAACCTGAATATATTTTATTAAAATATCCAAGAGAGAAGTATAAAGACCATTCCATTTATGTATAAAGCTGGAAGTTTGAAGTGGGTAATTTTTAAATTCACCACTTTATTACCAGAGAGGTGTAACTTCCCTCACCTTCATGTATCTTAGTTCTTAGTCAAGTTAAATTCAACCACATTTCATTGATTTGTTTTATTTTTCAATGTTTTTTCTAATGATACTTGAACCCTCTCCTCTTTCCAATTTTTCATATTTAAAGTTGAATATAAAAAATGAGATTATTTTGTCTTAATGTACTAATAATATTTTGAAGCAGTGATGATTCTTACATTTATTAACATTTTTTTGTCCAATTATTTTTTAATTTTACATTTTTATTATATTTTTTTGCTGTCTTAAACATGATTAGCCAAAAGCATCTCATTTGGACAAAGAGAAAGGAGCATATGTTTTTGTAGCTGTCTAAAAAGATAAGTCTCATTTTGTTGTTACTGTTGTTACTATAGAACAAATATTTCCATTTGTCAAAAGAGACATAAACATGGCTGTATGTATGCTTTTGATTATTTCAAAAAACAAATAAAGGGTTATTGTGGCTTTATTGCATGATTTAAAGAATGTTAGGCAATGTTTTAATCAGTATTAAATCTCATATTGCTGGACTTTTTCCTAAGTTAGATGGTAGAGAGTTTATTGTCCTTTTATTAAATTATCAATTCATTTAGGGGTTACTAAATCATCATTAGATTGTGTCCTTCAGCTTGACAGTGACATAGTGATAATTGTTGTTGATCAATATTAATATTTTACTAAGAATGAACATATGAAATATTTTTTTTAAGTTTATTCAATTAAAGATAAAAAAATATAAAAATAATAATTATACAAAATACTTAAATCAAAATAAACATGTTTTAAACATTTAATATTTAACCGAACTTTTTAATAAATTTTAATGAAAAATACACACATTTAAAAGATACTTAAAATTTAATTAATTCTAAAAATGTTAATAAATTATTCTACTTTTCCTTTTTACGAGTGAGAATTTTGTATAAGGTAATTGTCTTTATGAACCTTATCTTAGGGTAGTTTTATATTGATTTTAATTAAAATAAATGATTTTTAAATTAAATAAATACATAAATATTAAAACAATCTATTATCTCAACCAATTAAAGAATTAATGTATTTTTCATCTTTAAATTATTATAAAAATTATGTTTTATTCTTAAATTAAATTATAAAATTATTTAATCTTTATATTTTATAAAAGTTATGTAAAGTATTATCTCAACAAATGACATATTATATAGTTTATTTAAAAATTCCATTTATAAGTTAAGACATTACGTTTCATTTCATTAGTTTAAATAATATTTTTAATAATATTCATTAAATACAAGAATTAAATATTTTATAATTTAATTTAAGCATGAAACCTAATTTTTTATAAAATTTAACAACAAAAAGTATATTTAATTCATTTTTTGAAAGTAATATAAAAAATATTTAATCATTCATATAATTCCTATTTTCGATGACTTTTTTTAAATAGGTCCCTAATTTTTTTGTCTCAATTGGGTCTCTATTTTTGGAAAATTAAAGCAATTAGGTTTTTGTTGTTAGATCCGTGGTTTTTTTTTTTTTTGAAATTTTTAAATATTTTAAATTATTTTTATATTTTATTTTAATTTTTTTTTCTTTTTTTGTAAATAAAAAAATTGCTATGTGTCAAGGTGACATTGTGTTACGTGGTAATGATAATGTGATGTGACACTGACAGTGTCATGTGTCACTACGAGGCCAGGTGTCATTATCTTTGTCTCAATTTGGTCTTTATATATTTATTTTATCTTAATTTGTTCCTTATATTTTTATTTTGTCTTAATTTAGTCTTAATTTTTTTTAAAAAGTAAACAATTTTGTTCTTTTTTAAATTCAAACGAAATTAAATTTGTATATAAATCTTTACAATTTTTTTTATACAAATTGATATTTTTTTATTTAAAAACAAAAAGTTACAAATTAACATATGACACATTTTTATATGTGTAATACTAACGAAAATAACTTAATTACATTAAAGTTTTCAAAACAAAAACTAAATTGAGAGAAATAAAAATAAAAAACTCATTTTTTTCTACAAAATTAAACAGAAAAATAAATAATTTAACTTAAATAATATGAATAAGTAAATTATAAGAATTAATATTAATAATAGGTATTTTTGCGAAGATGATTTACACAAAAATATATTTAGAATTTGAAAAACAAAGATCTTGTTATTTCATTTAGTTAAATTTTCTAAAATTATTTATATGTTATTTTTTTTAAATCATTTCGAGTAAAATACTTAATCTTTTAAACATTTAATTAAAAATTAAATTAAAACAAAATAATATTACAACAATTAAATTAAGATAAAATAAAAATATAAAAGTTAAATTAAAACAAATATAATGATACGAGACTTGATAGTCCTACGTCATACACTCTTTTTTTTCTTCACAATTTTGAAAGAAAAATTAAGTGATAATCATATATATATATATATATATATATATATATATATATATATAATATGTGTGTGTGGCATTTTGCCACCAACAAATATTCTCGTAGTTTGTATTGACAACAAAATGATTTGAAATTTTGTGACACATAAGCTAAGAATGACAGAGCATGCAGTATGACAGTCACGGATGTACAGAAAATATCTTAAAAGTCTGAATGAGGAATCTTGTTATAAAGTTCATGAAATAAAACTTTTCATTTATGAATGCTAAAACAGGAGGCGATTTCATTCTCTCTCACAAACTTAATATATTTTCATATTCTGGTTTGGTCATGTGTTTTTTAACTTAACTAAGCCAATTAATTAATTTAATGGGCTTTCAATAATTAATTAATTAGGATATATATACATATCAAGTTAGATTATACGTGGTAGTTTTGACTAGGTCTGACTTTAGTGTTAGACATTCTTTTCATTCTAACTCATGCGGGCAAAAAAAAAAAGTCATCGTATGATAAAACTCAAAATTAAAATACCAACAAAATCCTTAGGAGAGGTTAAGATATATAAGACATGATCACATCTAACTGAAGTAAGTTGATGGGTTGAGTAGACAAGGTTAAATTTATCACATTATGTTAAATTGAATTAAGTTCATAGACGTAATTAATGACATATAAAAGTTGAGTTGAGTTGAACTCAAGTAAAATTGGGGGGAATTTGGTACACTTTAGGTCAAGGTAAGTCAAATGTTGTAAGGGTCTGAAAATTCTTTTAAAGCCATTGGACCTTATAATTGGAGCAGTCTGGCCTATGAGTTAAGGGTTAGAGGGAGACTTTTTCAGAAGTCAGACTTCATTTGCTAAGTTTTTCCTTCTTTCTCTAGAACCTTGCCCTAACCTTGTGCTCTGCCTTCTCTCTACATTTCCAACACTTTGAACTGTTCAATTTTTTATTGGGTGCTACCAAATCATTCTTGGTGTAGAGAGCTTCAATTCTACCGAGCGATTTCTTCATTCCGACTGGTAAGTAAATTTTCCCCTTTTTCTTCACTGTTCTTGAGCCTAGGGAATGCAACTTTACTGGTTGCATGTGCTTTGCGTGTTCTACCTTCCATTTTCAGTCTATTCTAGCTCTAAGAGCTGTGCTCCATCACCTGTTTGGTGATCTGTAGGTTCTGTGAGTTCACTGTTGTGTGGATACTGTTAGGACATCCCCAAGTAACTGTTCTACGTAACCAAAGAGGTCAGGGGAGCTAATTATTTTGTGTGAATTTATTTTATAAAATATATGCTTGTTGAATTTGAAGCTGATGTATTGTTTGAACTACATTTCTCACTGTTTTATATATCTGTTGAGTGTGAACTGAGCTGTGCAAATGATGAACCTGTGATTGATTGCCTGTGGCGTGTTTTGATGAACTTGATTGCAGTAATTTAGACTATTAGGAGATGTATGGAGTGGTTATATTCTAGGTTCTGCGTTGATGGAAGAAATCCCTTTTTATTCGGTTAGGATTGAATATAAAATATTATAATGTAATATATGCTAGAAAGTTTAGGATTTTGATATAATATATTATATTTTATACATGATATATTATACAGTATGCTAAAATCCTTTTTTATTCAGTTAGGATTTAATATAAAATATTATAATGTAATATATGTTAGAAAGTTTAGGATTTTGATATAATATATTATATTTTATACATGATATATTATACAGTATGCTNTTAATATAAAATATTATAATGTAATATATGTTAGAAAGTTTAGGATTTTGATATAATATATTATATTTTATACATGATATATTATACAGTATGCTGAAATCCTTTTTATTTGGTTAGGATTGAATATAAAATGTTAATCTGTTTTGGGTGAAATTTATCTGGTTGGAGGCTTTGGAGTAAGGGCTCTGTGATCGCATGTATATGGGTATTAAATAGGTGTATATGTACTGTTTAAGGTTGTTGTGAGAGGAAGTGAAATATTAAAATTAGGCATTTCAGATTTAGAGCATAAGAGAATAGGGTAGATAATTTAAATAAATTAATTGTTAATTGTTGATAACCTTTCTTTGTTGGTAGGATAGAGGAACCTTAAAAACCTGAGTTGGCACATCCTGATCATAGAGTAGCCCTGGCCTGGTCTAGTCAGTTGTGACTAGTCATATGTGCTGGCGTCGAAGGTGAGTTTGATGTGTTCAGACATCTGGGTCCTCTTCGGTGACCAATTGGGGGAAAATAAGATCTCTGCTATGATAAAAATAAAATAAAACAAGTTTATTGTAGATGCATAAAGTTATCATGCGTTAATTTCTGACCAGTTATAATTTTAGGAAGTTAGTCACTTTAGTCACTGTATGTTAGAAATTTAAGGTACGAATCCATATATATATATATATATATATATATATATATATATATATATATATAAAGTAAGGATAGTTGTTTCTTATATTAAAACGTGAGTGTTAATCAATAATTATATTACTTGTAGGTATGTATAAATCAATGCATTTTATGAGCGGTTACGGGTTAGTTGGAGCTGTTTGGTTATTGGTATTGATTAACTTAGATTCAATTGTGGAGATGTTATTTTTATAACTTGTGATTGGTGAGAAATGCATATTGTTGAGATTATGCATATTTTGATTGAGGCAAAAAGTATATGATTACAAAGTGATGAAAGTACGATCCAAGTAGTAAACAAAGTTTCATCTGTGTAGAATCTCTTGGTGAGATTCTTAGTGTTTTAGAATGAAAGTAGGAGCTGAGTTTTGGGGGTCTTCCCGACGCTCCAATGGTTTTTCTTCTCATGTAGAGAGGATTGAACCATGTGGTGAGGAGTAGCAGGAGGTCTTAGTCTTGGAGGCTTCAATCATGCTCCAGGGCGCGGAACAGATGTTGACGGATTGGCAAGTGTACCAAATCGTACAAGTAATAAATGGTAAGACCAAGTATCGTTTTTCCCAAGAGACTCGTATGGCTT
>NC_028352.1:8247737-8250414 GCF_000741045.1 Vigna radiata var. radiata | reverse complement strand
CAATCCAGAGATTGCACAATAGATGTTATACACTATGAATGATCAATCCACTAAGCAAAAATGTACTCATGAAATTTAACAATTCATACAAAGCAAGTGTTTCACTCAATCACTCAAGTGTTTAAGGTGACACTCCAACTCTCTATTGTTCACAAGTCACATGAAACAAAAATGCCATTCATCTCAAACAATCAACATTTTTACATGCAAATGCCATCAAAAGGACTTTTCCAAGGCTTGTAATGAGGTTGGGCTAACAAGAAAGAATTGGTTTTTCTAGAATGCAAAATCCTTGAGTCAAGAGAGCTATTAACATATTCAACAATTAAGCACAACTCTCTTCCTTACCAATCTCTCTCAATCCCATCTTTTCCCTTTTCTTTTTCTTTTGCATTGAGCTCTTCTTCATGCTTTTCTTCTTTTCTTTTCTTTTACTCATGAATTTTTCTTTTCACAACATTTGAGCTCAATACTTTTCACTTGCTTTTTCAACTTTTCCCTAACAACCCCAAACTTGAAACTTTTTATCTCATACAATTAAGCTCATCCCAACTTAAGGTAAAAAACTTCAAAACAAGGGTTCACACACTGTTTAAGGCTAAGGTTCAAAAAAAGGTAAAATATTTTTAAGCATTTTGGGTGAAAATTTGGCTAGAAAAGGGTTTTCAAAAATGGCCTTGATCATATGACATTCACATGCAATTCAATCGATCATCAAGATTAAGGCAATATCATCCATGTTTTCCTGCGAACAATACATGCAACAATAAAAACTCTGGAGCTCAAAATCTCACACACATGCTTCCTCACATACAATTCATTCATACACCATGCCTAGCATCATGACCACAATCATAAATTCATCACCCATCTATTTCCTGGATATCAACATGCATTGCAACTAAATTTTCTTTCACATCAAATAATCATTAAATAGATCCATCATGCACACTAGTTACTCAAACATTTTCAGAACAAGTAATAAAGCCAAGAATACACACCAAAATTAAAATTCAACCTATTCTAGGAATTTAAAATGCAAGAGTGTAAGAAGAAATTCTAGGTTTCCTCCTAGTAGCGCTTGTTTAACGTCACGAGCCTGACCCAAACCTGTTTGGCACTTGTCAGTAAGTGCACTTCCTTCCATGACCCATCAGTAGGTGTGCCTTCCTGGAATCCTTCAGTGGATTCAAAAATTTTCTAACATCCCTCAGTAGATGCTATCATTACTGCCATCAGAAGCAGCGCATAACCCAAAAATAAAATAAAATAAAATAAATTAAATAAATTAAATTAAATTAAAATAAAATAAGATCAAATCAAATCAAATCAAATCAAATCAAATCAAATCAAATCAACTCAAATAAAATAAAATAAAATATAATCAAATCAAATCAAATATAATAGAATAAAATAAAATTAAAATAAAATCAAATGACAAAAAATAAAATCAAATAAAATAAAATCAAACACCCATCAGTAGGTGTTGATACTCCCCTTTCTTGATATTCTTTTCTTTTCCTTCTTCCTGCTGAATTTCTTCATAAAATTAAGAACACCAAGCACCTGTTTCCATGTTTCAATCATAGGAACTTTAATCTCCAATTTCTTGAAGATCGCCAACTTGAACTTCTTTCCTTTCCTATGATTTTTCTTTTTATGAGGAAGAGGTTTTTCATGTGATCTTTTCTTCTTTCCTATCTTCCTCTTTTTCTCAACCTTCTCCTTCCTTAACCTTCTCTTTTTCTTTTTCTTTTCTTTCTTTATTTTCACATTTTTTTCTTTTTTTCTTTAACTTCAACCATGGATTTTCCCTTCTCGTCCTTCTTCTCATTCTCATTCAACTTTTCTGTTTCTATCTCCTCTATCTTTTTCACAACAGCAACTTTCTTTGTTTTAGTTTCCTCTTCCAACATCTCTCGCTCTTCTTCTTTCTTTTCATCATTGAGAATCTTATCATGTGCAAAGATAGTGGCTTGAAATTCTTCTTTAGGGTTGACTTCAGTATCAACCTTAATAATGCCCAAAGCCTTCAGGGCATGAGAGTGTTGTTCCTGGAATAAACGTACTTGTGTTTCCCCCAAAGTTTCTTTGCGTACAGGAGATTGTTTTTGTTGTAGATGCTGGTAGGCTTCTCCCAACGTTGCTTTTGGTCCAGGGACTACGTACTGCCGCAAGAATTTTTGGACTTTCCCCAACGCTTCTTCTGGTACAAAGAATAATTCCTGCTGCAAACGTTCTTTAACTTCCCCTAACGTTTCTTTTCGTGGAAAGGACCGATGCCCTAAGTATTTTCAATATATATTTGAAAAAGGATGCCCAAAGTGGTTGAAACTAGGTTTAAACCTCTTTTTGGTCCCTAATTGAGTGCCTACAGAATCAAATTCTTGTCCAAACTGCATTATGCAAAAATTAGGCACAAAACCCTAGAAAACATTTATTAGAACAAAAATAAAAAATAAACATAAAATCAAGTCAAATTCAATCAATCCACACTACTAGAAAAATAAACCTCGAGTCCCCGGCAACGGCGCCAAAAACTTGTTGACGGATTGACAAGTGTACCAAATTGTACAAGTAATATAAATGGTAAGACCAAGTATCGTTTTTCCCAAGAGACTCGTATGGCTTTCTGTTTCGCGTGAATTAAAATAATAAGACTTGAAAAATAAAATTT
>NC_028352.1:8245395-8247212 GCF_000741045.1 Vigna radiata var. radiata | reverse complement strand
GACAAACAACGATATACCGAATGAGTTAAACGATAAAAGCCTTAAGCACAGATGTTAACCCAACAATAATCAATCAAAACATATGGAGACCATATAAATAATCAATAGTTTCAATAAGAGAGAGTATCAAAAGATTACATTGTATTCCCCAACAACAATAGGGTTTAGTTCACCATAGAAATGGTGAAACTAGATGAAAAATGGAAGAAGAATGAAATAGCAAACCCTATAAAAGATGAAAAGGAGCCTAAGCATCCAAGAGATCTTCTCCAGAGAGCAAAATTAGGTCTGGCCGTCTTCCCCTGTCAAAAGAATGACTCTGAATTCGTAGTAGGGGTATTTATAGGTGAGGAGCGCGTCAAAATCAGGCCCAAGTCCAGCGTGCCACCGCCGGGCGGTTTAAGTGTGCTGCCCGGCGGTTTCCCATAACCTGTCGCCACCGCCCGGCGGCAATCGCCACCGCCCGGTGGTTTCCCTCGCCAGCGCTCGACGGCAATCGCCAGCGCCCGGCGGTTTCTCTCAGCTTGAGATGTTGCCTACTCCTCGTCCTGGACCGCCCGACGGTTTAAGTGTGCCGCCGGGCGGTACGTCGACTCTTCAAAACTTCATTTTTCTGTTCTTTTCTTGAGTCAACGACCTGTATCTTCAACTCCATTCTTCACTTTTCTCAAATTAGCTTNAAAACAATGCAAAACAAGCATAAAATTGCTAAAAACAACTTTTGACTCTCTCCAGACTCATTTATTGAGTTTTGCTTGATTCTAAGCTCGTTCCGAGTAGTACAGGGTATAATTTGGTCCAAATTGACATATGAAAATCACTGTTTTTCAACCTTCATCAACAGACTAACCTCGTGAGTGTGGTAGGACGGGGGAGCCTAAGTATCACAAGCCACCACGGGTGCATGACCCGCCATAGCTCGACTATCATTCTAAAGTCCGGACGAGTCAAGTCTAAAAGATAACATGCTAGGATGTGTGTTGTATATATTGCCTTGCTTGTATGATCATGCTGGTATAATTGCATGCTTTTTATATAATTAGCTCACCCTTGCTTGCTTGTTTGTGTTGTGCCATGTTTGCGTGTTTTCTCTTGCGATGATCATCCACTTGGATTGGAGCAGATGGCGAGGAGAATACTTTGGACACAAATCTTGATGGGGATGGCAATGCTGCAGTCTAGTCCACTAGACCTCATTTCTCTTAGTCATATTATTTTAAGAAGTTTTTCATGTTTTAAAATTTTGAATTCCTTGTATTTTCAAGGAGAAACTTTAGTACTCCACTTCCAAATTCTAAGTATTGTTTAAGGATGACTGTAATCCTATTACTCTTAACTGCTTTCTAGAATTATTCATGGTGACGCCTTTATTATATTATATATCTTTATAATATAAATGGGATGTCACAAATACACCTTAAACCAAGTTGAATAAGATCCATTCAAACTCAATCAAGTCAAATTGGATTCATGTTAGGCCCATTTGAGTTAGGTTCACATCAAGTCAAGTGGAGACAAACTTATATAAGGACGAGTAAGTCGGGCCCACCTAGAACCTTGTTCTATCTCTAGCCAAGTTGATTTGGGTCTACCTCAGACTCAATTGAGTTAAACCTACCATTAACTTAATTAAGTTAGTGGTGACTCACTAGCAAGTTCTTCCCAAGAGACTCGAAAGGCCTTATCGTTCGTGTGAATCGAAATCGTAAGACTTGTAGAAAAAAATTAAATGTTGTGGATGCAAAGACAAAAAATAAACATGCAATGTATTTGATTCAATTGACGAAAAAGACTATGGATGAATGGAGTTGTTGGGG
>NC_028352.1:8241304-8244290 GCF_000741045.1 Vigna radiata var. radiata | reverse complement strand
TGACTCATTTATTGAGTTTTACTTGATTCTAAGCTCGTTCTAAGTCTTAAAGGGTGTAATTTGGTCTAAATTGACATATGAAAATAATTGTTTTTCAACTGTTATCACAACCCCAAACTTAGAACTTTGCTTGTCCTCAAGCAAACAAAACAAAACAGCAAACAAAGCAAAGCTTAGCTTTCTACTATTTCATTCAGTAGTTCAACATTCCTAAAGTACATGACAAGAACTACTCAACTTCAGATTTTAGGTGGAGTCAAATCAAGATGCATGCATGCTTCCAATTCAGTTCAGTTCACAAGTTATTCAACGGATGTTACACATTATGAATGATTAATCCACTAAGCACAGATGCAATCATGAAATTTAGCAATTCTCACCAAGCAAGTGTTTCACTCGATCACTCAAGTGTTTAAGGTAGCACTCCAACACTCTATCATTCACAAGTCACATGAAACAAAATTGTCATTCATCTAAAACAACCAAAATTCTTACATGCAAATGCCATCAAAAGGACTTTTTCAAGGGTTGTAATGAGGCTGGGCTAACAAGAAAATTGGTTTTTCAAGAATGCAAAGTCCTTGAGTTAAGAGAGCTACTACAATATTCAACATTTAAGTACCACTTTCTTCCTCACCAATCTCACTTATTCCCAACTTTTTCCCTTTTCTTTTTCATTGAGCTCATCTTCATGCTTTTTCTTCTTTTCTTTTCTTTTTCTCATGTATTTTTATTTCACACATTTGAGCTCAATGCTTTTCCATTGCCTTTCAATTTCCCCCATGCTGCCCCAAACTTGAACCTTTTCATCGCATACAATTAACCTCATCCCAACTCAAGGTAAAGAATTTCAAGACAAGGGTTCACATCCTGTTTAAGGCTAAGGTTAAAAAAGGGTAACATTTTCAAACATTTTGGGTGAAAATTTGGCTAGAAAAGGGTTTTCAAAAATGGCCTTGATCATATGACATTCACATGCAATTCAATCAATCATCCAGATTAAGGCAATATCATTCATGCTTTCCTGTAAACAATACATACAACAATGAAAACTCTTGAGCTATATACCTCACACAACATGCTTTCTCACACAATATTCATTCATACATCCTGCCTAGCATCATAACCACAATCATAAGTCATCACTCATTTGTTTCACAGAATATCAACATGCAATGCACTCAATTATCATCCACATCAAATCATCATCAAATAGGCTCCTCATGCAAATTATTCAGTCAAACATCTTCAGAAAAAGTATTCAAGCCAAGCATACATACTAAAATTAAAATTCAACCTATTCTAGAAAATCAAAATGCAAAAGTGAAGGAGAGAACCTAGGTTGCCTCGTAGTAGCGCTTGTTTAACGTCACGAGCCTGACCCAAACCTATCTAGCACTTGTCAGTAAGTGCATACCTTCCCAACACCCATTAGTAGGTGTACCTTCCTGGTATCCTTCAGTAGATACCTAAATCTTCTAGCATCCCACAGTAGATGCTACCCAAAAAACAAATGTTCAAAAATACCAATATTTACAAATCCAACTAAAAGAAAAATAATATACAACAATCACTGGGGTGCCTCCTAGTTAGCGCTTTTTTAACGTCATTAGCTTGACCCGGTAGAGTTCAAACACCCATCAGTATGCGTTGATACTCCTTTTGCTTGTTATTTTCTTCTTTTTCTTCTTCCTACTGAATCTCTTCAAAAAGTTGATCAAACCAAGCACTGGTTTCCATGTTTCAATCATAGGAATTTTGATCTCCAATTTCTTGAAGATCTCCATACAGTACTTGAACTTCTTTTCCTTCCTATGATTTTTCTTTTTATGAGGAAGGGGTTTTTCATATGATCTTTTCTTCTTTCCTCTCTTCCTCTTTTTCTCAACCTTCTCCTTCTTCCACTTTCTTTTTTTCTTTTTCTTATTTTCTTATTTTTTCTTTTTTTCTCAACCACTATTTTTTCTTTCTCCTCATCTTTCTCTTCCTCACTCAACCTTTCTGCTTCATCTTCCTTTATTTTCTCCTCTTCTATCTTTTCCACTTCTCTCTCCACCTTCTCCTCATCAACAACCTCATCAATTTGTGTCTCCAAATTCTTGAAGGTAACTTCATATCTCTTGGAATCACACCTCTCTAGAAATTTGTCGAACTTTTCATTCAAGCTTTTGACTTGTTCCGTCACATCAGTTGTTTGTTGACAAAGTTGTTGATCATACTCCCACATTTCTATTGGTGAAGAGCATTGTTGTTGCCACTGATAATGTTGCCTCTCCTCCATGCTTTTATGAGAAGAAAATCTTGTATACATGTCTTGTGGAAAGCATTCATCATTCTTTATATCCTCCTTTGTGCCTTTGACATGGTATGGTTCAAAATTCATAATCCTCTGAAAAGGTTCATCAGATTTTGCACTTCTTTGTATAGGCATGAAATGAGGCTCAGCAGCTTGTCCATATCGACTTTGATCCATGTATGAGTGAGGTTTCCACCAATGATTGAAATTATTTTGGTAGGATTGAGTGCCCCTATAATCAAATCCTTGTCCGTACTGCATTCTGCAAACATTAGGCACAAAACCCTAGAGAACATTTATTAGAACAAAAATAAAAACAAACATGAAAATTCAAGTCAAATTCAATTAATTCACATACTCGAAAAATTTAAACCTCGATTCCCCGACAACGGCGCCAAAAACTTGTTGACTCATTGGCAAGTGTACTAGATCGTGCAAGTAATATAATCGGTAATACCCGATATCGTTCTTCCCAAGAGACTCGAAAGGCCTTATCGTTCGTGTGAATCGAAATTGTAAGACTTGTAGAAAAAGATTAATTGTTATGGATGCAAAGATAGAAAATAAACATGCAATGTATTTGATTCAATTGACAAAAAAGACTATGGATGAATGGAGTTGTTGGGGGTTTACAATTTCATCTTATTCGCTCCCTCTTATCTACTCCTCTTGTTTAATGTGCTTGATTAT
>NC_028352.1:8211371-8240149 GCF_000741045.1 Vigna radiata var. radiata | reverse complement strand
TTCACCATTGTCATGGTGAACTTAGATGAAAATAATGGAAGAATGGAAAAGCAAACCCTAGATAAGATGAAAAGGAGCCTAAGAATCCAAGAGATCCTCTCTAGAGATTGAAAATTAGGTCTGGCTGCGCTCTTCTGTCAAAAGAATGAGACTGAAATCATAACAAGGCTATTTATAGTTGAGGAGCGTCACAAAAAACAGGCCCAAGCCCAGCGGACAACCGCCCGACGGCACACTTAGGCCGCCTGGCGGTTTGCCCCTAGTCGCGCCACCGCCCGACGGTAGGGGGCCACCGCCCGACGGTTTGCCTCTAATTGCAAATCCGCTCAGCGCCCACGCTAGGTGCCTTCTCCTCGCCTTGGACCGCCCAACAGTGAATTTTTCCGCCGGGCGGTTGCTTGACTCTTCTTTTCTTCAATTTCCTTCCTTAATCTTGAGTCTAAGACCTTGATCTTCAATCCCAATCTTCACTTTAATCAAAATCACTACAAAACAATGCAAAACAAGCATAATATCGCTAAAAATAGCTTTTGACTCTCGACTGACTCATTTATTGAGTTTTACTTGATTCTAAGCTCGTTCTAAGTCTTAAAGGGTGTAATTTGGTCTAAATTGACATATGAAAATAACTNTTTTTCAACCGTTATCAATTAGGCACACCTCAAACTCAGTCGACTGAGGTCCGCTAGAGATGATGAAAATAGAGTTTGTGTTAGATCAAGTACAGTCAAATCAAGGCAGACCCACTTTTTGTTCGAGGTCGTGACAAGCCTACATTAGAGTTGTGTAAAGTCATGCTCACCTTTGGCGAAATTGGCTCGAGTCCACCTCCGCCTAGTTAAGTTGAGCGCACCTCAAGCTGAGTTGGTTCAGGCCCACTTTAAGTTGAGTTGGGTTGGGCCCACCTTAGGCTGAGTAGGTTAGGTTTTTCCTCGAGTTAGGTCAGGTCGACCCCACCTCTAATTGAGTAGAGTCAAGTCATTTCATATTGAATCATAATGGGTCCATCACCACAAGTTGAGTCGAGTCAGACCCACCTTTGGTTAGGTCAAATTAGACCTAACTCTAGGCGAATCGATTTAAGTTCACCTCGGATCATGTTGAGTTAGGTTCAATTCATGCTAAGTCGAGTCATGTCGAGCCCACTCTTGGTTGAGTCATGTCAGACCCACCTTTGACCAAGTCGTGACAAATCCATCTCGGGCTGAGTTGACTTAGGTCCACCTTCGACCAAGTCGAGTCAGGTCCACCTCATACTAAATCTAGTCGAGCATACCTTAACTAGGTCATGTCTAGCCCACCACGAACTTAGCCAAGTTGGCCCAACTTTGGGCTAAGTCATGTTTGACCCAATGTCGGACCAAGTCAAGTTATATCCATGTTAAGTCGAGTATAATCGGGCTACATTGGATTGAGTTGCTTAGGCCAATGTTTGACTCACTCTAGTTTGTCTCACATAAGGTCGAGCTGATTCGGTCCACCTTATGTCGAGTTTAGTCTAGTCCACGGTTAACTGAGTTGAGTTGTACCATGTCGAGTTGATGTCAAACCCAATTAAGATTATGCAATGCTAATTCAAGTGGAGACAAAATTTTCCAAATTCAAACCTACATCAAACAATATCAAGTCTAGCCAAACTTAAATTGGGTTGATTTGGTCCAATCTGACAAATTAAGTTGAATCCTAACTTTTTTTATTAAATTGTAAAAAGTAAAAATTAAAAAAGAACCAATTTATAATTAATATAAAATATTTGAAGATTAATTTACAATTTAAAATATTTCAAAGATTCATATTATTGAAAAAAATATTTAGGAGTTAATTAATGTATTTTCATATTCAAAGACACTTTAACTCTAGTCCTAAGTGACTTTAAAATGGAGTTTTGAGATTCAAATGAACCATTCATTTAATAAACAAATTGAAAGAGTCTACTTATCAGATTGAACCATGATTTAGGGACAAATTAATACCTCTACACGTATGTCAAGATTAAAGAAAAGATATAATATAAATCATAAATTTTTAAATTTAATAAAAAATAACCTATTTTATTAGAAGAAATTTTACAACTTTAAATATTTTCTCAAACTGAAATTGTAATGATTTTTTATCTAAAAAAAACATCGAAATATAAAAAATCTCTATTATATATGTTCTAATGTAAAAATAAAATGATATTTTATATAATTTATAATTAGATACTTAGTGGCTTGACGGTTAAATAAAATTATACATAACGAAAAATTATTTTAAATTTAAGAGACTAAAACAATTTCAAACTTTACAAAGAAAGTACTCAAAATTTAAGTGACTAAATACATACATAATTAGTTTTACTTTATTTTATTATTATAATAAATTAATAAGAAATACTATTGTAAAAGCAGTGATTAAAAAAATTATTGCGTACATGGTTATGGCAATTTTTATAGATTTTCAACTAAAACTTTATGATAGTTGATTATCACGTAATAGTAATTAATTATTTTATTGAAAAAAAAAAGTTTCGAAAAGTTTATATGATAAACGAGTATGAGCGATAATTACAATTATATTTTTTAATTTTTTTATCTAATTTTTAAAAATAAGAGTCTATAAATTTTATTTAAACTTAGTTTAAAAAAAAAAATTTCTTTTCAGATGTTTATTGTTGTATTACCAAAAGAAACTCTATGTTTTGAAAAGAGACTTTGTAAGATCTAGTGTGGATAGAGAGAATTTTCACTTAGTGTGTTTTAAGTGATTTAGTGTTGTTGTTATTGTTGGAACAATTTTTCAAGAACTTACCGAAACAAGATGAACAACAATATAGACTTAATATAATCTTCTAGGCGTGAATACACACTTTCCTAAAAGCAATATTTTGTCCCTTATAAGAGTGAAGAGATCACGAATCCGCTTTTGAGATACAAAGAAGAAATACAACGATAATACTCACTCTTAGTATTAACGTCAAACAAGAATAAAATTCTCACGAATTGATTTGTGTGTAAGTGAATGACAGAATGTAGAGAAAAAGTCTTTCTATCTCTGCTTTCAATATAGCACATGATCTCTTTATATAGATGTTGATTAGACATCTTTCAAATCCAAGAGATACCAGATTCTGATTAGTTACATTTCTTCATGAATGATTGTAACTCTTCATGAGTCTGAAAACTGTCTCTAATACTCTTAAATTCCAACAATCGTCCACCATTTGAGAGTATTGTATAATTACTTAACACAAACATCAATTTAATAGTTGCAATCTTACACATAAATGAAAGTGTACATAGACTTGAACTTTCACTTAGTAGAATACACATTTCAGGAATTCGTATTTTATTGGTGTCAAAATGATTGAACCAACATAATACATAATGAAGTCTTCAAGGTATTCAACATATAATATAAATTACACATTCTTGTTATACTTGACACAATAGGGTCATGCGTCCATATCTATTCATAAGTGCAACAAAGTCATGCCTTATTGACTTCTTGAAGCGGCCAAACTTCGCAGTTACATTGGTTGATTTCTTAGGTAAACATTTTTCTGTGACAAAACATAAATTCAAGAAATCAATTGAGAATTAGTCAACCTCATAATTATTTGTGCTTTCAATCATCAAGTAAGAGATTTAATCTTATTGAATTTAAGATTCAATGTTATATGAAGCGTTAAGTTAATATTTCCTTACTTGTGATTAATTGTGAGCTCCATTCCTATTCCAATTTTCATTATGGAAATGGAATCTTTAGACAATGCCTTAGTAAACCCATCAGCCAAATTAAACTTTGTTCGTATGAAATCTATTATAATAATTCCATCTTTGATGAGTCCTTGGACATAACTATGTATCACACCAATATGTCTTGATTTACCATTGTATACTTGACTATAAGCCTTTGTCAATGTTGCAACATTGTCACAATGTATTGCTATTGGTGATATTGGTTTTGGTAACAATGGTATTTCGAATATGAAATTCCTCAACCATTCGGCTTCCTTTCTTGTCGAGGCTAGAGCTATAAACTCTGAAGCCATAGTGGAATCTGTAATGCAAGTTTGTTTCTTGGGCAACTGTTAAGATGTTAGCAAGTGTATCGAATCGTATTAAGTAATATAAAATGGTAAGACCAAGTATTGTATCCCAGAAGACTCACAACACTAAACAATTGTGTAATTAACTAACTAATTAAGACTGAAAAGACTATTTTATGGGTTTTTAAATGCAAATGCAACAAAAGTAAACATGAATGCAAATTGATCAATTGAGGCAAATCACAAGAGTGAATGAATGATGTTGATAATATGAGATGATAATGTTGTTGGGGTTTAGATTTCACCATCTTTACTTTCATGCATATACGAATTCATCTTCTTCATTAAATTGTTAACGTCACTCTCTAAAGTACTTAAAACTCGACCACTCGGCGAAGAAAGCCTATCCTTAATTATTAGACCACAATCCCTTGCATCCCTAATAATTAATTCTGCATTACGAATAGAAGCTTAAGACAACCAAACCTCCTATCCCCATCCTTGGGTAATATTGCTTTTGGGAGAAATTCTCCAGATCCTAGTTTCTAGGTATAATAAACATTGAGCAAAGGAGAAAATCCATAACAATTAATGAAAGAAGCATATAATAATTCAAAACAAATTCAAATACATGAGAGTTTGGAGGTTACATCTTCTCCAACAACAAATAAGATTAGTTCTCCATCGTCATGAAGAAATTAGGTGCACAATGGAATATAAGAGATAGAAAAACCCTAGAAACTGAAGAGGAGAGCTTCCGCATCCCTAAATCTGCCTCCAAAGGGGCGAAACGTTTGTTTTTGTGCTCAACCCATCAAAAGATACAAACCCTAGGGCATGTAAGTCCTTAAATAGATAAAAAATAAAGTCCAAGCCCAAGTTACTGGCACTTAACGCCCTAAGTGGGGCACCCAGGCGTGCTACGACACATGAAGACTGGCGCTCAGCGCCTTGTAAGGGGCAACCAGGCAAGTTTGCGCGAGATTGGCGCTCAGCCTTGACTGGCTGGCGCTTAGGGCCCTTGACCCGGCCCTCAGCCTTACTTTTTTGCAGTGCATCTTTTTCTTTTTTTCTGCAAATATGCTTGCTTCTTGAGTTTCGACTCCTTGATGCTTTTGCTTCTCCAAACATACCAATAACCTACAAAATTAAGGAAATTACGTGATAAAATCATTAAGTATAACCTCTACTCACTTATTTACAAAACTAAAGCAAAAACATGAGTTCAAGCAAGTTTCTAAGTTAAAAATGGTGCATTTAGTATCAAAATTGAATAGCAGATAATGGTAATTTTAACCGTTATCAACAACCAAGAAATTGCACCTCCCCAAAGGAGGAAAATCCAACCACTAGTTGAAGAGTGATCTTCTGCATTTATAGTCCAACTTGTATCAAAATATCCTTCCAAAACTGAAGGATAACCACTATACGTTAATCCATAATTAATAATTTTCTTTAAATACTTAAGTACTCGACGTATTGCTTATCAATGTGATAGACTAAGGTTACTAGTATATCTACTCAATTTGCTTACCGCAAAAGCAATATCTGGACTTGTACTTGTCATTGCATACATTAAACATCCTATTAACCTTGCATATTCCAGTTGTGAAACTGCTTTACCACCATTAGGTAATATCTTTAAACTAGGGTCCATTCGGGTTGAAACAAAAAAGTATTTATAATTCTTGATTTTCAAAGTTATTTTGCAGAATTTACACATTGATATATGTCAAATAAAGGACCAGACATACCCTTCAGAATGTGACCACGACAAACATAATCATCATTCTCCCATTTGTTCCTTTTCTGTTGTTCCTCCAATGTCTCAGTTTCGCTTTCTTTGGATTGGGGAGAACTAAGAACATATGCCACATTTAGAGTCGATATTAGAAAATGCATCTTCTTTTGTCATCGTCAGAAACCAACGCCTTTAAAATTGTCTAATTTGTGAAAGTTTACAGTCATATAACGAATTGTTGTCATCTTAGAAAAAATATTGTTTTTAGATGGTTGAAACAATTTTTCAAGAACTTAGGAAAACAAGATGAACAACAATGTAGACTTAATATAATCTTTTAGGTGTGAATACACATTTTCCTAAAAAAAATATTTCATTTCTTATAAGAGTTAAGAGATTACGAAATCCGCTTTTGAGATATAAAAAAGAAATACAATGGTACGATTTTTGGTTTACAACCTTTATTGAAGTCATGAGCAATTAATACGACTTTAATGATTTTGCTTCTTCAATTTCAGTTATGTTGAATACGCTATTTCAAATCCTGCAATGAATGGTTATTTGAAATTGAATATAGAATGCATGAAAGAATCAAGGTGATTGGGATTGAAAGAGGATTAGTGTTGTCATCCACGAACGAGACTTTTTTCAAGATCAATCTACTCGCTTTATATATATATATATATATATATATATATATATATATATATATATATATATATATATATATATATATATATATANACGCCTGTTTTTCAGTTGGTACGTTTTAACAATGTGTACCGGATTATAGTAGACAAAAATACCCTCATTTATCATGGACTTTAAGTTTTAAGGTCAAGGATATTTAAATAATTTTCATTCTCAAAACAAAAAAAAAAAACCCCAAACCCTTACTCACCTACCTCGTTCCTCTCAACTCTTTCTCTTTCATCTCTCTCACTCCAACAACATTTTCTCTGTCATCCCTACTGTTGCCCCATTTGAAAAAAAAAATCAGAAACCCTAATTTTCATACATTATTTACACGTCTACACCACATTTCATTATATTTTTAAAGAACATGATATTTCCCTCTATTGTTCTTTTCCCTTTACACAAAGTGTTTATTTTTCCTTTCTCTATTGGTATGGGATACATGATGTAAGATTACAACCTAGAATTGAAAGAATTGTACTCTTAGGAAACTCTTCATACCTATTTCTTTAATTTCCTTATGTCCCCTTTTTACCACTGAATCAACTTTTGCAGGCGTTTAGAATAAACTTTAACCACTATGCAAGATAAAAAACAGTTTTTACCTTTGAGATTTGGAAAGAGTAACATAAAATGACAAAGTTTATATTCATTTTACACACATTAATAAATATAAAATGATTATAAAAGAGTAAACTTTTTCAATTTTTAAAAAATATCTCTGATTCAAATTACCACCACCATCTTCAATTGGGTTGACATGAGAGAAAAAATGTTGAGAGAAAATGTTGAGATGAGAGAGAAAATATCTTGATGACAAAGGGTTTTTGATTTTTTTTTTCAATTAGGGCAACAGTAGGGATGACAGAGAAAATGTTGGAGTGAGAGAGATGACAGAGAAAATGTTGGAGTGGAGAGATGAAAGAGAAAGGGTTGAGAGGAATGAGGGAGGTGAGTAAGGGTTTGGGGGTTTCTTTTTTTTTTTTTAGTTTTGAGAATGAAAATTATTTAAATATCCTTGACCTTAAAACTTAGAATCCATGATAAATAAGGGTATTTTTGTCTACTATAATCCGGTACACATTGTTAAAACGTACCAACTAAAAAACAGGCATAAACCCATATATATATATATATATATATATATATATATATATATATATATATATATATATATATATATATATATGTTTCGATTATCTGATTACTAAGTCTTAAGTGTTAGAATTTTTTGATGTTTATTTTCGTCATCAAACATTTATACGTGAAAGTCAATCAAATTTGGTAAGTTTACAGTCAATACGTAATAAATATTATTATCTATTTTTTTTATCTTAAATTTATATTTTTATAGATTTCGACATAAAATTTAAATTATAATCTAATTATAATTCAATGAGTGTTAATTAAGTTTTCATGTATTGTGATTTAAAGATAACCATTCCGTATAATATATTTACTCCGTTTCTAAATAAACTAATTAACATTCTTTATTTTATGAATCGTCTAATCCTAAATTAATAGGATAATCATATAATACACATAGAATCTATACTGCAATGTTAATGAGTTTATCTCGAGACCGAGTAAATGTATTATACATTATCGAGGTTTGTGCTTCCTTCATACAAATAAATGAATATAAGTTTTGAAGATTAAAACTAAAAAAGTTTATAGTTATCAAAATTAGAATTTACTCATTTTATAAGATTAAAAATTATAAATTTTAATGTTTAAAAGCGTCAATGATTTCAAACTCATATACTTGGGATAAAATTTTAAACTCTACAATTTCAAACAATATATTTTAAAGTTACATATACAAGTAATATATTTAACTATAAAACATTTTAATTTTTCTATAAAAAAGAAGTACTCTGAAAAACTTTCTTCCAAACGTAACAAAGTAAATTCATTTTTCACACCTTTAAATATTTATAAGTTCGTACAATCACTTTTACTCTAATACAACTTGTAATATTTTCTATACAAAAAAAAGTTTGTAATGAAGAACTATATATTACAAAGTGTATTCTATTCGTCACAAAGTTACACTTTAGACCGATCAACCATTTTAGAACTAAAATTTTAAAAATTACGTATTTTATGTTTATTCTTATGTCTTTATGTAAATTATTTCACAAAATAATTCCTCTTATTTTTTTTTTTAAAGAATATGCAATTTCCTTAACACAACTAATAACCCAACGAAAGAAATAAACACTAATGTGTAATGATAGAATTAACTATTAGCTTCGTAAGAAAGAAGCCTGGGTTAAAAAGTTGTTCATGTTGCTGCTACATTGCTTATAGTTAAGAATGAAGAAATTGAAGACTTCTAAATTCGTTTTAATTACCATGCAGTAGTACCTACAATGAGCCATTGAAGGGTGCACAATTTTTTACTTATAACTTCTGGCAGCATGATCCAATCCAATCACACGGATGGGAAGAACTTGTTTAGATTGAAAGGAAGTGAGTAAAACTCTTCACTCCTTGTATCTGTCTTGAACGATCTGAATCTGTCCCACCAATGCATGCCTCTGTCTTTACGAGTTTGATTGTCTTTGTTGTGCAATGTTGCATCCAAGAACAGTGCCAATGAACCAGCAACAAATGCTTTTGATGAAAATGGGACATTGATCATGTCGTTGAACTGCCAAAAGAAGATAACTTTAAATTGGTAAGTACTATGAAGTTTGAATAACAACGCGAACTCTGCAGTGAAAAATGAGAGTGAATGAGAAAAGCTGAATACCCATCTGGCATGGGTGTGCACTGGACCATAGTTCTTAAATGCTGTGTACTCATTGAAGTATTGTGGTATAGAGAGGCCCATGAAAATAGAGAATCCCAAGATGAATTTAGTTCTGAAGCTGTTTAAATTGCAAAACTGAAGGAAACTGAGGCCTGCAGAACCTGGGTTGAAGGAAAACAATTTGATGATGATGATGATGATGATAATAACAAGGACTTAATGAAGGTATGACAGAAAACCAGATTCCTGAGTTTATCATACATACCCACATAGGCAAAGAAAAGGCAATATAAAGCTGCAACTATTGGTGCTGGGATTGAAGCAAACACAGCTCCAAATTTTCCTGTACACTCACAAATACATATAGTACTTACTTACATTGGTTTATCAGGGAAAAAACCATCGAAATTGCAAGCCTAACTAACCAAGTATGGAGAAAAAGATCATGAATCCAGCTGATATTTGAACAACCCTTCGGCTACCAACTCTTGTCAAAGCCAGGAGTCCAGCATTTTCTCTGGGAAAAAGCCAAGAATGATTCTTATAAGGATTCAGGTATGATATATATTCGTACTGTGAAAATGATACCTCCAGCACATGTAAGTTTGAATAAGAATCTTACACAGAAACTGATGATCCATTCCCTGTTCCAAAGATGCCAGATAACAAAATTCCCACCCCCTAATTCATAAGAAGTAGGAACTAGTGATGATGGACAAACAATAAGAAAAAAGGTACATGCTGACATTCATTTGCAATTCATAATAAATGCTGACAGAAAACCAAAAAAGGCAAGATCATGATACATGCTGATATTCGTTTTAAAACAAGATTTTACAATTTATGTATTACATAAAGAGAAGCTAACAAATTAGGCCGGGGGAAAATTTGCAATTCATAAACCGTGTTTACCTGCCAACCAACACCACGGCTAAGAACTGAAGGTGGCAATGGAGTTGCACTTGCATACCTTGAAACAGCAATAAAAGCACCGGTTGACTGTAGAAAATCGAAAGGCATGAGAAACCAACAATCATTATGTAAGTACGCAACAAATTGCATAGCATGATTACATTACTTTTGTTTATATTTTTGCCTATGCCAATTTAGATGAACTGATAACAAATTTGTTTAAGTGAAGCTCCTAATATCTTTGAATATCTACTTATGTTTTTAAAATGTTACACTGAGAATAGGAGTCTAGAAGTCAGTCATTCATTTGTTAATTGTAATAAGAAAATGTGAAGGCATTCCTGTCTCAACTTAAGTTCTCTGAATATTATCAGATTAATGAGTCAAGTGCAACAGATTTGCATACAAAATAATTGCAGTAAAGTAGGCTAATCAAATCAAACTACAGGCTTCTGGAGAAGGGTCAAAGTTTAAGAATTCCACTGCACTTGTTCAACAGCAACAAATGTAGTTCACATGCATAAAAATAAACGAACCTCTACTAGTGCAACAAATGAAGCAGCCATCGTAGCAAAAGCTTCCCCAGCATCAAATGTAGGAGCTCCCCATTGGAATGGATATGGGATTTTAATCCTGAATTTTAGATTTTATCAACAACAAAACTTATGAATTAACCAAATTGAATCCATTTTTCCTTCTCATTTACCCAAATAACAAAACCTTAAAACAAGTTTCAAGCATTATCAATCAAGTGAGTCCTCCAAAATATACAGCTACACGAAGAAGAAACTGTTTCTATTATTAAAAATCACAAGACCCTTACCAAGGTGCACCACTTATAATGCCAGCACGATCAGTTCTGCAAGTATCCTGAGTTTCCTGTGGTACATGTTTATATGCTCCACCCACAGTTAGAAGATGAGCATAAATCCACACAATTGCTACCGAGAATATAACTGCAAATCGATCACAGATAGGCTTTTGTCCTTTCATCACATGAGGAATGTACTGGACAAAGGAACACCACTACTTTAGAATATAGCATTTAAATTAGAGAAAATAAAGTAGAGCAAGAAGTAACATGATTTCATCTTTGGTGTGTTAAGTACTCAGGGTTATTTTTAAATATGTTCCAAACGATGCAAGGTAATTTAACATCATGATAATTATAGATCACCTGTGAAAATACTAGTAAGATTACAATTTCTGGCAGCCCAATCTCCACACATTTTGCAAGCTACAATTCAAGAAGAAATAATCAAGAAAGTGCAAATCATACCAGTTATATAATTCATAGATTCATAGATGAAGGAAAGAAATAAGAAACAGTTCTTGTTGCAAATATCAATACCACAGGAAAGCCCAACTCATAAAGTCCAAAGCCTGACAGAGCAACCAGGGGAACTGCAGAGAGAGGGCTTAAGAACCTATAAAAGTACAGCAAATTACTCACTAAAATTATTTGCAGAAAAAATAACTTGCAGAATGGTAAAAATCCTATCTATCAGTGTAACTGGAATTAATCATGATCACTAACTGGGAGTTATCAAATGAAGGAGGGATTAGTACACTTCTATACGAATTAGAGCTAGCTGTGGTCCAAACAAGAAAAATAGAAACATCTTTAAACATTTGAAAGTATAAGTATTGCATGGATGATCACAAAAAGTTCAATGTATGTGATACAAGATGGAAGGAAAAACAATTCAAGGATCTAGACAGGAACCAACCTCACTACATTGCGCCAAAGTCCACTGAATCCAACAACAATTTGGAGGGTCGAAGCAACGATAAGCGCGCCCTGCGTCCCACGCATTATCCTCTCAAATCTCTGCATATTTATCACTAATCAGATAAACAAGGATAATGATAACATAGCAAAAAGGGCATAACAGTGTACTGAACCAACTTCCTGAGGATTCAAAATGTCACTGTAGCGACTAGCCAAAATTATTGAAATGGTAGTAGGCACAAAGGTGTAGGATCCTCCAATAACTACAGGTAGACGAGTCCCAAACAGTGTTTGGAACAATGTGTTCACGCCAGCTACAAACAGCAGAGTCTGGATCATTTTTGCTTTGTCTTCCTGTTGAAGCACAATTGAGAACTTAGTTAGACTTAGCAACCACACAACATCATTCAAAACCATTTACTTTTTACTTTCTTTTTTCTTTCTTGTCAAGACTTACGTTTCCTCCTCCCATCTGAGTAACTAGAGAGGTTGGTATTAGAACAGTTGTGCCAAGCATCACCAGATAATGTTGAAAACCAAGGAGAATCGCCTCCGCTTCATTAACATCAAAATTAATCATCACAATGACAATGAACGCAAACAAAAACTAGTTGGTTTTACTGCTCCATACCCCAAGAGACAAAATGGTTTTAAAAAGTGTTCTTCCAAAATAATAAAATAAAAAGCCTCACCATGGATCTCATTAGCAATGTCCACCCATAAAAATGAAGAAAAAAGAAGGAAGACCAAGTTTTTACAAAATAAAACAAAAGGGGTCAAAGAAACAGTGAACTCACGCCAAGGAGGAGGACTAGTGATGCAGTACGAAACATTTGGAAGTTGATCTTTCACAGGGTGTGGCTGAAGCTCTTCTGGTTTGGGTGGTGGTGCAACTCCTGCCATGTTACTGCTGGAAAAATTTCAAAACCAAAAGGAATAAAAAAAAAAAGCTCTAACAAAGTAACAAACTACACCAGTAAGCAGAAAACCAGAACTTATTTTTCAGAGACAAACACATGCAAGATAATAAATGCCAATGGTGTGGAAAACAAGATGAACACTTTCCTAGCGTTCTCTCTAGGTAGTGGGGGAAATGCAGGAAAGGACAATGAGCAAGTTCAGGGGTGTCAGACACACCTTGTCAGTAACGTTATGCAATGCAGAAAATGCAGGGAGATTTCTTGGCCCAACAAATACAGAATGTGGAAAAAAGCACAAGGGTTCAGACTCCTCCTTCACCCCTCCTAAAGCAACAACCAAAATCAAATTCCCCTCTCACCAACTGACCATTGCTTTATATTTGTAATGATATATTCCATTATTCTAATCTCAGTCTTAAAAAATTATTATTACTATGGTTAGTGTTTCCATTTAGCAAGAAGTGATCAAGTTTTGGAAAAAGCATATGAAGCTTCCACCACCTTAACCTTTAATAACTTCCTTCCAATTTAATTTTGTATTTATTATTTGACCATAGCTATTAATATTTTTTCAAAACTTTAACTAATTAATCAGAAACTCCAAAAAACAGTCTATCTCACGCGCTTCAGCTTATAATATAACTTTTTTAATAAGATGTTACTACTAGCATTAAAAACAAACTTGTATCATTTCATTCAATGAACTGGTGCCAGTTCAGGAAGGAAAAGCTCAATAAAACATGGTGAACATATATATTTTTGTACATAGACTGTTATCACAATTTTTTATACATTATATCTCTTTTTTCATTAAATAAATCAATAAGAAAGTTTCCCATTTGACCATACTTTTGCTTCTCTCAGCCAATTGTACAATAGTTCTGACTAGTGACGCAAATGATCAAAAACATTGTCTTTTTCCTTGACCCAGAATTTGAAACTTAAAATTATCACTACCCTTTTGAACAGAGTCATGGAAATTTTGAATTTTTATGAAGAGCAACTGATGATTAAGGGTTAATTTTAACTTCTAAATGTAGATAAAAAAAGGGTGAAATGCTTTCTATAAAAATGAACTGGAAAGGGCAGACTGAACGTAAATTGTGACTTTTCATCGAGGTTGCAGGTTTTTGTGCAACCGTTTAGTCCATTAATTTTTAGCATATTGCCAGATATTGGCACAGACCTCTCCGACATGTCTCCTTCTTTTGCTTGTTCATTGATGGTTTTTCATGTCACTTGCCTCTGAGTTGTCATCATTGGATGCTTTCCCTTCTTCTGTTCAATTAGGAAATCCTTTCTATTGTGACAGTGATCACACAGAAAATGCATCTGTGCCAACAAAAATGTACACAAAGTATAAAATCAGTGTCATTCCAACTTCAATATTTGTCTCTCTTATCAAATCTAAACACTATCAAGAGCATAGATGGTACTTTAAGTTTAATTTTGTCAGATCATGAGAAATTGTTTTTGTTTATTTGTTTCTAATTTGTTGATTAGCTTCTATATTTTCTCTTCAAATTTCTTAAAAATTGTAATCCTATTAAAGAAGGTTTTTCTAGATAATCAGAATTTCTATTTGTGCTTCAATATATTCAACCTTTTATGCATATCTATTTGTGGAGAGAACTTAGTTCAGTAACATAGACAAATTCTCCACCTTAGAATGAATATAGGGATTTGGATTTTATTTTTGCATGATACCGGGAACAGGCATATATCCCAAGTTACCAGGATCACTGAGTGAACATTGATAGTACAAAGTTTTCCAGTGAGGAATAAATTCTAGCATCTTTTATGTTAATGGTAATGGTTGCTTTCCATTTATTTGAAATTTCAATTTGCTTAAAAATTATACATTCAAAGTTAATGAGTGATTTTTGTTTACTGAAGAATTTTTTTATTTTAAATTTTATACTTTAAAATATATAAAATACACTTTTGGTGCATGAATTATATCATTTTATAATATTGGTAACAGTTTGCGTCAATGGAGTATTCAATGTGCCACTTCATTACTACATTTTCAGTAACTTTGAAACTTGAACTGTGAATTTATATATTGAGAAAAAGAAAACAACTTAGCTGAAATTTGTAGAATATATTCTTGTCTTGAAATAAGCAGTGATTTTGTTTTTATATTATATTTTATTAGAAAGTTATTAACAGTTTCTTTCACAAGTTCATTATGAGATTGAAGTCAAAGACTTCCAATTCTATTAATTAATGGGTTAACACGGTTTCTTCTTGTATTCATAAACACTTATTGTCTGAGTTGTTGCTATAATTTAAATCAATTAACACAAAACAAGAAGATTTAATTAGGCTCCAAACCCAAGTGAATGTGTTAAGGATATTAAGAAAACTTAGCTTCTTTATTCCAAATTGGTTTTCTTATAAATAAAAATATAATAAATTTTCTCAATTTTAATAAACTGTTTATAAATTCTTTTAGTTCTAGTTTAAATTAGGTAAATAGTAAAAGTATAAATGAGAGAAAAGTAATTAATATCACAGTGAACTTCAAAAATAACATAGAAGTAAAATTTAAATTATTTTAAAAATAAAATACTTAAAGAAATGAAAAATAATACTATTTAATTAAAATGAACTGAATTATAAAAAAATTGAACTATTTTTTTATTAAAAGGATGTTTCTAGTTTAATTTATAAAAAATAATTTACTAAAATGAATAGCTTAGTACACTACTTCAAGTAGTTGGAAAAAATATCCATGTTTGCATTATTATATATTATACATTTTTTACTCAACAGTATTTTTATTAAATTTTTAAACAAGATAAGCAGAATTAAATATAAATAGTAAAACTCGTTTTCTCAATATGAAAAGTGTATCCTGATAGGTTTTTAATATATATATATATATATATATATATATATATATATATATATATGAGTTTGTTAACGTGCGTACGTCTGTTTTTTACTTGGTACATTTTAATCATGTGTACCGGATTATAGTAGACAAAAATACCCTCATATATTATGGATTCTAAGTTTTAAAGTAAAGGATATTTAAATAATTTTCATTCTCAAAACTAAAAAAAAAAAGAAACTCCTCAAACCCTTACTCACTTCTCTCAATCCTTTCTCTTTCATCTCTCACTCCAACCTTTTCTCTATCATCTTATGGTAGATCCAACTGAAAAAATTTAGAAATATTCTTCGTTAAACAATTTACCTTTGTAAAGAGTTGAGTCATTGACATATTCGCCTTCAGGAAAAAGTTCATTCAAGATCTCTTCAATTTCATCATCTTCACTAACCTCTCTAATTTCATCATCTACAGATGTTGAATCGTGATCTCTTAAAAAACCTTCAGGCCAATTACCAATTGCTTTTGATGTCATTATGCTTGTGAAAATTAGATAAGAAAAAAGTTATAAAATGAAAACTCATTATAAAATCATTTTTTTTGTAAGTAATTGTTTAATAGCGAGTGTTTCTAATTTTTTCTAGGCGAATTACCAATTCCTTCATATGTCATTATGCTTGTGAAAATTAGATAAGACAAAAATTATAAAATGAAAACTCATTATAAAATCATTCTTTTGTAAGAAATTGCTTAACAACCAGTGTTTCTGATTTTTTTTTTTTAATTGGGGTTATAGTAGAAATGACGTAGAAAAGGTTGGAGTGAGAGAGATGAAAGAGAAAGGATTGAGAGGAATGAGAGAGGTGAGTAAGGGTTTGGGGGTTTCTTTTTTCTTTTTTTTTAGTTTTGAGAATGAAAATTATTTAAATATCCTTGACTTTAAAACTTAGAATCCATAATATATGAGGGTATTTTTGTCTACTATAATCCGATACACATTGTGAAAATGTAACAACTGAAAAACAGGCGTACGCGCGTTAACAAACCCCATATATATATATATATATATATATATATATATATATATATATATATATATATATATATTTGTCTTTTTTCATATTTCGCCTTTATGGAGATATAATTCCTATTATACATGAAATATAATATATTCATGTGACATAATTCAACAATGTAATATTTTTTTTCTTCAAAACATGCTATTCAATTCTAAACTTTAAACCTTAAAAAGTCTTGTTAAAATTTTAGGTTTAATAGGTTCAGAAGTCCTTATATTTGTGGGTTCATTTCAATTGGGACCTCCAATTTTGAAACTGATCAATTGGGTCTCTAATTTGGTAAATTTGATTCAATAATAACCTTTCCATTAAATACAAGTAACGCCGTTAGCTTTTCTAACAGGTGGCAAGCTGAGACATCCTGGTGGCACCGTTTGTCCTGTATACGTGGATTTTTATCATTTTAAATTCATTTTCCCACTTCTCTAACCGCATTTTCCCTCTTTTCGACATAGAGAGGCTTAACCATTTTTGCAATCTTTCACATACCTCGAATGAAGCCACTCTCAGTTTCTTGTCCTATCAAAGTTCCCACTGCAGATAAAACAATCCATCAAAACTTGTTGTACCTTAAGCATAGCACATGGTGCCAATAGGATAGGAAAAAGATTAACCACACAACACAAATTTGTATGTCTTTAAAGATGAAAATAACAAAACAAAACAACACAAGCAAAACAATCCAACCAAGAAAATGGCGAACCTCCACCCCATGTTTCAAGTTTCAATTTTTATAAAAAGAATACGCATCTCTGTCTCAATCGAAAGCCCCTAACATCACACAACAGAAGACAATGACAACAATCCACCCAAAAAGATTAAAAACACGACAAGAAAAGGCAAACCCCATGACGATAGGAGGAAAACCGAAGCAGATCAAGAGTTCAAATTAGATTATATAATGTAACGAAATGAGAATGGAAATAAAAAAAAGAGAAAGAAGAAGCGAACCTAATGCAAAGCAGAAGGTCAAGATCGCAGAGAAGATGTTCCTAATGACGACGGAGACGGCGAGGAGAAACATAAACTAGTACAAGTTGCAGGAGACTTTGACATAGAGAGGCTTAACCTTTTTGAAATATTTTTGCACGACTTCTTTGGTGAAACGCTTCTCTTCGGACGATGGTGGTTGTTCATTGGAAGTGTGTTTTTGGGTTTTATTATTTCCTTTGGAGATGAAGACAGAGACAATGGGGACCTCTTCCACTTTGAATTTGACGGTGAAGTGCTTCCCTAAATGCCAGCATAACCCAGCTACGAACCCTAAATTCCCTAATTTTGCAGTATATTTCCAGAAATCATTTATTAATTCTGCTTTTAATTTATTTCACAATTTAAAATAATAAAAATCCATGTATACAGTTCAAACTGTGCCACTTGAATGCCTCAACTTGCCACTTTTTTAAAAAGTTAACGTTGTTAATTGCATTTATCGGAAAGACTATTATTGAATCAAATTTACCAAATTAGGGATCCAATTGATTAGTTCCAAAATTGGAGGATCCAATTGAAACGAACCCGCAAATATAGAGACCTCCGAACCTATTAAACCAAAATTTTATTCTCATTCTATCATAACCTAATTTTGAGATATCAACTTTAATATTAAAAGTTAATAAATATATCACATTATGCAAGTAGTAAAATTGAAAAATAATAAATATATTTTTTTTCACGAAATTTGTGCTTGTTTAATGATATGCATTTTCACTAATTAAGAAAAAAAAACTTAGTTACATTTATTCATTAAAGTTAAAGTTCAAATTTAATTCTAACATAAAAATGCATAAGAAAATCGAATTATAACATCAAAATGCATGAGAAAATTGAATTCTAACAACCAATGTTCCTTGACAAGCGAATGATCAAGATTGGATTTCATAAATTTCATAAACCTCATTCTATCATACTTTCTCACTCCAATATCTTTCTTATACAATTTCAATGTTCACACTATAACTTGTTTAAACCCAAATTTTTTTAGAACTAAAGTTCTAAAGCTTAATGTAATCAATGTTTAAATTATTTTAACACAAGGTTTGCATTAAAATTATGTGCTTAAGAATGATATAAAAAAGATGCAATATGATGTTTAATATATGAACCTATGCTTTTCAATGTTAGGATATAAGTTCCAAAACCATTTTTCAGTGCTTGGAAACCATCAAAGACATAAATGATCAAGCCAAGAAACATTAAATACCAAGATAGAACAAAAGAATTATGGAGAAAGACATGTATTGAAATGATAAAATCCATATAAAGGGTTCGAGGATAAGTTTTCCATTTCTTGTCAGAATCCACCTACTTAAATTGCATTTATTACATTCTGTTACACTCTGTTTCTCCACCGCTTTTGCTTTTCATTCTGTTTCTCCACCGCTTCTTCTCTTTTTCTTTTTGTATATAAACACTTGCATTTCTCCTCTGTAACACACTTTACTTTTCTCAATAACACAGTTTACAAGTTTCTTTTCTCTTCTTCTCTTTGGTTTCTATCCTGATGAGTTGTCTTGATATTCATCTCCATGAGTGTGGGTACAAGAGTTCTATGTTGACAATTGCACCTCTGATATCTGTTATGGTATTAGAGCTCTTCTTTTGAAGAGCTCTACTGTGCATAATATACACTGATTTCTTCTTCTTTCAATTTCTTGAGGGTCTTTCTTTCTCTTTATTTTAACCTTCCACCATGACTGAAGAACATCACCAGCCTTCAAGCTTTATGTACCTTCATCCTAGCGAGAGCCTAACCACCTCTTTGGTCTCGCCCCTTCTTGATTCAACCAATTATCACGCATGGAGCAAGTCCATGGCCATTGCATTGAGCGCCAAGAAAAAATCCCAATTCATCGATAGAGCTACCACAAAGCCACCTCGTGAAGACCCATCTCACAACGCCTGGAAAAGATGCAACAACATGGTGGTTTCTTGGTTGGTCCACTCAATTTCACCAGAAATCAGACACAACATTCTATGGATGGAAGATGCCCACGTGATTTAGAAAGATCTCAAATCAAGATTCTTCCAGGGAGATTTGTTGCGCATCTCCGAGCTGCAAAGAGATGCATCTTCCCTGAAACAAGGAACATCCATCGTTAGTGAATTCTACACTAAGCTGCGCATTATATGGGATGAGTTGGAGAACTTTCATCCTGATCCAACCTGCACTTGTGATGTCCAATGTTCTTGCAAAATGCTTTAATGATTTCTCAAAGAAAACATGAAGAGCGTGCATTACAGTTTCTTCGTAGCCTGAATGAGTAGTATGGTAATATCCAATCTCATGTACTCTTACTAGATCCCATACCCCCATCTCCAAGATCTTTTCCTATGTCATGCAACAGGAAAGACAATTAATGAACAATAATTTCTTGAATAACCTTGAACCCACAACTACCAATGCAACTATTGGAACCATTGTTTGTTCTTTTTGTGGCAAAAGTGGTCACACTGATGCTGTATGTTTCAAGAAACACGGGTTTCCTACAAAACCCCTTCCACACAAGAAATCTTGCTCTCACTGTGGCAAGACTAGGCACACCGTTGATGTTTGCTATAGGAAACATGGATACCCACTTGGTCACAAATTCTACAATGGTAAAAGTCTCCTTTCAAGATGCCACGAACCTACCACCAATTCTCTTGGAGACAACTCTGACCCTGAAGTGCGCCTCACCAAGCACCAATATCAGGCCCTCATGGCTCTCATCAAGCCCACTTTGGAAAATGCCTTCAACCCCCAAATCGGTTCCATGATTTCTAATTCTGAGGATCCAGGTAAAACCATTTTAACTTTTGACTTTGTTGCTGCCACAGGTATCACAACATGGATTTTAGACTCTGGTGCCACTGATCATGTTGTTTCCTCCCTTAAACATTTCCATTCCTATAATCCCATTAGACCTGTCACCATTAATCTTCCCAATGGCATCACCACCAAAGCCACTCATAAAGGAAACATAAAGCTTTATGATATACTTTGCTTAACCGATGTTCTTTATATTCCTGACTTTTCCTATAATCTAATTTCTATATCTAAAATGGTTTTGCATAATAATGCTTATGTAACCTTCACTAATTCTCAATGTCTGATTCAGGACTCAACAACACACCACAGGATTGGTTTAGATGATTTGCAAGCTGGTCTGTATGTTCTTCACAGTCTTGCCATCACTGCTGCTCATTGTGTGCACTCTGCCAGTTCACAACAATTATTCCCTGTTGCCACCAACAACATTTGGCACAATCACTTGGGCCATCTATCTGATAAAAGACTGGAGGTTCTTAAACAGAAATATCGTTGCATTAACTATAGATCAGACAATTGTAATGCTTGTCACACTGCTAAACAAAAGAAACTGCCCTTTACATCACATAACTCTATTGCTTTACATGCCTTTGATCTTATACATATAGATATCTGGGGACCCTTTTCTAATGCATCTATTAATTCTCATAGATACTTTTTAACAATTTGGATGACCATACTAGATACACGTGGGTTCATTTAATGCATGTTAAATCTGAAACAAGAAATCATATTCTGCATTTCATATCTTATGTTAAAAGTCAATTTCAAACTACTATTAAAATCATAAGATTTGATAATGGACCTGAATTTTCTATGCATGATTATTTTAAATCCCAAGGAATTATTCACTAAACCTCATGTAATGAAACCCCTCAACAAAATGGAATTGTTGAAAGAAAACATCAACACCTTTTAAATGTCATTAGAGCATTGCTTTTTCATTCTAATATTTGTAATCAATTCTGGACATATGCACTTAACTATGCCACTCTTCTCATAAATATCATGCCTACTCCCCTTCTCAATAACGATTCCCCACATGACAAACTTTATCACACAGCTTTTGATATCACTAGACTTAGAGTTTTTGGCTGCCTTTGCTACACCATCACCCTACAATCTCATAGAAAGAAACTTGATCCGTGTGCTACTGCTGGTATTTTTCTTGGTCTCCATCCCACCACAAAAGGATATATAACATACAGTCTTTCAACTAATGACATTCAAGTTTCTAGAAATGTTGTTTTCAGTGAAAATGAATTTCCTAACATGGCATCCACCACTTCATTACATCCTGTTTTACCTTTACCTTTGCATCATAACACCATTTTGCATGATAATGATCAGCCCATTCCCCCTGCCCCTCATAATTCTTCTTCTCTTAACAATGAAGAGTATTTAAAAAATACTTTTATTTCTGCTAGGCGATCTACTCGCACTAGAACCATATCTGCTTACCTCAAAGATTTCCAAATAGCATCTTATAATACTTTTCCTAACAAATATCCTATTGAAAATGTACTTAATTTTGACAAAATATCTCCTGCATATAGACATTTTATTTCTTCGGTAGACGACAGCCATGATCCTACTGACATTTCTTTAAGAGTTTTTCATTATATTTATGTTATAACACCTGATTTTGTAAATTTTTATCAAAAATTTCGTCACTAGTATTTTTATAATGGATTTTTTTCTATTTTCGAAACAATTTTTTGTGTCACAAAAATTATAACTTTTTTGTAATGTGAAAAGGCATTTATCCCAATAATGAATAAACAATTTATAATGTCGAGTAAATTTTGTTATTAAGTTGAAGTTGTCTTGAGCAAAATATAATATCATCAAATATTACTTTTGTGTTATTATATTGTATTTGAGTGGTACATTTTTGGTAAAGTCTAGGGTTTAAAGTCTTACATGTACGAAACATTTTATGAAGAGAGAAGACTCCAATAAAAATGGTTATTTAAGTTTTCATATGAATATTAATCATTTAAAAATACTTCATACTAATAACATATTTAGTAAAAATAAATATACTGTATTAGATACAAATAAAATAATAATAAAATAATATCGTAATATTTGAGGTAAAAAATAGTGACAACAACACAACATAAATAATAAATAATAAATAATAATAATAATAATAATAATAATAATAATAATAATAATGACTTAAATAGATGGTTAAAGAAATAAAGATAATGATAATATTTATGTTGACGATGAAAACCAATTACCAATAAATGCTTTATATACTTACATCTAGAACATTTATCTTACAATTTCATTTATCTTATCATATGGATAAGAAATACAAATGTGTCTGAGATTTGCCTGGATCTTACCGAAGGTTTGTAATTATCGAGGGCCTTTGACCTTCGGTAATTACCAAAGGCTTTTCCCCTTCAGTAATTACTGACGGCCTATGCCCTTCCGTAATTACCGACGGTCTTTTGTCCTTCGATAATTATCGAAGGCCTTTGCCCTTCTGTAATTACCGAGGACTTCTGTCCTGCGATGATTACCAAAAACCAATAGTCGTTAGTAATTTTTAGCGAAAGGGATTTACCAACAATATCATGACCGTCGGTTTTTTTGTAAAAAAAACATTGAATAAATGAATAAAAAAGTTTTTGATGGATGAATTTTGAATTTTAAAGTCAAATTATCATTTTTTTTAATAATGTTAAAGTTGAGCATGATAATTCAAATGCTACGTGTGAAAATTTTAGGACCAAGTGTGATCTTATTTGCTCTAGAATACTGGTATTTTATTTCTAGAAAAGTGTGATCTTATTTGCTCTAGAATACTGGTATTTTATTTCTATGTTTCATGTTTGTTATGAGTTACCATCCATAATTTTTTTTAATATTATCTTTCTTGTTAGGAAAACTTTATTATCTTCAAATATTCGTAATTATTTTTACAACAAAATTTCAAAAGTTAATTTGTGTAGCTACTACCACCTTCGTAATTGTTATTGTTGGCACTATTTTGTTGTCGTCTTCCCATCTTATATATATAACCTCTATACCATCATCTTCATTGTCATAAGAACAAGCACCACAACATTATCATGAGCATGCCTTCAAGATTATCATGACAACACCACCATTTCTATCATTGTGATCAAGATTTTTGTTCATATTTTCACCTTTGTCAGGATCATTGTTCTTGTTTTTTAAAACCATATTACCATTATTTTGCAATTATTATTGTCATGTTATTATTACTTCCTCTACTATGTATACTTAATTTTAATTTTACATAATTTAATTACTAGATCAAAAAATCCTTTTCAATAATTTCAAACTGCTACCCCTTATTTTCCCCTTTTATTTTGTTTATTTATTTAGAAAACCCCATTGGTGATTCTATGTTTAAAAGGTTGAATTTATCCTACTTTTGTAAAAAAATCAATGATGTCCTTTTCATCTAAATCAACCCGCTGACAAAAAGAATATGCTGAAATTATGTTGGAACCAACGTACGTTTTTATGCTGGAATCAGCTTGATTTCGACAGAAGAACTAACGTTGATTTTTTAAGACATTAGGCACTAAATTAAATCTTTTAAAAATAAAGAGATAAAAATAAAAATTTAATGTAATAAGATATATATGATTTCCTATGCTTTCCCTTGAACATAGGGCCACCAAGATGGTCAAAAGGTACCTTGCTGAAAGCCAAGCATTCTACTTATATTGCCATTGCTGCTTCTGCTAAATTTTTACTAATATAGAACTTTGATTTTGAACTACCCAAAAATTTATTAGAAATACTAACATACTTCTGCAAAAGATAATTATGTAATCAACATATAAAGTATGACGGAAATTAAAAGCCTTGAAACGATAAATTTGAGTTTTTTTTATATACTGTTTGTCAAATTCATTCTTATTCAATATGAGATAAAACTTACATTTTAAATCCTAACACCAACATCAATATGAGATTAGTTTGGTTATACTTCTACTAAGAACTTCTGCAACAGGACAAAAAAGGCGGCAAAGTTCTCTCTGTCTCACTCCTCTTGAACAAGTGAAAAAACATTTGGCCTCCCATTAATCAACACAGTTTTTAGTAGATTTCAACATTAATAAATGATTTTTTATCAGGATATTGAGACTGATGTATTTGGCAAAGTTAGAAGTTTCAAAATGCATATTTAAATTGCTCTCAATGGAAGGTTTAAGGAGATGTTTGTATAATGTTCAAAATGAATGTTTTTGGTTTGATTACTAACTATTGTGAAACTATTGAGTGTAGATAACACTGTTATGATTTTATTTTTAAAAGAAGTTTCAAAACATGAAAAAAGAAAATAGTATTTAAATTGTTTTAGATCTAGATTCTTAAATGATGTAGGACTATTGTGTTAGGATAAACTTAAAATTTAGGAGTTTATTAATAATTTTGTTTGGATCTTATTTTATTAGTTTAGATTCAGTAATATTTATTTTTATTTTGATAGAGATAAAATATGGATGAGTAGTTTATTTTCCATTTATATAGGTACAATAATATTTTATTTTATTGATATAAGATATATATATATATATATATATATAGATTAAGTAATTGTTTTTATTTTGGGTATGTTGATATTTTATTTTTAGTTTTTATTATTTGTACTTAGTCTAATGTCCCATTTGTACATATTTACAACTGACTAAGGTTTAATGAAAATCACCACAGTGAATTGAAGAGTATTATTATAGTGTGTGTCACATTTATGATTTTACAAAGTGGTATTAGAGCTTTATGCTCTGAGTAACCAGAGAGGAAAAAAAGATGATGAGAGTCAAACACCGTAAGAAAAAAATGAATGCTTGAGTCTTTTGTGAGAAAAATGGCAAAGGTAGCCAATGGAATGAGCGTGCCATAGTTGTCAGAAAAGATCAATTACGACCATTGGTCTTTGCAGATGAAGGTTCTTCTTAGATCCTAAGATGTATGAGACATAATGAATGCTAGTTATAATGAACTCGCGAATGATGAACAAAAGATAGTGACCTAGATTGCTGCATTGAAAAAGAAACATGTGAAAGACAAATTGACTTTGTACTTTCTGTATAATGTATTGGATGAATTGGGTTTCGAGAAAATAGCTGATGCAAAGTCAACAAAAGAAGCCTGGGAAATTTTGGAGGCGACATATAAAGGAGATATCTGCTAGAGGCAGGTTTGAGTACAAGCTCTCAGAAGAGAGTTTGAACATATGAAGATGGAAGAAAATGAGGGAGTTGACGAGTTTATAGCTCGAGTGTAGAAGATGACCAACCAAGTTAGAATGAACGGAGAAGAGGTGCCTCCTAAATTGGTTGTGGTAAAGATCTTGAGAAATCTGACAGATGATTTTGAAAGTATCGTGGTCATTGTTGAAGAGACAAAGGATTTGTCAACTCTCACTATGGAGCAGTTAGTTGGGTCATTAATGGCCCACAAAGTGAGAAAGAAGAAGAAAAAGAGGAAACCCTACAATCAAGCACTAAAAACACAATTTGACTCGAATCGAACTATGAATACTTAAAGCCGAGGTCTTGGAGGCAGAGGACGAGGTGGAAGTGGATGAGGACGAGGTGGACGTGGCCGAGGTAATTTTGAAGATAATATTGAAGAGAAAATTGGTCAGCAGAACTAGCATGCCCGAGGACAAGAGAAAGGCCGATGAGATCAGTCAAGAGTGGAATGTTTTAAGTGTGGCAAATACGACCACTATGCAAACGAGTGCAGATCAAAGAAGTTTTACAATTGTGGTAAGCCCGATCGTTGATAACAGTTGAAAAATCGTTATTTTCATACTCAATTTTGATATCAAATGCACCCTTGTTGACTTAGAAACTTGCTTTGACTCATGATTTTTCTTTAGTTTTTCGAATAAAAGAGTTGAGGACATGTTTTATGATTTTATCATTAAATTCCCTTGATTTTGTAGGTTTTTGGAATGAATTAAAAGAAAGGTTGAAGTATTAAGGGTTGCAGTGCAGAAAAATCAAATATAATGCAGAAAAGTCAGCCAGTCAACCAGAAAAGTCAACAGTCAACCAGAAAAAGTCAACTAGTCAACCAGAAAAGTCAACCAGTTGACCAAAATGTTGACCAGAGCGCTGAGTGGCGGTTTTGGGTGCTGAGCGGCAGTGAGGCAAACTGCTGAGCTTCGTTTTTGAGCACTGAGCGGTTTGGGCGCGGGCTTGGACCTGTTTGATGTTATTTTTATGATCTGTTTGGGCTTGAACTTCTTTTCTATTATTTTTATGCCCTATTTAAAGGCGTAGACACTTTAGAGAATGTATCTTTTGATGGCTTAGACACCGAAATACACTTTTCACCCCTTTGGGGTAGATTTGGAGATGGTGACACCTCTCCTTTTCTCCTTTTTTAGGGTTTCTATCTCCATTCTTTCATTCCATTCACCTAGTTTCTCCATGACGATGGGGAACTAAACCTTATTTGTTGTTGGGGAAAGATGTAACCTCTAAACTCTCTTATATTGAAATTCTTATTTTATTCATGTGCTTGCATATGCTTATATTATCAATTGTTGGGTTCCTTACCTTTGCTTAATGCTTTTATTGTTTAACTCATTCGGTAAATGTTGTTTGTCTTTATTAATACGGAGACGTACAATAATGTCATGAACTGGGGGAATTCCTTGATTATGCTAATACCGCCTAGAGATAGGGGTAGGACGATCAATTGTATTTTGCTTCCGTTTATCATGCATTGCTAATTACTAGGGGATGCTAGAGATAGCAAGCCAGTAATTAGTAATAGGCTCTTTTCACCAAGAGATTGAGTTTAGGGTAGACTAAGAAAGTTTGCATGATAATATGATAGTAAAGCAAATTTAATTAAAACAGTAGATATATGAGAGTGATTGGGTGAAATCTGAACCCTAGCAACAAATCCATCTCATATTATCAACATCATTCATCCACTTTTGTGTTTAACCTCAATTGATCAAATTGCATTCATGTTTATTTATTTGTACTCTATATTAAAAAACCCAAAAATATTCTTCTTATAGTCTTGATTGGTAAAGCAAAAGCACAATAGTTTAGTGCCATGAGTCTCTTAGGAAAACGATACTTGGACTTACCATTCTATTATTACTTGATACGATCTGGTACACTTGTCAGAGTGTTAACAAGTTTTTGGCCTCGTTGCTGGGGACTCGTGGTATAACAATTCCATGTGTGTGATTTTTAACTAATTAGACTTTCAATCTTTCTTTCTATCTATCTTTCTATTTTTTTTTCTTTCTTTCTGTTTTTATTTTTCTATATTTATAAAAAAAAATGAAAAAAAAACGAAATATCTTTTTCTGTTTTTGCTTATCTGTTTTTATCTTTCTGTTTTTTTTAAAAAAAAACCGAAACTAAAATAAAATAATATCTTTTCCTTATTCTGCTCCTCATTCTTCTCCTCATCTTTCCATCTTTCTATCTTTCTCCTTATTCTTCTCCTCATTCTTCTCTTCATCTTTCCATCTTTCCATCTTTCTATCTTTCTATCTATTTTTCTTTCTATCTTTTAATTTTTATCTTTCTATCTTTAAAATAAATATAAAAAAAACGAAAATAAAATAACTTTTTTACTATTTTTATTTTTTGGGCTAATTTTGTGCTCTAGTGTAGTGTTATTTAGTGTATGCAGGATACAAATTTTGTACCAAGAGCACAAGATCATCAGGAGGCAGATAAGGAAGGAAAACTGGTTCACCAACACCCTGATGTGAACAGTGACAAACCCAAACCTGGCACACCAAGTGAAATTTGAAAATAGGTTATGGGTTGTCAATACTATCAAAGCAAACAAAATTATGAAGATTGAGGATCCTTAGAGTTGGTGGCAAGAAAAGTCTCGAGATGTTGTTGGTGTCACGGAGGAAGGAAGAATGCCAACAGAAAATATCAACACCTACTGATGGGTGTTTGGGCTTTACTGGGTCAAATTCTGTTCTAGTTGCATTTAGGGTTTAATTTTTGCATAAGTGATTGGGAATTGCATGAAACTTGAAATTTGAAAGTTGAAATTGAGGGTTACAGGTAGAGCCGTCAAAATGGGTCACAACCCGCGAGCCAACCCGGCCCGTCACGGGTTCGGGCCGGGTTGGGTTTGAAAAATACAACCCACTTATATGCGGGTCAGATTTCAACCCGGCTCATTTAGACCCGGCTCATGCGGGTTGAACCCGTGGTGAGCCGGGTTGGCCCACCAGCCCACCTACCTAATTTTATTTTTT
>NC_028352.1:8197534-8210706 GCF_000741045.1 Vigna radiata var. radiata | reverse complement strand
TTTTATTTTAAAAAAAATGTAATTAAATGGGCTAGTGAGCCAACCTGTTTACCCACCAACCCGTGGTGGGTCGGGCCGGGTTCAAGTTTTTCTGGCTCGCTAGTAAATGAGCCGGGTTGGGTTGGCTCACTAAGTGACCAACCCGTGGTGGGCCGGGCCGGGTCGAGCCGGGTTACCCGTTTTGACAGCTCTAGTTACAGGGTCAAAGACGTTTGAAGCAAAGCAAAATGGGGGAAGAAGCCAAATCGCCTATCGTTGGGCGGTGGCAGCGCTGAGGGGTTAAAGTGTTTTTAAAGTTGGTATTTGTTTTCTTGGCCCATTGCATAAATTTATACCCCTTAGGATTCGCTCAAATGTTTACTTTAAGATCCCCAACATCTCTTTCACTTTCAAACACTCTTCCAAAGTTTTCCCATCACTTCTCCTATCATCCTCTCTCTTGAAAACCCAATTTTTATTAATTTTTCCATCTAAATTTGGGGTTTTATGAGAGCACATTTATTTGGGGTTGATTCCTCCACATTCATTGGAAGAAGTTTTGTGTTTTACTCACGCTTAATGAGATTTCTTGTGGTTTTGTGAATTGTACTTGGTGTAGAGAAGGCTTCCTCATTAGGAAAGAGGATCAAGACTGTGGGAACAAGAGGAAGGAATCAGAGTTGGAGTAACTGAAGCTCCATCTATGGAGGAAGATGTTGAGGATGACGATTTTGAAAACGGAGATGAGATAGAATTTACTGATGGATGCTATCTGCACCAAAACAAGATTTTCTATCTTTTGTTTTTGTATTTATTTGTTTCTGTTTAGTAGTGTAGGATTGATGAACTTGGTTGGACACTATATCTGATGTAGTGGTTTGATATTGATATTTTTGCATGATGGGTATTGCTTGATGATGCTTTGATATTGATGATGTTGAGATTGCACAATATGCTTATATACAGGTGGTGGCTCACAAGCTATGTGAACAAATGCATGGTGATGTTGTGATTGTGATTATGATGCTAAGTAGGATGTTTATCTAGAATATCTGGAATAGTGATTGAGCCCATGAGTAAGGTTATGAGCTCTAGAGTTTTTGATTATATGATTGCTATCTATTGGAAGCATGAATGATTTTGCCGATTGATTGAATTGCATGTATGTGTCATATGATCAAGGCCCTTTTTGATAAGCCCTTTTTCTAGCCAAAAATTTCATCCCACATGAAAAAGAACATCTTATGTTCTACCCTTTTTCAACCTGAGCCTTAAACAGGATGAGAACCCTTGCTTTGAAAATCTTTGCCTTGAGTTAGGTTGAGAAATATTTTTGTGGTATTGTTAAATGTTCAAGTTTGGGGTTATTGGGAGAATTGAAAAAGAAAAGAAAAGTTAGACATTGCGCTTATGTGTTGAAAAAATGCATGAGAAAAGATGAAAAAGATAGAAAAAGCAAAGCATGAAAAGAAAAGCTCAATGTGAAGAAAAAGGGAAAGTTGGGAATGAGTGAGATTGGTAAAAAGAGAGTTTGTGCTTGAACTATGAATTCATAAATAACTCTCTTAAGTCAAGGGTTTTGTGATCTAGAAAAAACAATTTTCTATGTTAGCCCAACCACATTATAAGCCTTGAAAAAGTCCTTGTGATGACATGTATATGTGATGAGGTTTGATTATGGCAAATGAAAGGCAATTTTGTTCTATGTGACATGCAGATAGTAGAGGGACGGAGTGACCTTTATACACCTTTTAGTGAAACACATGAGTGTTTGAGTGAAACACTTTATATGGTGAGGAATGATTCCATGAATTCATGATTATATCTATGCTTAGCTAATTGATCATTCTTGAGAATAACATCTATTGGAAGATTATGTGATTGTGTGAACACCATGATGAGTAAATTGAATCAAAGCATGTGCACATCTTGACTAAATTCTATTGACGAGTTAATTTGAGTGATTACCTATTTTGAAAAAAAGAGCTTTTGAATGTGATTGTGTTGGTATCGAAGGGGTATGGTTCGAAGAGTATAACGCAGCGGAATTAAAACTTAGAGTAGCGTATAAGCGTGTTCGGTCACTTTTAACAACCAAGTTGGTCCTTTTTCGAAAATCAATTTTCTTTAAGAAAATTAATCAAACAGTTAATATGCGTAAAATGAAATGGGTTTAGGGAATAGAAAAATCACACGAGTATTTTTACACTGGTTCGATTCAACAGAATCTACGTCCAGTCGTTAATCACTGTAAAGAGTGATTAACAGTTCCACTAAAAAACAATTTCACAGATTTACAATAAGTGAACAAAATATAAAAGAACCTTCCTTCGACGAGCGAACTGGAAGAAGACCACTCTACCAACTCGAAGAGAACCGCTCCGGCAATCGACCAATGATTCGCGAGCTTCTCCTTTCACGAGACCAGGCAGAGCACCTTGCTAACTCGAAGAGAGTCTGCTCCGACTATCGACACACGATACGCGAGCCTCTCCTTTCACGAGACCAAGCAAGGGAACTATGAACAAAGCTTCTAAGAACTTTCCTCTGACAAACAGTGTTCTATTAAGCTTCTCAGTTCAAAAATGTTGCTTCTAAAGTTTACAGAGGCCCATTATATAGCCAAATACACTGAATGCCAAAGGTCAGCTCCCAACTGTCACGAATAATCGATTATTGTAAGTGATAATCGATTATTCAAGTCCGTTACAGGTTTTTCAAAAAGTGATAATCGATTATATGAAGTGATAATCGATTATTTAAGTATGACTTGTGATAATCGATTATTGCTTCATGATAATCGATTATTCCAGTAAAAATTACAAGGTTTAATATTTTCCTACTACATCCAAATTCTACAAGTTGCTTTTTAAATAATTCTAATGTTCTCTTCAAATACCACTTCTTGCAGCATCATCAAAACAATTCTTCAGGATTTACCAATGCTCCTTATTGGTAACAGATTGAACCATTGTGTTGATTTGTGGAAGACTAAGTTTCATCTTGTTTGCTTGAGGACAAGCAAAGTTTCAAGTTTGGGGTTGTGATAACGATTGAAAAACCGTTAGTTTCATACTTAATTTTGATATCAAATGCACCCTTGTTGACTTAGAAACTTGCTTTGACTCATGATTTTTCTTTAGTTTTGTGAATAAAAGAGTTGAGGACATGTTTTATGATTTTATCATTAAATTCCCTTGATTTTGTAGGTTTTTGGAATGAATTGAAAGAAAGGTTGAAGTATCAAGGGTTGTAGTGCAGAAAACACAAATATAATGCAAAAAAGTCAATCAGTCAACGAGAAAAGTCAACAGTCAACCAGTCAACAAAAAAGTCAACTATTGACCAGAATGTTGACCAAAGCACTGAGCTTGGACCTGTTTTATGTTATTTTTATGATCTGTTTGGGCTTGACTTGTTTTCTGTTATTTTTATGCCCTATTTAAAGGCCTAGACACTAGAGAATGTATCTTTTGATGGCTTAGACACCGAAACACACTTTTCACCCCTTTGGGGGTAGATTTGGAGATGGTGACAACTCTCTTTTTCTCCTTTTTAGGGTTTCTATCTCCATTCTTTCATTCCATTCACCTAGTTTCTCCATGACGATGGGGAACTAAACCTTATTTGTTGCTGGGGAAAGATGTAACCTCTAAACTCTCTTATATTGAAATTCTTATTTTATTCATGTGCTTACATATGCTTATATTATCAATTGTTGGGTTCCTTACCTTTGCTTAATGCTTTTATCGTTTAAGTCATTCGATAAATGTTGTTTGTCTTTATTGATACGGAGACATACAATAATGTCATGAACTGGGAGAAATTCCTTGATTATGCTAATACCGCCTAGAGATAGGGGTAGGACGATCAATTGTATTTTGCTTCCATTTATCATGCATTGCTAGTTACTAGGGGAGACTAGAGATAGCAAGCCAGTAATTAGTAATAGGCTCTTTTCGCCAAGAGATTGGGTTTAGGGTAGACTAAGAAAGTTTGCATGACAATATGATAATGAAGCAAATTTAATTAGAAAAGTATATATATGAGAGTGATTGGGTGAAATCTAAACCCTAGCAACAAATCCATCTCATATTATCAACATCAGCCATCCACTTTTGTGTTTAACCTCAATTGATCAAATTGCATTCATGTTTATTTTTCCGTACTCTATATTAAAAAACCCCAAAATATTGTTCTTATAGTCTTGATTTGTAAAGCAAAAGCACAATAGTTTAGTGCCATGAGTCTATTGGGAAAACGATTCTTGGACTTACCATTTTATTATTACTTGATATGATTTGGTACACTTGCCAGAGTGTTAACAATCGTATTGTTAAATTGTTTCAAGTTGAGAAGGAATTTGAAGGAAACCTTCTTATAGAAGAAGATGATGAAATGATGGGGATCCTATTGATGACAAGGAGTCTTGACAACGTGTCGTCGAGCTATGGAGAGTCTAGGTCGAGCTATGCTAAGCTTAGGTTGAATTGTTTTCAGGGTGTGACAAACTGGTGGGTGCCAAGCCAAATGATGCCTAGTTGTTTGAAGTTGAGCAACGGGTGGCTGAGTTGCTCAAGGCCGAGCATGTGACAATCAAGCTGGTTAATGTTGAGCTATCAAAGAGCCCGACAGGTGAGATGAAGAGCTCAACAACCACTATTGAGAGCTTGGTGGAGGGCTCATAAGAAGAAGAGACCGAAGGAGACACTAGTGTAGTAAAGGAAAACGACAACAATTATTTTTGCCTATAGTCAACGGTTCAACAACCGAGGTTTATACAGGCGAGGCAAGGGGTGGGCTTTTTTCCTCGGTTATGAACTAAGGAAAAAAGGTGTAGGCTTTTGCCTCGGTTCATACACAATCGAAGAAGTAGAGTGTTTTCCTTTTTTTTTTTTATTTTTTTTCTCTAGAGTTTTGGCCTAGATTCCTACTGAATCGAGTTAGTATATGAGGCATTACTGCCTTAGTTGTGTGCTTAACCAAGGTAGTAGAAGGGTATTTTTTTTTGTTTTTCGTCAGCCTTTCTGCCTCGGTTGTGGCCTAAACTGATGCCATAAAGGGCTTTCTTCCTTGGTTATGGTCATAACTGAGGCGTATTCTACTATTTTTTTAAGAATAAGTTTGTTTATGCAACATTCCCAACTGTAGAAACATACCTGCATATATTTAACTTTACAGAACAATCCAGAACAATATAGAAGTATATAATTTCAATAAAAATTATATTAAAACATAAATTAGTTCAATGTAATCATAAATCAACTTCTTAGAAGCATAAATCAATCCAATATAATCATAAATTAACTTCGAAGCATAAATCAATCCAACGTGCAAAGTTTACCTAATCATAAATATGCTAAGATAGAACTTATTATTATAGAATTGAATTACATATTTAGCAAGTGTTTTCATTATGTATTTAAGAGACTTCTCTGGAATTGAAGTAGTAAAATTGAATCTCTTCATAAAACACAATGATTTCAATTAGTGTATATGAATTCTAACCTATAGAGAAAATAAAATTCAAACCAAAATATTACCGTTTCTGATAATGGTCTAAAAACCGTTATTTTTACATTTAAAATTGATATCAAAACACACCCTTTATGACCTAGAATGAGCTTAGAATCAAGCAAAACACTTAGTTTTGTCAAAAAGGAGTCAAAAGTTTCTTTTAGAGCTATTATGCTTGTTTTTGCATTGTTTTGTAGGATTTGATGAGATTTGAGGATGGAAGTGAAGAAGGGAGGACCTAGACTCAAGAAAAGAGGAGAAAAGGAAGAAAAGAAGAGTCAAGTTCACTGCTCAGTGCTATTTCCAGTGTTGATTGCTAGCTTCGAGGGTGAAGTCATTGGCTCTCGCTCGAGCGGCACCGCTGAGCATCCTGCGACTTGGAGGGCCACCGTTGAGCGGTCTGCGATTTGGAGGGAAACCGTTGAGCAACCAAATTAAGCGCTGAGCGGTTAAATGCTAGGCTTGAGCTTAAATTCTGTTACTTTTATGCATTATAAATAGCCCAGTGCAACCTTCAGAGTATTCTTTTGGCAAGCAGAGACATCCAGAGCACTTTTACACTCCTTGGAGACAGTTTCTTGGATGCTTAGGCTCCAATTTATCAAATCTAGGGTTTGCTCTTTCATCTTTTTCATTAATTCCATCTAGTTTCACCATCCTTTTGAAACTCTTTATTATTGAAATCCTTATTTTATTCATATGCTTGTATTATGAATTGTTGGATTTCTTATCTATGATTAATGCTCTTATCGTTTAACTCATTCGGTAAGAAGATATTTGCCTTTGTCGATATGGAGATGTACGGGGAAGTCATGAACTGATAGGAATTCCCTTGATTAAGCAATATTGCCTGGAGATAGGGGTAGGACGATCAATTCTTTTTGCTTCTGTAATTTATTGCATTGCTAATTACTTAGGGAGACTAGAGATGGTAAACTAGTAATTAGTGGTAGGCTCTTTTCGCCAAGAGATCGGGTTTAGAGTAGGCTAAGAAAGTTTGCATGGCAATTGATAATAAAGCGAATTTAATAAGAAAAATAGATATAAGAGAGTGGATAAGGATGAAAATATAAACCCCAACAACTCCATTAATTCATATATTTTCTTTGCCAATTGAATCACTTGCATTTGCATGTTTATTTTCGTTTCGCATACAACTGCAAAATTATTTCTTTCTCAAGTCTTATTGATGGAGGACCATCCAAGATCAACATAGGACCTTTAACAAGAGCCATGTCCAAGAGAATCCAAGAGGAAGAGGGAGTACTCACTACTTTACTTTTATGGAGTATTAATTACTAAACACCTATTTCTCTTTGCTAAATAAACTTTACATTGTTTTGTAGGACATTAATAAAGGTTGGAAAGCATGCCTATGCATCTTAGGAAAGCTGCCAAGCAAGGAGAGCAAAAGAGCAAAAAAAGATGCAAGTGGAGCACCTGGCGCTCAAGCACCCTCCAGCTACCGCCCGAGCGCCAGCGAGACAGCAAACCAGGCTTCATCTTCTTCATCGAGTTGTTGAGCTGGCAACTGTAGCTTGAACCCCAAGCTTCCCAAGCTGTGTAGCTTCCCCAACACGCCTCTTTTACACCTTTAGTAGCTTGCTAGGCACGTTTTGGAGTCCTCTCTTCATCTATAAAAGGGAGACTCATACCATTGTAAAAGAAACTTTGAATTGATAATGAAATGCTGTTGAGATTTCTCCAGATATTCTTTTCAGAGTTCAAACACTTTGTGCCTATACTGCACATTCTCCTCTAGCTTCCTTCCTTTTTGGAAGGCTTTCGGAGCTTGAGATTCATTAACTCACCTACACACCTTCATTGAGACATCCATCAAACACTTACCGTGCCTCATGCTTCCATCATTTGGCATCAAGAGCCAACCGTTCCAGTCACACTTCAAGAGCTAAGTGTCTCGTCTCAATTCCTCTGTTTTCCTGTCATGTACTGTTTCATCCTATCATTGCGTTGATTTTTTTTTTCGTCACTGTCTCGGTTTGCTTTTCTGTTTTTGTGAATGATTGATAATCTTCACTGTCCATAGCAATTGTTTCTTCATTTTAATCGTTGCATGTTGAATTTTTTTTCGTTCAAATCAGCTTATACTCATTTCCGTTTATGTCATAGTCATGTGCAAATGTTTTTGCTGTTTTATGTTGTCCATACGTGTTTCTTCTGTTCAGCTATGAATTTGTTTTTCCTTTTCGTTGTTGATTGTGGTTAAGCAATAGCAAGATATATGTTGATTACACTTGATCATTGAAGCTTACATTACTCTGTTCCTTTGCTTACTATTTCTGCGTTCAAACTCTGCAGAAAATTGATTTTTCGGGATTTGATTCTCAAAATTGATTTCATTCAGATTTTCGTGTTTTAAAGCTTCAAACAAGTTTGTTTCCAGTTGCTAATCATGGTTCAAGTGCTTAAAATCTGAAATTAACACTGAATTTTAAAAAGCATACTTGAGTTGTTGACACAAACTTGTTTTCGAAATTGTTACTGTTTCTATGATAGCTTTGCACCGTGCTTACCATCTTTGAATGCTCTAGGTCATCTTAAATCTCCTAGCTATAATTCCAAGGCTAGATCTAGTGATTTAGGACTTCTTTGAGTCTTTCTTTTAGCTAGCCCGTTGCATGTTCTTTTCTGTCAAGTGCTGCTGCAGTTTTCTCACATTTTACTGCATATTTTGGCAACTCTGGTAGTGATTTTGTGATTCCATGAGTTTCTGTGTTGTTTAACTGTTTATGCAAGTTTAGTTGATCATTAAAAATGTGTGTGCACTGTTCAATTGGTCTTTTTCCAGCTTTTGTGCAAAATCTCGTATGAAACCATCACATTTTTGTTCCTATTTGGAAGTGCACCAGTGACATTCTGCTGTGGTCATTTTCTTTGCTCCCTAAGCATGTACACACGTCTAATTACATGATATAAACTTGCTGGAAGTCTCTATTAAGCCTTAGGTACACTGCCATTCCTTTTGACCATTGCAGTTCCAATTTTAAGACCATAATTTTTTTCTCTTTATGCAGTTTTGGTGCCTTTAATTCTGCATAATTGAAAACTGTCTCTGTCCATTGCTGCATCAACTTGTTTCTGTGCAGTATCAATGTTTTAGCAAGTCCATTTGGTGATTTAAAATCTGAACTTACTGTTCATATGGTCATATTTTCTACCAGCTGAAAAATACAAGCCAAAACACCACATTTTATTGCATTTTAGGAAGTGAATCAATGGAATTTTGATCTGTCAGTGTCTTAGCTGTTTCTCTGGTTTGAACATATCCCAATTTATGATAGAAAGTTTCTTGAAGGGTCATTTACACTGGTCAAACACGAACACTTACTTTTGGCCCTGAAAACACCATATTTCAGCCACTTTTACTGCTACAATTGCCATACTACGCTGCTATCCACCATTTCAGTTTTCAAGTTGTATTTGGATTGGCAAAAGTTGGGATTTCACTCCTAAATCATTTTCAATGTTCAATCAAGTCTAAAACAGGCATAAAAAGCAATTAAATCCCTGCAATCCAGTTTTAGAAATCAAAAATCAGAAAAATACCAAAACTGCAGTTCATTGTGGCATTTTGTCAAACAGTTTGGCAATTTCATCAAACAGTTTCACTGCACAGATTTTCCTCATTGTTCTTGAGTTTTTCTTGCTTTTATAATCTGTTCTAGTTCCTTTCCTAGGCTCCTTTTGTGTGCTACCTTTTATTCCAGCTGTATCTTACTTGAATTCACCATTTTTGCCTTCCATACTATGCTAGCAAACTGGTTTTTGGCTAATTGAGTTTTGGCGCAGCAGCTGGCCTATTTTTCTCATGGTTTCTGTGTTTGACAGTGGTGTGTGACTTCTTTTTGAGGTGATCCAGGTTCCAACAAGCTTCCTCCAAGAGGGTATCATCTTAGGGAGTGGAGAGTTTATAGAATTGGACACAAAGGTTGTTCTCCAAGCTGCATTCTTGTGCAGTTTTCAGCAGCATTCTCCACCTTATCCACCACAAATTCAAACACTTTGGAGATAGGATATATTCAGCTCTTGTAGCCTACCATTGTATACATACTATAGCTCATTTTGTCACTTTTATGACCTTGTATCACGAAACCTTTGAAGTTTAATTTGTTTTACATTTTTTAAACTTCAAGTAACTTGGGAAAATGCTTTTCAAGCAATTCCAAGTATACTAAGCAACATTGTAATAGTTAGTTCCCACCTCTTAGAGTGAAAGTGTGTCAAGGGGCTCCAAGTGTCACTTGCACTTTCACATGGGGCCGTTTATCATTGTCTTCCATTTCCATTCATTTACTTTACTTTGCTTGATTGACTTTTATGTTTTAAGTCTCCGTTATACTTAGGAGCGCGTTTCATTTAGTTAAACCTTCGTTTGGTTTCTAGGAACATAACATCCTTGCATTCAAAAGGTTTTGAAAGACTTCTATCTAGAAACTTGGGTGAGAAGCGTCAGGAGACACTCTGGCTAGGAAGGACAATGTTTCTAAGCTTGTCCATTGTGACTCACCTCTCCTTCCTGGGAGCTATTCGGTTTCTTCACCTCTAGAATCTTTATAGAAGTCATTCACCAAAAACAAGCAAATTCTCCTTTCAAAAAGTTTTAATTCATACTTGTGCAAGGCTTTCAAATATTTGTGAAAACAATTTCTCTACTTCACAAGCATGAGTCACTCTAGTGTTCAAGGTAATGTCACTCAAGATCAAGAGAACATAGAGTTAAGAGAAGAACTCAATAGAACCAAGGCTGAGCTAAATGAGCTAAAACAAATGGTCGCCAATCTTACTCTCAATCAAAGCGGGCACACCCACGGAGCTCACTCTCATAGGCACAATCATGATCAAGATGATCATTCCCACTATAGTGAACACCATACCTACCAACCTTATGATCACTATCAACGCCCTCCTAGGCGTCATCACAACCCTAGAGAACATCATGTAGAACCTAAGCTTGACCTTCCTCCTTCCTATGGTAGAGATAATGTTGAAGAATACTTTGAGTGGGAGATGAAGGTTGAATAAATTTTTGAGTGCTACAACATAGATGATAGGAGGAGAGTGACCCTAGCCACCTTGACCTTTCAAGGTTCAGCCCTTTATTGGTGGACATCCATCATGAGAGACCAAAGGATGCATGGCGACTACACAATTCAATATTGGAATGAGCTGAAAGCAGCCTTACACAGGAGACATGTCCCGGCCTACTATGCAAGAGAAGTCATGGATAAGCTTCATCGACTTCAACAAAGAAACATGAGTGTTGAGGAATATAGACAAAAGTTAGAGTTACTCATGTTGAGATCTGGGATCAAAGAAGAAGATAGATTCACCATAGCTAGATTCCAGAGTGGATTAAACTATGACATTAGAGATAAGGTAGAACTCTTACCTTACTTAGATCTAAATGATTTTGTCCAGCTATGTGTGAGAGTAGAAGAACAAAATAGGAGAAAAGCTTCCACCAAGAGAACCTACCCTACCACATCATCATATAAGAGAGATTTTAAGAGGGAGGGTAGCTTTCCAAGATATGGGGAAACAAAGGAGAGAAAGCGAGAAAGACCACAAGACAAGCTCAAAGGCAAAGATAGAGAGCTAAAAAGAGACAAAAAAAGTTATAAGGGAAAAGAACAAAGGACTTCAAGAGAGCCACCTAGAGATACCAAGGATAGAGAGACTAGATGTTTCAAATGTGGAGCAAGAGGACACTATTCAAATGAGTGTGACTTCAAAAAGTCAACCTATATCCTTGAACATGAGATTCCAAGTGAGGAGTCCTCTTCTAGCGTGTCTGAGTTGTCCTCATCTGAAGAGGAACATGAAGCTCCACCTTGTGATGGAGATCTTCTCATGGTTAGAAGACTCCTTGAGGCAAAGCATGTTGAGTTAGAACAGACTCAACGAGAAAACCTATTCCACACTCACTGCAAAGTTCTTGATAAAACCTGTTCTATGATTGTGGATAGTGGTTCTTGTTGTAATTGTTGTAGCTCTAGAATGGTTGAAAAACTAGGCTTAACTCCTACCCCTCATCCTAACCCTTACAAACTTCAATGGATAAAAGAGGATGAAGGAATAGTTGTTAAGGAACAAGTAAGTGTTCCCATTTCCATAGGCAAGTATGAAGATAAAATCATTTGTGATATTGTTCCAATGGAAGCGGGTCACATCTTACTTGGACGACCTTGGCAATTTGACAAACAAGCTTTGCATGATGGAGTCACCAACAAGATAAGCATTCAACATAAAGGCAAAAGGATTATCTTGAGCCCTCTTACACCATCACAAGTGCGAGAGGATCAAATAATACTTAAGAATAAGTTGGATGGTGAGAAAAAGCTCCACTCTACCAAAGTTTCCAAAGAGAAAAAGTTGAGTTTAGTCGAATGTGCCTCAACCAAAGAAGTTGTCCCACCACACTCTTCTAAAAATCTTTTCCTTGGACAACCTCACTTTCTTCTCTATTGTAAGGAGGCACTTCATTCCATAAATCACCCACTTGATTCTCATCCAAAGGGGTTACAAAAGCTTTTGTGATGATTTATTTCCTAAAGAGGTTCCAAGTGGATTACCACCTCTTAGAGGAATTGAACAACAAATTGATTTGATTCCTGGCGCCAGCCTTCCCAATAGGCCAGCTTATAGGACTAACCCCATAGAAACCAGAGAGATAGAGAAGCAAGTTAATGATTTATTGGGAAAAGGGTGGATACAAAAAAGCATTAGCCCTTGTGCGGTGCCAGTGTTGTTAGTCCCTAAGAAAGATGGTTCTTGGCGAATGTGTACAGATTGCAGGGCTATTAACAACATTACAGTCAAGTATAGGCACCCTATTCCTAGATTGGACGATATGATAGATGAATTACATGGAGCAAACATGTTCACCAAGATTGATCTTAAAAGTGGNTATCATNAAATCAGAATTAAAGAAGGAGATGAATGGAAAACCGCTTTTAAGACCAAATTTGGCCTCTATGAATGGTTAGTCATGCCTTTTGGCTTAACCAATGCTCCTAGTACCTTCATGCGCTTAATGAATCACGTCCTTCAGGAATACATAGGCAGCTTTGTTGTAGTCTACTTTGATGATATTCTAATCTATAGCAAAGGTCTTAAAGAACATCTTCACCATGTAAGGAAAGTCTTGATTTTGCTTAGACAACACCACTTATTTGCCAACTTCGACAAATGTACCTTTTGTCAAGAGAGTGTTATTTTTCTCGGCTTCAAAGTGGGGAAAGAAGGTGTACAAGTTGATCCTAGCAAAATCAAAGCTATCCAAGAGTGGCCTGTCCTGAAAACAGTGGGAGAAGTAAGAAGTTTTCGTGGTCTAGCAGGTTTCTATAGACGTTTTGTAGAAAATTTCTCAACCATTGCTGCTCCCCTCAATGAACTTTTAAAGAAGGAGGTGCCATTCAAATGGGATGAAAAACAAAGTCTAGCCTTTGAGACCTTGAAGCACAAGTTAACACATGCACCCATTCTACATTTACCTGATTTTTCCAAAGCCTTTCAAGTAGAATGTGATGCTTCCGGGGTAGGAATAGGAGCTGTGCTTATACAAGAAGGTCACCCTATAGCTTATTTTAGGGAAAAACTTAAAGGACCTACATTGAACTATCCTACCTATGACAAAGAACTTTATGCCCTTATTC
>NC_028352.1:8191420-8196194 GCF_000741045.1 Vigna radiata var. radiata | reverse complement strand
CAGATCTTTTTCAAGAGGGAGGGACTGATGGAGGACCATCCAAGATCAACATAGGACCTTTAACAAGAGCCATGTCCAAGAGAATCCAAGACGAAGAGGGAGTACTCACTACTTTACTTTTATGGAGTATTAATTACTAAACACCTCTTTCTCTTTGCTAAATAAACTTTACATTGTTTTGTAGGAAATTAATAAAGGTTGGAAAGCATGCCTATGCATCTTAGGAAAGCTGCCAAGCAAGGAGAGCAAAAGAGCAAAGAAAGATGCAAGTGGAGCACCTGACGCTCAAGCGCCCTCCAGCTACCGCCCGGGCGCCAGTGATGAGTCGATATTTTATTGATTTCACTTAGCTTATTGTACCTAATTTAATCAGGGAATTGTGCTTAATTGTCCGATATTTTCCCGTTTATGCTAATTGTGCTTAATTTGATCAGAAATTCTTATTTTAATTAATTTGAATATTTTGAGTTAATTATTTGCATTATGAATTGCAAAGAAAATTTTGGAAATACAATTTGGGATATTTGGAAATGTAACCATGGCCCAAGGGTGATTAAACACTGCCAGCTGTTACTTTTATTTGGGCTTGGAGAGGTGCACATGGATCTTTAGCTTGTAAAAGCTGCCAGATCCACATGAGAGGAGTTTCAAAAAGCAAATGGCTGAATTCAATTGAGGAGGTCAAAGACCAAAAACACACTCACGGGTTTTAGTTTTAGGAATGCACAAGTTGTGATTAAATGAAGGAGAGCTCCTGCCCACTTGGCACAAGAGAAAGCACGTGCACGAGGCAGCAAAGCCACACGCAATTTTGAGAAAGCAACATATGCCACGACCCATCAACTTATGCGGATTCAATTTTTTGAAGAAAAATATATTTACGACCTGCAACGTGTAGCGTGTTAATTTCATTATTGGAAGAGTTGAGGCCCATGAGCACTTTGAAACTGTCCAACACGGACTGCACAGTGGAAGGAAAATTTAATTGGAAAGGGGCAGTGGTCAATTGTGGTGTGTTGGCTGAAGAAAAAAATGGATCATTTGGCCCAACAATTAAAGGAGGTTGGCCCAGGCTGTGGATCCAGCATGTTGAGGAGAGCTTCACTTCGGGGTCTTCATTTTTGGGCAGCATCATTTCATTTTTTATTGGACCTTTGGATGCCACGGTTTGGGGGATGCGCTGATGGTCTTCACGGAAGCTGCATTCTCAATTAATTGGTGAGCTTGGATAGAATTTGGAGGAGGGGGGCCCATGTGACGTTAAAAGAGAGGAATAGGGCATTGTCTAAAGGAGGTGTTTTGCACTGGTAGCCGCCACCTAAGATTGATATATTCATTCTTTCATGGGGAACAACACACAAACTTTTACATGATATTCCTAGGAGAAGAAATGGCTGGTGATGTGGGGTAGGAGATACATTTTAATCGTAAATTGGGGTTACTTTGCTGCATCCAGCCACCATAGTTCACGTCCTGGAAGTGGAAGAAGTCCCTTTCATTTTTTTCTTTGTTTGTTAATAATTATAACTTGAGAGAGCAACAATGTTTTTGGTCCAGCAAATGAGAAAGTTTCTAAGCAATGAATGCCTATGAATAGTTTAATTGATTTTTGCTGCTTAATATGTTTATGCCTTTTGAATATTCATCATCACGTCACAACATATCTTTTAGCACATTAATATTTGGATATTTAGAAGCACTCATGTTCAGGATGGAAGTTCTTTTATTCACATTTAGTTTTCATTTTCTTTTAAGAGGAAAAGCATGCATTTTAATTTAGTTGGGAGTTGTGCACACGGTACAATTCCTTCAATTTATTTAATTGTTCAAATGTTTTCGCATAGAATAATCATTTCCAACTATTCCAGCACCACTTTTGCATTGTTTCTTTAATTTAAGCCGCATAGTGATTTAGCTAGCGCGTAGCTCATTATTGCATTTTAATAGTATTGGATTCCTTTTGTTATTTGTCTAGTGCATTTAAATTAGTTTGCACGTTTGGTTTTAGGAATGTTAAATTTAATGTTTCCATGTTGTCTGTTATGTTCATGTTTTGTTCATTTATTTTAATGTTCTCAATTTTGTTTGGTTATATTAAATTTTCATTTTAATTTAGTTCATGTCTCATCACAAAAACACTTTCAAACCCCCCCACTTTGTGTTAGATTTGATTCTGAACCGCAGTTGGTCCTTGAGAGACGACCTAGGAGTCACTTCCTAGTCTATACTGCATTCTTATTACGCAATTAAATTTGATTGGGCGGCGACACCCATCAGCCAGTGAGACAACAAACCAGGCTTCATCTTCTTCATCGAGTTGCTGAGCTGGCAACTGTAGCTTGCACCCCAAGCTTCCCAAGCTGTGTAGCTTCCCCAGCATGCCTCTTTTACACCTTTAGTAGCTTGCTAGGCACGTTTTGGAGTCCTCTCTTCATCTATAAAAGGGAGACTCATACCATTGTAAAAGCAACTTTGAATTGATAATGAAATGCTGTTGAGATTTCTCCAGATATTCTTTTCAGAGTTCAAACACTTTGTGCCTATTCTGTACATTCTCCTCTAGCTTCCTTCCCTTTTGGAAGGCTTTCGGAGCTTGAGATTCATTAACTCTCCTACACTCCTTCATTGAGACATCCATCAAACACTTACCGTGCCTCATCTTCATCCTTCTATCCCTGCTTTCTCTGTTTCTGGAAGTGTTCGCGACTGAATTGCAAGGATGCTTCCATCACTTATGCAATCAATCTACATGAAAGATAAGGCCTAAGAGTCCTTTGGGAGAACGATACTCGGTCTTACCAATTATATTACTTGATAGCGATTTGGTACACTTGCTAGGGGCTTAACAGTTTCCCATCCATTGGTAACACGTGCACGAATAGAGGTCATTGATGAGTCAATATTTTCTTGACTTCACTTATCTCATTATACCACATTTAATTAAGGAATTCTGCTTAAATGTCCATTATTTCCCAATTTTTGCTAATTGTGCTTAATTTGACAAGAAACTCTTATTTTAATTAATTTGAATTATCTTAGGCTAATTATTGTGATTATTAATTGCAGGGAAATTTTAGGATTATTATTTTGGGTCATTAAGACAACTGCCACGTCATTAAAGAGCTGCCACATAAGCATTTTAGCTTATAATAACTGTAAATTCGTTTTAGGGCTTTTTGGACCAAATTTGCGTTTTTTGGGACAAAATTACCATTGGGCTGTTTTTTGGGTGATTTTGGACCCATTAGTCAAAATCTGACCCAGGATTTTTGTGCCTAAATAGGGGGGAGGGGGGGGGGGGGGCAGACCTAGCCACTCTCCCTCATTGTACTTTTTTCATGTTTTTGGTTTTGGAGACCTCATTCTAAGTTCTTTTTCATTTTCTCTCTTGTTCATCTCTTTTGTTTTCTGAATTATTATTGAAGCTTACATTAAATTTCATTAATGCATTTCCTCCCAATCTAATTTCGTTTTAGTTCATTTCCCTTGCTGTTTCCATTTCGTTTTTCCCATTTTCGTTCCAGCACCTCCATTTTCATTTTCTATTTAATGTTCTTAATTGATTTTCATTTTTTTGGGTCTCTTGTTCCAGTAGCGTTCTGGTTTGCGGCATCGGGGTTTCGTTCTGCGTTTTTGGGTGTATTTTAAGGGTTGATTATGTTGCGTTTTAAGGGTTTCATTTTGCATTTTCCTGGTGCATTTTAATTTCGCCGTTGCCTGTTCATTGTGTTTTGTTCATGTTTCCATTTTGTTTGCTGCATTGAAGTCATGTTAATGAAAACTTAATGGTGTTGGCTTGGTTGTTGATGAATCTGCAATGTATCCATGAGATGTTCTGTTGTCGTTGTGAATGAGTCAATTTTTCGTAGCATCGTATAATCTGTTTGCTCTTGCAGTTAGGTTTACACTTAGTCGCCTAATCTGTATTGAATCTTCGCATAGTAGATGAGAATCACAGATGCTTAATCTACGGTAGGACAAACTGATTGAGCTCGTACATTATGAAAGTTGTGTTTAGTCTTCGCTTAGTAGGTTAGTCAGTGTTGGATTAGGGTGAATTGGAGCGATTAATTATTGGTAATCAAGGATTGGATTCATTGAAGTGGAGTCAATAACCAAACATGTCCTCAATCCGTGTTGAATTCGTGTTTTAATTGAGTGAAATTCAATGCACAAAACTTTCCACATACCCTGTTAAGTCTGCCAGATCGTTATCAAGTAATATAAAATGGGTAAGTCCAAGTATCGTTTCCCAAAGGACTCTTAGGCCTTACTTTTCATGTAAACCAATCGCATAAGACTTGAGAAGAAATTAACTTTGGGTTTTGAATGCAAAAACAAAAGTAAACATGCAAATGTAGTGAATCAATTGGCTAAAGAAACTATGGATGAATGGAGTTGCTATGGTTTACAATTTCATCTTATCCACCCTCTTATATCTACTTTTCTTATCTAATTTGCTCATTTATCATATTGTCATGCAAACTTTCTTGGTCTACCCTTAACCCAATTCCTTGGCGAAAAGAGCCTATTACTAATTACCGGTTTGCTATCCCTAGCCCCCCCTAGCAATTAATAATGCATGATAAACAAAAGCAAAATACAATTGATCATCCTACCCCTATTCCTAGGCGGTATTAGCATAATCGAGGAATTCCCCCCAGTTCATGACATTACTGTACGTTCCCGTATCAATAAAGACAAACAACATTTACCGAATGAGTTAAACGATAAAAGCATTAAGCAAAGGTAAGGAACCCAACAATTGATAAAG
>NC_028352.1:8183327-8190890 GCF_000741045.1 Vigna radiata var. radiata | reverse complement strand
CGGTCCATTCTGACGCTCAACGGTTCACTTGACCCTTCTTTTCATCCTTTTTCTTCCTCTTTCACAGGTCTAAGTACACCTTACTTCACTTCCATCTTCAATTCACCTTAAAACCCTGCAAAACAATGTAAAAACAAGCATAATATCTCTAAAACCAACTTTAGACTCTCTCATGACTCAACTAAGTGTTTTACTTGATTTTAAGCTCATTCTAAGCCATAAAGGGTGTGTTTTGATATCAAATTTAAGAATGAAAATAACGGTTTTTAGACCGTTATCATACCCCTCCAAGGTGTTTGATCTAATTCCTGAACCACATTTGGTCCTTGAGAGACAACCTAGGGGTCAACTCTCCTAGTACTGCAGTTTTATTGATTATTAAATTTGATACGGGTACGACCTCGATCAGTCATCATCCAATACATGATGTAGTAACCACACTCATATGACCCGGTTTGGTTCCTTTTATAAAAATACGTTCTTTTAAAATCTTTTGAGATTTCTTGGAATGCAATCAACAAAGAATAACAACAAAGAAAAAACAATGTAAAAGTGTATTGAGAGGGAGAGATTAACACCACAATTTATACTGGGTGAAAGGAATCCACTATATTGATTGAAAGTGTGCCTACGTCCAGTCTTCTTTCAATCAACCTTAGATTGAAAGGAATCCACTATATTGATTGAGTTCTTAAAAGCAAGATGCAGAGACAACCCTCTCAATGTATTATTCTCTCAACTCCAAATCAACTATAGCAAATACCTAGAAAGAACAACCTCTTTCTGTCAACCCTTAGAGATACCCCACTCTAAGTCACCAAAAATTCTCTAAGTCCTCTTCTTGGCCGCAACAACAGGGAACACAATCAGCCTTTGATTGTAGATAACTCTAATCTCCAGAAAGTACACCTGATTGTGCAAGTATGATTTGGAATGTAGAAGCTCAAAATTCTTCAAAGAATCTTTATGAATCTCCAAATATGACAATCTTGATTCTTGAAGCAATCAGAATGCTCCTACAATAAATCTCGACAAAGTAATCAGATATGAAAGTTATGAATCATAAAAGTTGTTGAAAGTAACACTACTACATAATTTTTTATAGGTAGCGCTTTTTTAAATAAGCGCTATCTATTAATGTGCGGAACAATAGATAGCGCTTTTTTAAATAAGCGCTATCTATAGAGAGCAATACGTCTATTTATATATTTTCTCAACTCTTACGCATTTTAATCGATTATGCATATAATTTAATTTATTAAGCAATTCATTAAGTATTAACAAATTTACATTTTACGCATTTAATAAATTAAGCAGTACATGTAATCGATTAACCAAAACATATATGTCACAATATTTAAAAATATGGCCATTGTGACAATTATGGTTGTTCATGAAATAATTTTTCATACAAAGCACAATTTAACCGATTAAGGACTTAATGTAATCGGTTAAGTTCCAAACTTAAGCATTTTGAAAAAAATTTCAATAAAAAACACAGTAATGCACTCAATAAACATATGCAGGCATTACCACAAGTTTTAATCGATTATACCCATAATTTAATTGGTTAGAACTTGATGTTTTGCCACAGTTAAGCATGTACTAATATCTGATGAATCTAACAGATTATGTAAACAATGTAATCGATTAATTCATACAGATATGTAATGTGCAAAGTGTTTTATCCACTGATTCATCATCAAACAATGAATACATATTACAGATAGTTCAAGCACATACACAAATATAAACAAGCAACAATTTTGTCGTATTGATGTGCAAGAAACTATAAAACATTTTTGTTGTCATCATTAAAAACACATATGAGATATGGGTTTAGCTTTACATAGCTGCCCCTATCAACATTACTACTTACGTAAGGGGGTTGGGAGGAGACTTGTGCAATTAATAAAATCATACAACAGTGTTCTCCGGTATGGACACCACAAGTAGCTGCCAATGGTGCCTGAAATTGGTAACAACTTAATTGTTATATACTAAAATCATAAATGAAACTTTAAAGTTAACAAACTTCACTTACCCGAGTATATAAGGGATAAAATATAGCTCCTTCCCCATTGCAAGGCAATTGGTGATGTATGCTTGGATGTCTTCAAATTTATTTCCTTCATGAGTCATCACATATAATCCTTAATATCGGTTGCATTCAACTTCCTCTCATTCAAACAGTTGACACAAGGACATCCAAACTTGACTTCATCACTTATGCCATAACTCTCATTACGTTGCGCAAATTGTATAAATTCTTTTACCCCTCTCTCGTTCTCAGCACTGATGTGTGGTAATCCAATGTATATTTCAATAATCTTGAATGATCACTTAAATCACTTTTGTATTCAAGGTGTGACCCTATCTCGTTCAAGAAGGTTCACTTTTTTTTATTTTATTAAATATATAAATTTGAAACAACATATCTAAAGTTTCACGAAATTTTGTTAGCATTTTGCATTGGTCTTCAAGTTACACGAGATGGTTGATAAGGGAAGCACTGGTTTAGCTAACCTTAATCTCACAATGCTTAGTTCACTTTGTTTTTTATGATGACAACACATTATTAATAACACATGCTTTGTTATGTGTTACATGTTCTGTTGCTTATTGATTAATATCTCGTTGAAGATGTTTTGTGTTGAATTTGATATGTGAATGCACATTTAATGAGCTTGTATTTGTTACATCATTTCTGGTTGCATTACACATTATTTCGAAGAAGAAAACCACATGCACTATTGTGAACTTAAACCGTGTGACAAATCTGATAGTTCAAGTCGACTTTATTATTAATTGAATCAACTAAGACTGAAGACTTTGCATAGATTTTCAAATACAATGCTATGTGAGATTTTGCATTTAAAAGAATTTCAAAATGTACTGATGTGTCAAAGTCGACTGTGTGCGCTTTGCATTCGACTTTGTTAGTTGTTTTATTTGAGATTCTGTTATGCTTGTGAACATTAACAACTATATTTATGAAAGTTAGTTAAGCATTGGATGAGAGTCAATTGTATTGAATGCAGAATTAATTTGTTTGACGTGACAACTACTAATTTGACTGAACTATTATTACTGTCAGAAGACAGTCAACTGTATTAGTAGCTTAGTCGACTACAGGAGTGTCTGTTTTATAGAAATCTATAAATAGACGAGACATGAGCTATTTCAAAGAACTTTTGGAAATCTAACATTTTCATATTCTGTTTCAGATTGTTTCTCTGTGATTTAGAGCTCCAATAACTCATCAAGAAGACCGTGGTGATCATTCTTTGAAGAGGTTCTAAAGGAGATTTCTGCTGTGCTTACTGCTTGATCATTATCCGCACAATTGAGGTGTTCTCTGGTTGATCAAGAATCGTCTTGCATTCCGTGGTGATATCTGTTGTACCTGTTGTGATTACAGGGGGTAGACTCATGGAGTCTAGTCCACATTGACGATTGTTCAAAGTGGGTTGCAAATTGCAGGAGAGGGGATATCTTCCTACAAGTCTTGCTGTTTGTATTGCCTATATTTTCATTAGAGGGTTAGAAAGGTGCTTTATATTTTTGACGTGGAGGTCTCTATAAAAGCCTTGTTATAAAAACCTTGACCATTATAGTGCATTTCTTGTTGAGATTGTTGACAACACAAACTCTATATCAAACTAGTTTTTGATGATGAAAACACAATGCTTAATAATAGTACACATGTTGTTGCATTACATGTTCTTGTTCTGAAGTGCTTTTCATATCTGTTGAACTTGTTTTGTTGAATTGCAATGTATGTTCCTATGATTGATTGTGTGCTATATTCGTGGAACATGCTTGTATTAAAATGTGCGTGGAATATACTTGTATTGAAATGAAAAACAAAATGCTTTTGATCACTCCACATTTCTGGAAAGAAAAAGATCACAAACACCTTTATGAACTTATATTTGTTGTGACAAATTTCTAGTGCAGTTGAATACACTCATGATGGATTCGACTATGCTAAAATAATTGTACAGATTTTGAGAACCTGTGCTATGTGAGATTTTGAGTTGAAAAGAATTTCAAAGTGTTTTTTCATGTGTCAGTCAACATTGTGATTACATATTGGACTGTATTTATGATCTGTTTGGAATTTTGTTAAGTCTACACGCTCCAACGGCTATATTTTCCAAAAGTTAATTAAGATTGTATGGCCTAGTCAACTTTCATAAAGGTGGGTTGATTTTGTTGACTTAGGAGCCTTTGCTTGACTGTCTGTTATAACTGTTTTAATACAGTCGACTGTATTAGTAGGCTATTCGACTTATAAGCAATCTTATATAACATAAAACTATAAATAGATAGAACACGAATTGTTATCTGACTTTGGTGATCTGACATTTTCATTTTCCTGTTTCAGATTGAATTCTTTTAGAAGCTCCAAGAATTCTCCAAGAAGACGGTGGTGATCTTTCTTGAGAGAGATTCAAAGGGAGGAGTCCATTGCGCATACTGCTTGATCATTATCTGCACAAAAAAAGGTGTTCTCTGTTTGATCTTGAAGGCTTGGCATCCTGTGAAGACTGTTGCATTTGATTGAAGGCTTGGCAACCTGTGAAGTCTGTTGTGATAGGCTTGACATCCTGTGAGGAGTGCTGGTTACATGTTGAGGATTGTTCAGCGTGGGTGCAGATTGCAGAAGAGGGGATTCTTGCTGCAATTCTGGTTTTTGTGTGTGCAACTATATTTTGGTTTTGGGTTAGAGAGGAGATTATAGTTTTGCGTGGTGCTTCTATAAATTCCTTGTTGTAAAAACCGCAACCATTATAGTGCATTTGCTTCCTCGGTTGGAAGGACACTGGATGTAGGCATTGTTGGCCGAACCAGTATAAAAACCAGTGTTTGATTTTCTCTATCTCTGCACTCTTTATTTCCAGTCGACTTTATCTGTTTAGCAGTCAACTGCGTTTTTCCGCTGCATTGAATTTTCATTACTTGCATTTCAAGGAAAGATTAAAAAGCTTTGCATTTTCATATCAAGATTGCGAAAAGAGTTTGTTTCTGAACTAACACCAATTCACCCCCCCTTAAGGTGTAAAACGAAGCCTACCTGTTTCCTAACATATGCTTCCTGGGATTGGAAGGACACTGGATGTAGGCATTGAGGCCGAACCAGTATAAAAACCTGCGTTTGAATTCCCTATCCCTACACTTTTACATTCAGTTGACTCTGCTATTTACATAGTCTACTTTGATTTTCCGCTGCACTTAAATTTCTATTGCCTACGATTCAAGTAAATTTGTAAACTTTTATACTTGGAGAAAAAGATTGCGAAAAGACTCTGATTTTGAAAACTCACCAATTCACCCTCCCTCTTGGTGTTAAAACGAAGCCAACCTGTTTTCCAACAATTGGCACCAGAGCTGGTTTTCATAAGATATTTGAAAAACTAGTCGACTTTTGTTTAGCTTGAATCGACTATATACCTAGGAATGACATCCAATTTTCAAACCTTTGGTGAAGGTGCATCTACAAACAGACCACCTCTGTTTGCTAGTGAAAACTATCCTTTTTGGAAAATCAGAATGCAAATATTTCTTGAATCCGTGGATAGAGGAATTTGTGATGCAACTTTAAATGGTCCTTCTGAGCCTACTTACTCTTTTGAAGGAAAAACTGTTGTAAAAAAAATTTTCTGAGTGGACTCGTGAGGAAAATAGAAAAGCACAGTATGATGTTAAAGCTAGAAATATCATTGCCTCTGCACTAACTGTTGATGAATTTTTCAGGATATCTATTTTGAGATTGTTGACAACATAATATCTATATCACTATGGTTTTTGATGATGACAACGCATTTTTAATAACACATGTATTGTTGATGTGTTACATGCTCTATTGCTTATTGATTGATATATTGTTGAAAATGTTTTTATGATTATTGATAATGGTCTAAAATCGTTATTCTTATACATTAATTTGATATCAAAACACAACCTTCAAGACTCAGAATTAGCTTAGAATCATGCAAAATATCTTAGTTTGAATACAAGAGAGCCAAAAGTGGTTCTAGAGATATTATGCTTGGTTTTACATTGTTTTGGCAGGATTTTACGAGAATTGAATGATGAAGATGAAGAAGGAAGGACTTGGAATAGAGAAAGAGCGAGAAAAGATGAAAAGGAGGAGCCACAACCAGCGCCCAACGCCAACCCAGCGTTGAGCGTCAGAGTCGCAGACCGCTGAGCGTCCAGTGAGCGCTGAGCGTCCAACGTGGCCACCACTGAGCGTTAGCTAGTGTTGAGTGCCAAAATGATGGGCTTGGGCCAAATTTCTGTTATTTTTATGGCCTATAAATAAACCCAGTGCGATTCTCAAAGTTATCTTTTGGCAATCAAAGATGTCCAGAGCATCTTCTTCACTCCGTGGAGGCGGTTTTTGGATGCCGGAGCTCCGAATCACCAATTCTAGGGTTTATTCTTCCATTCTTTTCATTAATTTCATTTAGTTTCACCATGTCCATGGTGAACTAAATCCATTGTTGTTGGGGAACAATGTAATCTTTTGAAACTCTCTTATATCGAAGTTCTTGTTGTTGAGATTGTTGACAACACAAACTCTATATAAAACTAGTTTTTGATGATGACAACACAATGATTAATAACAGTACACATGTTGCTGCATTACATGTTCTTATTCTGAACTTTTTGTCATATCTGTAGAACATGTTTTGATGTACTTTGATGTATGTTCCTATGATTGATTGTGTGATATATTTGTGGAACATGCTTGTATGGAAATGTGCAATATGAACTGGATGATTAAAAACATTTTATTTCACATTTCTGGAAGTGAAAGATCACAAGCACCTTTATGAAGTTATAATTGTGTAACAAAGTTCTAGTCCAGTCGAATACACCTCTAATGGATTCGATATGCTAAAATCCTTGTACAGATTTAGAAAATCACTACTGTGTGATATTTTGAGTTGAAAAGAATTTCAAAGTGTTTTTACATGTGTCAGTCGACATTGTATAGAGCATATTCGATTGTGTTACTGATCTGTTTAGAATTTTGTTATGCTTACACGCTCCAATGGCTATATTTTTGAAAGTTAGTTAAGCATTGATGACTTGGTCAACTGTAATGAACGTGTGTTGATTTTCGTTGACTGAGAGCCTATCTGTTGACTGTCTGTGATAACTGTTTTAATACAGTCGACTGAATTAATAGGCTATTCGACTGAGAAGCAATCTGTCTAACAGAAAACTATAAATAGACGGAACACGAGTTGTTCTGAGACTTTTGATGATCTGAAATTTTCATTTCCTTTTTCAGATTGAATTCTCTATTTTAACAACTCCAAGAATTCTCCAAGAAGACGGTGGTGATCTATCTTGAGAGAGATTCAAAGGGAGAAGACAATTGTGCTGACTATGTGATCATTATCTGCACGAAAAAGGTGTTTCTGGATTGATCTTTGAAGGCTTGGCATCCTGTGAAGACTGTTGCATTGTGTTGGGTGTCGCCACCCAATCAAAATTTAATATGCATAAACGAATGCAGTATAGACTAGGAAGTGTCTCCTAGGT
>NC_028352.1:8172046-8182949 GCF_000741045.1 Vigna radiata var. radiata | reverse complement strand
CTCTGACCTTTGCTCAATGTTTTATCCATAACTTTTTCTACAGAGCTCTAAATGAGATGAGGTTTTTTTTCCTGGAAAATAGACTCAATTATCTTTCATTTGACACATAAAACGTAACATTTGGACCTCTGGTGTGGTTGCAGTTATTTGTTTAACATCGAGTCCAGAGAGTGAAAATGCTAAACCCAATACTAGAGCAAACAATAATCTAAACACAATTAAAACTATTAAAATGTAACACTAAACTCAAAAGAAATGAAAATCAATTAAACATGTAAAATATTCTACCATTTCATGTGACCAAGAGGGGAATTAAATTTGCAAAGCTTCTAAAAGAAATAAGCCTTGACCAAGAGCACCCATTTGTTGGGTTTCCAAGTGTTGGCTTCAAAGAAAAATGAAATTGGGAAAGGTTTCCCTTATCCAGCCGTAACATCACCTCATCCAGAAATTCTCCTATGCAATCTTCAAATGCAATAAAAGCTTAAGAAACTAAAGCTGGACCCACAACCAAGGACATGTGGCTCTTCTCAAGAAAAGTTAAATAACATTCTCCAAAACCCAAGAAATCATGTTCCAGTAAAAACACCCAGAGAAAATCTGAAAGTTAACGGCCCCCAAGCAATTAAAAAGCACTTTTCAATTGGAAACTAAAACACTTGCCTCCAAGTAATAAAACTCGTGCATCGAAATGAAAGAAGCCATCCCGTGTGCACAACCTTTCCAATATGCCATATGCTTACTAAAATTAAAGATGCCCCTACTTTAAAAGTGGAAACTGTAACTCTAGCAAATCCAGAAAATAAAATTAAATAACCGTGCTTCTTCCCTATTCCAAATCACCTTTTCACAATTTCTAAACCCAAACCAACTGAAATGTGCCCCAGCCAAGTTCTAAGAGCGTTCCAGATCACAAAGGAAAGAAAAAGTAAATGCTCTTCTTCATTCAACCAAATGCCACTAACGTGAATACAAGGATGAACTCAAAGGAAATGCTTCAGGATTTTCACAAAATAAAAAGGAAAAGGTAAATGAGCTTCATCATTCCATTCATCCAAAGTCAAAAAACAAGAACATGATTTTCAAAGAAAGATGGGAAACGTTCCAGCACACTCACTTACGTTGCAGCAGCCAAATTACTTAAGTGTGACGGCTGGCTTCAATTCTAGGACCGTGTGTCCTCCAAAAAAAATGGGGTGGGGTCCACCCAAAACCCTAGGTGCCAAGTGTCATCTATTTTAACAATTTGGGCCTAAACTATTTTGCCAAAAATTGGCCCAATGTTTACAAGTTTAATTAAAACTATCTAGACTACTAAGTTTCAAAGTAATTAAATTTTGAAATGTCCATGTGAAGAGTCTTGACTTATTTGATAGCACTCCAAATGTCCCAAATTGAATTTCCAAAATTTTCCCTGAAAATATTAATGCAAATAATTAGCTCAAAATATTCAAATTAATTAAAATTAGAATTTCGGTCAAATTAAGCACTATTAGCGAAAACGGGAAAATACCGGACAATTAAGCACAATTCCCTAATTAAATTCGATACAATAAGCTAAGTGAAATCAATAAAATATTGACTCATCACATTGATTGAAGGCTTGACAACCTGTGAAGTCTGCTGTGTTAGGCTTGGCATCCTGTGAAGAGTGTTGGTTACACGTGGAGGATTGTTCGACGTGGGTTCATATTGCAGAAGAGGGGATTCTTGCTGCAATTCTGGTTTTGTTGTGCAACTATATTTTGGTTTTAGGTTAGAGAGGAGATTTATATTTTTGCGTGTGACTTCTATAAATTCCTTGTTCTAAAAATCGCAACCATTATAGTGCATTTGCTTCCTGGATTGAAGGACACTGGATGTAGGCATTGTTGGCCGAACTAGTATAAAAACCAGTGTTTGATTTTCTCTATCCCTGCACTCTTTATTTCCAGTCGACTTTATCTATTTAGCAGTCAACTACGTTTTTCTGCTGCATTGAATTTTCATTGCTTGCATTTCAAGAAAGATAAAAAAGCTTTGCACTTTTATATAAAGATTGCGAAAAGATTTTGTTTTTGAACTAACACCATAGTTTTATTTGCCAACTGATTCAATTTACATTTGCATGTTTAAATTTTGTTTTTGCATCAACACTACCAATTATTCTTCTTTCAAGTCTTATGCAATCAAATCACAGAACGTCTAAGCCACTGACTGCTTTGGGAGAACGATACTCGGTGTTACCGTTTATATTACTTGATAACGATCTAGTACATTTGCCAGGGGCTTAACAATTATCTTGATATGTGAATGCACAATTACTGAGCTTGTATATCTTACATCATATATGGTTGCATTACACATGATTCGAAAGAAGAAAACCACATGCACATTTATGAACTTACATTGTGTTGCATTATTGCAAGCTGTAAGTCGACTTCATTTTGGGGGAATTCGAATTAAGCTCGTGACTATGCAAAGATTTTCAGAAACAGTGCAATGTGAGATTTTACATTGGAAAGAATTTCAAAGTGAACTATAGTGTCGAAGTCGACTTTATTACGAGTCTATCCGACTACATATGTTTTATGAGTTGCACCCTGTCTTGAATTTTGTGAGTCGTACTGTAGTCAACTCTGGTTTTAATCAAATCGACTTTCTGTCTACTAATTGTTTTGGGTTTCATATTTGGAAGTCTTTTTGGTACGAGAATGAATTGAATTGTTCCCTCCAAAATTTCATTTGTGTTATGTATATTTGAAAAACCTAATGGTCATGAATCACTACGCTGAACTGCATCAGTTATATATGAATATGCAATTCTCATTCTCTTACTCCTTGTGATAAACACTACTCCCCATTCTGATCAATGGCTTCTAGCTCAGCATAGAAGAAGCGTGTCAGGACACGGGGCAGAAGAGTGCTAGGCGTGTCCCTGAATTAAATGGGTGGATCAGCGATGATGAAATGCAGTCAAAATTTCTGGACTGTTGGAAGGTGAGGAGTTTGATATCCCACAAGTTCATGAAATTGAAATTCTTGAAAGATGAAGGCTTCAAATTTCAAAGGTGGCTCAGACGTCAAGGGTTAAAGAAATTTCTAGAAATGGCAGATCCTTGGTACCCTGACCTCGTGAAAGTTTTCCACTACAACCTAAGAATTGAAGATGATATTCTCTACTCTAGGGTAAAAGGGATTGATATCAGACTTACTGACAAAATATGGATCGAGATTGTTGGATTGAAGCTTGGTGGTGAAAAATGCCATTTGGGCATAGGGGGTTTCCATAAATATACAGAGTATTAGAATACACTTAGGAATCCTGACAATTGTAGAGACTACTCCAGTTACAAAACTGGTGGGATGAAGATGAATGACCGTCTTGCCATCTTCGTTATTTCTTGGATTCTAATACCAAGAGGTGGAAACCACGCCCAAGCTACTACTGAAGACTTGTTTTTATTGAAAGCTTTGAAAGAAAACATTCGAGTTGATTAACCTGCAGCGATATCTGATAAGATGATGAAGGTTACTAGACTAGAATCAGCAAAGCTACCTTATTGTGTCTTCATATCGAAGGTGCTTGTTCATTATGGAGTGGACTGTATTGGAGAGTCAAGCAAACCATACCACAAAACAAGTTTGATTGACAAATCTACTCTGCACTTGATGCAAATGACAAAAACGCCTGACGGATGAGTGTATAAAAATGAGGTTCCTAATGATGAAGATGAACTGGAATCACTTCTAGGAAGCCAATACAGGGCCAAGTCTGAATTTGAAAGGATTGTATTAAAAGGTCTAAGGATTGTAATAAAGCTGCTGAAAGAACAAAGGGAAAGATGACAACCCAATGAGGAAATTTCTGAAGGATCACTATCTGAGGAAGAAGACACTCTTGAGAACTCTAACAGAGAAAGTGGAGATGAGAATACAGAGGAGGAAAGAACTGTGGATAGTGATAGTGATATGATCCTTAATGATTTTGTTAGTAAAAGGAAGAGGAAAAATTAAGTAGTAGTGTTTTGTGTCTTATGTTGTTCTTAGTTTCTTTTGTAAATTGCTTAGATTGCCATTCTATTTTGTTTTGCTTTGTTTCTGAGTCTTGTTCTACTCTTACCAATGTAATATCTTTGAACAAGAAATGAAAATTAGTGTTTTGATTCTTACTCAGTTGTGCTAATCTGTTTGATAATATCTGCTTAGTTTGAACGAGTGTTGAATCGACTTTATACTGAGTGAAGTTGACTATGCATGTTTAAATTGTTACATTTTTCTGCATATTAACGTCATGTTGGATTATTTTTTTTCTTACATAACTAAATTGCTTGATCTGCAAGAGATCTTTGAAGGCTTTTGCAGAAAAACAGTGCTTGGAAATCACTGCTGGAATCATAACTCACCGAGATGTAATGAAATCGACTGGGTTACTAATTCAATCGACTTGACCTCAACCGGATTATAATTTCCTTCACTAGAATTTGGTTATAGTGTTGATTGATTATTTTCCTCTGATTATTTGCAATATATCTCTAGTTCTGATTGTGTGTTTCATATATGAGATTATATTGTAAGATTGTTGATGATTGTATGTATGCATGAAAAATTTGCTTGAAATCATAGACATGAGACAACTCTGTTTTACACTGGTTGCTGATTGTTACTGTACTTCATTGTGCATTTATACTTGCTGTGAGAATATGCATAATGACAGGGGAAGCATTACAGATTTACACATATTTCTTCACATGCTACACTTCACGGGGAGTTATCATTTTCATGTGAATATATATGATATAGGGAGCATCACTACATGTTTTCAAACTACTTATACATTTTGTTTGATGCATCTCTGTTTGGTTTATCAACACATTATATCTAGAAGCATACCTTTTTTGTTAATGCACAAAGGGGGAGAAGTATTGTGAAATGTTATATGCTTGATATACTACTGATTGATTGTGTGCATTCAGAGTATTTTGCAATGATATTTGATTTCTATATTATGTTTACTCTGAATCTGGTTTGGTATTGTGCAAACATGGTTGTTTATTAATCATGGTTGTACATCATAAAAAAAGGGGGAGATTGTTGAGATTGTTGACAACCAAATATCTATATCACTCTGGTTTTTAATGATGACAACATATTTTTAATAACACATGTATTGTTGATGTGTTACATGTTCTATTGCTTATTGATTGATATATTGTTAAATATGTTTTTATGATTATCTTGATATGTTAATGCAGCGATTATAAAATGGGAAGTGTAATATAAAATGTTTGAACCGTGAGTGATGTAGATGACTAAGCTGTTTCAACCCCAATGCGTGTGCACATCCAACGGGAATGAAAAATGCAATGCAAAAATTGTTGGAATAAAATAAAAAAAGGTGAGAATTAAAACAATGTTGTAGCTGCTGCCCAATTAATCACAATTCTTTCCTCCCATCACTGTGCAGACAGTGGCAGCTAGCCGTCATTTCTCAAAAATCAAATTGCTTAAGTCAAACTTAAAGCATTTAATGTGCACAAATCAAGCTGCCGTAACTCTTCCATCAAATCAACTCTTCACTCCTTAAAATGGATTGAAACCACAAGCATCCAATCATCACCTAATCTCCTCTTAAATATGTCGGACAACATTCTCTAAGACATCACATGTGCCACTTAAATAAAATAGCAATTGAATGATAAAACCTTCTTTCTTCCATCAGCAACGTCCCTTCCAACTTTCACACCCTCTCATATAATTAAAACTCAAAACAAGGACCAATTGCAAGTGACGGCTGCAACATCCATCATAGAAGACCGTAATATTGTTTCCACAATTCAAAATTGCTCATCAAAAAGACTTTCCAGCCAAAGAAAAGGAAGAAACCATGGATTCTAAGTGTATCATCGTGTCCACTCTTCTCCACGGTCAAACAACATTTTGATTTTTTTTTTCATAAAGCTAAACAAAAGTGTCACCTCATTCCAGTTGTGCATCAACTGTAGCTTGCTTCTAGAGTGAAGGATGATTCAATCCTCTTTCCAGACGTTTAAAACCAAAAGTAAATGGCCAGCACAATGCTTCATTTACTCAATCACTAAAAGCCGTAAGTTCCTCACTTTCAAACCTCTCCAAACGTTTCAGCTCTTGCACACAATGCTAAATATAAAAACTATTTTTCATTCACCATTTAAGAGGAAAACCGTGAGCAGAGTTCCATCTCTCCATGAACAAAATGTTTTCAAAAGTATAGATACCTTACAAGAGAGAATGAACCATCCTCTTCCTCATTCACCAAAAGTAAACAACTTGCAAGCAAGGGAAGAAGAAGAAGAAGTGTGCTATCCCTTCCTTCTCTTAGAGTAAAATAACGTAAAAAATTACATTCAAACTTGAAAAGAGAAAATTTTTGTTCCCAGACCATGAGCTCTCTCGGAAACGAGAGTTTTCAGCCAATAATCCTAAAAAATTCAAAAGCAAGTGGCGGCTCTCTCATCCCTAGGTCCGAGGATGTCTAAAAAATGGGTGGGGTCCACCATAAAAAAATAAAACCCTTGAGTGACAAGTGTCTTACAATTTTGGATCCCTCATTATTTTTTAACAATGACCCAATGTGCAAAAGTTTGTCCAAAAAGTTTAAACAATTAAAATTACAATACAACTAAAATTCAAAATGTCTAATTTGAGAGTCTTGAATTAATTTGTGTCCTCCAAATGTCCCAAATTGTATTTCTAAAATTTTTCCTGAAAATAATAATGCAAATAATTAGCTCAGAAAATTCAAATTAATTAAAATTAGAATTTCCGATCAAATTAAGCATAATTAGGAAAAATGGGAAAATACCGGACAATTAAGCATAATTCCCTGATTAATTCTAGCACAATAAACTAAGTGAAATCAATAAAATATCAACTCATCAGTAGATCTAAACTTCAGGGAATTCTGTTTGAGGGCAATATTACCTAGAAATAGGGATAGGAGGACCGATTGCCTTTAAGCTTTTGTGCGAATGTAATGCATGAACAATTGCTAGGGAGACAAGACATTGTAAACTAGTAATTAGGAGTAGACTCTCTTCACCAAAACATTGGGATTAGGGTAAATTAGAAAGTGGCATTAACATTAATGAAAAAGTAGAATTCGTAAATATATGAGAGTGGATTAGGATAAGTCTGAAATCTCAACAACACAATTCATCCATATCATTCAACTGCCAATTGATCAACGTTTGCATGTGCATGTTTAATTTTCGTTTTAGCATTATAAACCCTAATTTTCGTTATTCAAGTCTTAAACAATCAACAAATCACATGAAAGTCTAGGCCTATGAGTCTCTAAGGAAACAATACTTGGTCTTACCACTTATTATTACATTTTATGATTCGGTACACTTGTTGGAGTCTTAACATTGCCCTCCATAAGGCAAGTCATGACAGTGCCATAAAATTCCTTCCACCTCTTCCTTAGTCACACAACGCCTCAAAAGATTATCTACTCCAATTTTGAACAAGTAAGGATCATCTCGGACAAATTGTTTGGCATCATGCTGGTAACGGTTTAAAAACCATTATTTTCATACTTAAATTTGATATTAAAACACACCCTTTATAGCTTAGAATGATCTTAAAATCAAGAAAAACACTTAGTTGAGTCATAAGAGAGTCAAAAGTTGGTTTTAGAGATATTATGCTTGTTTTTACATTGTTTTGGAGGGTTTTAAGGTGAATTGAAGATGGAAGTGAAGTAAGGTGGACTTAGACCCATGAAAGAAGAAGAAAAAGGATGAAGAGAAGGGTTAAGTGAACCGTTGAGCGCCAGAATGGACCGCTGAGCGCTCAGAGCGATTAGAAGGAAACCACTGAGCGGTGAACTTAGGTGCTTGGGCAGTTGTCTTTTTTTATTAGCTAGATTCTGTAATCTTTCTTTTATCTTTTTGGGCTTATATATAGTCCAGTGCGAATCAAAACATATTCTTTTGGCAGAGAGACGTCCAGAGCTATTCCACACACCTTGGAGGAGGTTCCTTGGATGCTTAGGCTCCAATCTACCAAGTTTAGGGTTATTTCTTCCATTCTTTCATCATATTTAATCTAGTTTCACCATGATATTGGTGAACTAAACCCTAGGTTGTTGGGGAACAATGTAATCTTTTGAAACTCTCATATATCCAAATTCTTATTTATTTTATATGCTTGCATATGCTTGATTTATCAATTGTTGGGTTCTTCATCTATGCTTAATGCTTTTATCGTTTAACTCATTCGGTAAATGTTGTTTGTCTTTATTGATACGGGGACGTACAATAATGACATGAACTGGTGTTGAATTCCTTGATTATGTTAATACCGCCAAGGGATAGGGGTAAGACGATCAATTGTATTTTGCTTCCGCTTATCATGCATTATTAATTACTAGGGAGGCTAGGGATAACAAGTCGGTAATTAGTAATAGGCTCTTTTCACCAAGGGATTGGGTTAAGGGTAGACTAAGAAAGTTTGCATGACAATATGATAAATAAGCTAATTAAATAAGAAGAGTAGATATATGAGGGTGGANAAGATGAAATTGTAAACCCCAACAACTCCATTCATCCATAGTTTCTTAAAGCCAATTGCATCATTGCATTTGCATGTTTATTTTTGTTCTTTACATACACACCTCAATTTAATTTTTTTCTCAAGTCTTAGACGATTTGTTTACATGAAAAGTAAGGTCTAAGAGTCCTTTGGAAACGATACTTGGACTTACCCATTTATATTACTTGATAACGATCTGGTACACTTGCCAGGGATTTAACAAGTTTTTGGCGTCGTTGCCAGGGACTCGTGGTTTAACTTATTTAGTAGTGTAAACTGATTAAGTTTGACTTGATTGTATATATTTTATCTTTTTATCTTTTTATTTTATTTTTTTATATATATAAAAAGTGTTACTAGGGTTTGTGTTTCTTGTGCATGCAGCAGGAGACTAGACACACTAGGAACAACAAAAATACGCAACCTCTTCTTAAAGGCTTAAGCGAGACAAGGGGAAGAAGGAGAGTCAGACGCCCATCTAGGGATTTGTTTCCTTCCCCTGAAAGATTACTATCACCTTCACCAGTTCGAAGAGTAGAGGAGATGGCTGAACCAACTCCTCCAAGACGCATTCTTGCAGACCAATCTAATGCGGTTGACCCTTTCCATTTTAACAGTATAGCCATGCGTAGGGATCAAACGACCAACATGGTGATGAATCCAGCACTTATACACATGGTGCAAAGCAACCAGTTTCACGGTATGTCAAATGAGAACCCCTATGACCATATGACCGCGTTTAGTGAAATCTGCAATACAGTGAAGATGGCAGGTGTATCAGATGATAGAGTGAGGCTTAGTTTGTTTCCGTTCTCATTAGGAGGCAATACTAAAACGTGGCTTAATTCCTTCCCAGAAGGAATATTTACTACATGGGAGACTGTGGCTACAAAGTTCGTCAAGAAATATTTTCCACAGTCTAAAGTTACTCAGGAAAGACTGGAGATCTCATCATTTAAGCAAGGCATGGAAGAAACTCTAGGTCAAGCATGGGAAAGATTTAAAGTGCTTGCTTGCTTACTGTTAACGAATTGACACCAGTACACGGGTTTGACAAGACAACATTAGTGCTTGCTTACTGTTAACGGATTAGCAAGCGTACCAAATCATATCAAGTAATAATAAATGGTAAGTCCAAGTATCGTTTTCCCAAGAGACTCGGAAGGCCTTATCGTTTGTGTGAATTAAGATCGTAAGACTTGAAAATAAAAATTAATTAATTGTGTATGGGAACAAAATATATGCAAAAGAGATTGATTCAATTGACACGAAGAAAAAATGGATGACTGGAGTTGTTGGGGGTTTACAATTTCATCTTATCCGTTCTCTCTTATTTACTCCTCTTGATTTATTTGCTTGATTAAATAATTGTTATGCAACTTTCTTGGCCTACCCTTAACCCGATCCCTCGGCGAAAAGAGCCTATTACTAATTACTGGCTTGCTATCCCTAGCCTCCCCTAGCAATTAATAATGCATTATAGAGCAGAAGTGAAAAACAATTGATCGTCTTACCTTTATCCCTAGGTGGTATTGCTTAATCAAAGAATTACTCACCAGTTCATGACATTACTGTACGTCCCCGTATCAATAAAGACAAACAGCAGTTATCGAATGAGTTAAACGATAAAAGCATTAAGCACACATGAGAACCCAACAATTAATAATCAAAGCATATGGAAACCATATAAATAAGCAAGAGTTTCAATAAAAGAGAGTATCAAAAGATTACATTGTTTCACCCAACAACAATAGGGTTTAGTTCACCATTGTCATGGTGAATCTAGATAAAAAATGGATGAAGAATGGAAAAGCAAACCCTAGATAAGAAGAAATAGAGCCTAAGCATCCAAGAATGGAAAAGCAAACCTCTAATTGCAAATCCGCCAGGCTGCACCGCTTGGTGCCAACTCCTCGCACTGGACCGCCCATCGGTGTTATTTGCCGCTGGGCGGTATGTCGACTCTTCATTTCTTCATTTTTCTTCCCTTTTCTTGAGTCTACGACCTTCATCTTTAACTCCGTTCTTCACTTTCTCAAAAATGCTACAAAACAATGAAAAACAAGCATAATATCGCTAAAAATAGCTTTTGACTCTCTACAGACTCATTTATTGAGTTTTGCTTGATTCTAAGTTCATTCTAAGCAATAAAGGAAGTAATTAGGTCTAAAATGACATATGAAAATAACTTTTTTTCAACCTTCATCACCACCCCAAACTTAGAACTTTGCTTGTCCTCAAGCAAACAAAACAAAATAGTAAACAAAACAGAGCTTGGCTTTATATTATTTCATCCAATGATTCAACACTCCTAAAGTACATGACAAACACTAATCAATCTCAAAAC
>NC_028352.1:8156872-8171251 GCF_000741045.1 Vigna radiata var. radiata | reverse complement strand
TATAATATTTTCAAGCACTTTGAGTGAAAATTTGGCTAGAGAAATGTTTTCAAAAATGGCCTTGATCATATGAAATTCACATGCAATTCAATCAATCATCCAGATTAAGGCAATATCATTCATGCTTTCCAGTGAACAATACATACAACAATGAAAACTCTGGAGCTCAATACGTCACACAACATGCTTTCTCACACAAGATTCATTCATACACCCTGCTTAGCATCATAACCAGAATCATAATTCATCACCCATCTGTTTCGTAGAATATCAACATGCAATGCAGCTCAATTATCATCCACATCAAATCATCATCAAATAGTCTCATCATGCAAATTATTCAGTCAAATATTTTCAGAAAAAGTATTGAAGCCAAGAGTACACACTGAAATTCAAATTCAACCTATTCTAGGAATTTAAAAATGCAAAAGTAAAAGAGAGAAAACTAGGTTGCCTCCTAGTAGTGCTTGTTTAACGTCACGAGCCTGACCCAAACCTGTTTAGCACTTGTCAGTAAGAGCAATTCCTTCCAACACCCATCAGTAGGTGTGCCTTCCTGGAATCCTTCAGTGGATTTAAAAGTTTTTAGCATCCCTCAGTAGATGCTACCCAAAAATTGTTCCAAAAATACCAATATTTACAAAATTAAAAATGAAATAAACCTAAACTAAAAAAAAATAATAAAATAAAAAAAATATGCTACAACAATTGGGATGACCCCAACATACATCCATCAGTAGGTGTTGAATTTCTTCTTGCTTGGTATTCTTTTCTTTTTCTTCTTCCTACTGAATCTCTTCAAAAAGTTGATCGAACCAAGTACATGTTTCCATGTATCAATCATAGGAACTTTAATCTCCAATTTCTTGAAGATCTCCATAAAGTGCTTGAACTTCTTTTCCTTCCTATGATTCTTCTTTTGACGAGGAAGAGGCTTTTCATATGATCTTTTCTTCCTTCCCTTCTTCCTCCTTTTATCGATCTTCTCCTTCCTCAACTTTCTTTTTTCTTTTTTTTCTTATTTTCTTTTTTTTTTGTTTCTTTCAACCACTGCTTTTTCTTTTTCCTCAACTTTATCTCCCTCACTCAACCTTTCTGCTTCTTCCTTCTCTATTTTCTCCTCATATATCTCTATCTCTTCTTCTTCTATCCTCTCCTCAGCAGCAACCTTTTCTGTTTCTTTCTCTTCTATCTTCTCCTCATCCTTTTGTGTCTCCAAATTTCTGAAGGTAACTTCATAGCGCTGAGACTCACATCGCTCCAGAAATTTGTCGAATTTTTCATTAAGGCTTTTGACTTGTTCCGTCACATCAGCTATCTGTTGGCATAGTGGTTGATCAAAACCCTAGAAAACATTGATTAGAACAAAAATGAAAATAAACATAAAATCAATCCAAATTCAATTAATTCACACTACTTGAAAAAGTTAAACCTCGAGTCCCCGGCAACGCCGCCAAAAACTTGTTAACGGATTGGCAAGCGTACCAAATCGTATCAAGTAATAATAAATGGTAAGTCCAAGTATCGTTTTCCCAAGAGACTCGAAAGGCCTTATCGTTCGTGTGAATTAAGATCGCAAGACTTGAAAATAAAAATTAATTAATTGTGTATGAGAAAAAAATATAAACATGCAAAAGAGATTGATTCAATTGACGAGAAGAAAACAATGGATGAATGGAGTTGTTGGGGCTTTACAATTTCATCTTATCCGCTCTCTCTTATTTACTCCTCTTGATTTATTTGCTTGATTAACTAATTGTTATGCAACTTTCTTGGCCTACCCTTAACCCGATCCCTCGGCGAAAAGAGCCTATTACTAATTACTGGCTTGCTATCCCTAGCCTCCCCTAACAATTAATAATGCATTATAGAGTAGAAGTGAAAAACAATTGATCGTCCTACCCCTATCCCTAGGTGGTATTGCTTAATCAAGGAATTACTCATCAGTTCATGACATTACTGTACGTCCCTGTATCAATAAAGACAAACAACAGTTATCGAATGAGTTGAACGATAAAAGCATTAAGCACAAATGAGAACCCAACAATTAATAATCAAAGCATATGGAAACCATATAAATAAACAAGAGTTTCAAGAAAAGAGAGTATCAAAAGATTACATTGTTTCACCCAACAACAATAGGGTTTAATTCACCATTGTCATGGTGAATCTAGATAAAAAATGGATGAAGAATGGAAAAGCAAACCCTAGATAAGAAGAAATGGAGCCTAAGCATCCAAGAGATCCTCTCCAGAGAGTGAGAATTAGGTCTGACTGCCCCCTTCTGTCAAAACAATACATCTAAACTCGCACTAGGGCTATTTATAAGTGAGAAGCGCAACAGAAAACAGGCCCAAGCCCAGCAGACAACCGCCCCATGTCACACTTGTTCCGCCCGGCGGTTTCCCTCAAGCCGCGCTACCGCCCGGCGGCAGGGGTCTACCGCCCGACGGTTTGCCTCTAATTGCAAATCCGCCTGGCTGCACCGCCTGGTGCCAACTCCAAGCACTGGACCGCCCAACGTTGTAATTTGCCGCCGGGCGGTACGTCGACTCTTCATTTCTTCATTTTTCTTCCCTTTTCTTGAGTCTATGACCTTCATATTTAACTCCATTATTCACTTTCTCAAAAATGCAACAAAACAATGCAAAACAAGCATAATATCGCTAAAAATAGCTTTTGACTCTCTACAGACTCATTTATTGAGTTTTGCTTGATTCTAAGCTCATTCTAAGCGGTAAAGTGAGTAATTAGGTTTAAAATGACATATGAAAATAACTGTTTTTCAACCTTAATCACTTACCTTGGTGGACTGAACATGCAGTCTAAGATGATATTGGATGCCTCAGCTGGAGGTGATATCAAATAGAAGACCGAGGATGAAGCCTATGACTTGATAGAGAGTATGGCAACTAATGGGCAAAAATCGTATAGTGAAAGGGGTGCACCAACACAAAAGAGGGGAGTCTTGCACTTGCTTTCAAATGATGTAATGCTAGCTTAGAATCATCTTTTAACCGAAAAGCTAGTTACATTGACAAAGATCCTCTCGCAATTTCCAAAGGATATTCGTAATGTCTCCCAAACTCAACAGCTATGTGATTTCTGTGGTGGTGACCATATTAATGGTCAATGTGCTATACTTGAGGAGATGAAGCAGGAAGCTAATTACATGGGAAATCAATTCCAATACAGGCAAGGGAATTTCAACCAAGGCAGTCATAGCCAAGGTTGGAAGAACCATCCGAGTATTGGTCAACAACAAAATAACCCATCAGGGCAAACAGGAGGCTTCAAGCAGTAGCAACCTTGTCCTTTGTGGCAGCAAATAAATCAATTGACACATAATGTTAGAGACTTTTCTAATAGATTTGACAAATTATTGAAAGTTTATGAGTCTCAACATTCAAGTAACCAGGCCAGCTTTAGATCTTTGGAGATGCAACTTGGCCAACTGCCAAAGAGGATTGAGATCACAGAAAAGAATCAATCTAGAGTTAATACTGATGTTAATCCTAAGGAAGAGTGTCATGTTGTTGTAGTAAGGGAGAAAAGAAAAGTAGGGGCGGAAGTTATTGAGATTAGCAGTGATGAAGAAGAGGTAAGTGAGAGTGACAAACTTGGTGAAGAAGAGAAAGAAGAAGAGGGGTTTGAAGAAGTTGGGAAAAGAAGAGATAGTCATAATGGACAGATGAGAGAAATATTCAAGCATGTGACTATGGTTCCTATAGAAGAAAATCATCCTCAAATTCCTGTTTATTCTAAAAAATATTAATTATTACCTTGGATAGGTGATAGATTTAGATTCAGATGAAGAACAGGAGGTGCTTGTGCAGTCGAGAAAGGAACATCATCCACCTAAAATGAAGGATCCAGGATTATTGACTCTTCCATGCGTGATAAATAATGTGGACATAGGAAGAGCTATGATAGACTCTGGATCTAGCATAAATTTAATGCCCTTGAGTTACTTGAAGAAAATTAAAGGGTTAATGTTAAAGCCAGCTAATACTACTTTAATAGTTGTAGATGGTTCTATCAAGAAGACAGCTGGTAGGGTGGACGATGCAATTGTCCGTATTGAGGAGTTGGAGTTCTTGATTGATTTTGTAGTTATGTATATGGAAAATGAAGGAAGGATTCCATTAATTTTAGGACGACCTTTTATGAGGACTTCCAGAGTGGTGATGCGTATCCATGATGGGATAATAACTCTGAAAGATCAAGAATACGTGTTAATGTATAATTGCTCTAAAGGAGAGAAAGTGAAAATGAAGAAGAGAGCCAGATTCAAAGAGACAAGTAGGGAAGTTGCATCAGAGGATAATACAACAGGTACCAATTCTAACAGTTGTAATGTTTTACAGGTACCTGAAGAAGAGGAGGTTGATAAAGGAGAAAGAATCCGCTCTGAAGATACACCACTTCTAAGAGGATCAAAGGTAAGATTTAAAAATCAGAAGTGGATTATTAACAAGATCAAAGAAGATGGCAAGGTGGAGATCAGGAGACCATATACTAAAGCCATTAAAAGAATGGATAGAAGGAAATTAATGAGTTGGGTGGATGAAGACCCCAACCGGGATGGAACGACTTGATTATATTTAATCCCACCTTGTATAAAACATTTGTAGTTTTAGGTTTATTTGATTTTGGACATGTAATTTATTGGATTTTTGAACACTTTCGGGTAGCATCTACTGAGGGATGCTAAAACTTTTATGTATCTACTGAAGGATACAAGGTAAGTACACCTACTAAAGGGTGTTAGAAGGATAAGCACTTACTGATGAGTGCTAAGCAGGTTTGGGTCAGGCTCGTGACGTTAAACAAGCGCTACCTGGGAGGCAACCCAGTTGATTGTATTGTTTTTAATCCTGTACACTACATGTTTAATTATTGCATCTGAGAGGGGAAAGGCATATAATTGAAAAATTGAAAGTTGAAACTGAGTGCTATAAGGTAAGATTACTCAAAAGAAAGCAGAGAAGAAGAAGTGAAAAATACTACAGATCGCTGAGCAGTTGCGGCGCTATGAGTCTCGGCTTTTCTTAATAGCTGAGCGGTTTTTGAAGTTCTTCACTTTAAAACTCTTCTTTGCATTTCGCCTGAGCGGTCTCCCTAAGCCCTAGCACTCTCCTTTCACTTTCAAGAGCTTTTTAGAAAGATTTCCTCATTTTCTCATCACTCACTCACAAAAAATTTAATTTTCTACCATTGCTTTGTCAAAGTTTGGGGTTTTTGGTTGAGGGTTTTGCATTAGAGAGGACATTCATCATCAATTGAAAAATTTTTCTGCAAGCATTCAAAGTCTCCACTCAAGTAAGTATGCAAATTCATGTTTAGGGTTTCCATTGTGGGATTTGTTGATTAACATGCTTAGGAACATGATTAGGGCTTTTGATTTCTATGCATGAATTGATGAAATAGGAACTGTTTGAACCGATTGAATTGCATGATTTTGGTTGGGATTAATGAAAGTAGCAAAAGAGTGGAGATTAGGACCATTTAGGAAGCGTTTTTGGAAAAACCTAGCCGCCACTACTGAGCGGTCTGTTTTGGCGCTGAGCGATGGCGCAACTGGAGGCAAACCGCCAGAGCAGTCTTCATGGACGTTGAGCGGTCTGCAGTAGATTTGCCTAAATGATTGAATTTTTTTTGGATGTTTGGATGCTGAAGGGGCCTGTTTTCCCTCATAACTGGATTATGTGTGATATGAGTTATAAAATTGATGATGTACTAACGTCTAATGATGTTTCTGTGGATGTTATTTGGATGATTTAATGCAGGAATGTCTACCTCAAGAAGAGTTAAAACTATGGGCAATAAAAGGAAGGAACCAGAGAGACCTAGGAGATTTTATTCGTCCAGGTGCCTCTCAAGGAAGCAGGAAGAACATTATGCTACTATTTAGGAAAGGCATTTGATGATGGAGAGGAAGGCCATGTACATCCCTGACTTAGCTCTAGAATTTGGTTTGGATATTAAGAGGCGAGGCTGGGAGAGATTGACTACATATCCAGCACCAGCCAGTATTGAGTTGGTGAAGGAGTTTTATGCCAACGCCTTGGCCAGGGGAGGAGTATCAGCAGGGAGATACATGAGCTATGTGAGGGGGCATTTGATGAGCTATGACCCCGACACCATTAACGCCTTCTTAGGGACTGAGTGGCCAGGAGAACAGTGCAGGTATGCTGCTATACTTGGGGAGGCCAGGGATTATGAAGATATTGAAAGAGTGATGTGCATCCCTGGGAGGCATTTTCAGAGAAACCCTAATGGAGCACCAGTTAACATCCTTAGGGCAGATTTAGCTACCCTAGCCAAGTACTGGATGGCATTTACTCATGCCAACATCTAGCCATGCTCTCATGTTTCTAACATCACATTGCATTGGATTCTGGTCATCTATTGTATGCTGACGCAGATGGACGTGAATGTTGGTAAGATTATTACCAGCGAAATTCTGAGCTGCACCAACACTGTGAGCAGCAGGACACCACTAGGACATCCGTCCTTAATTACATACTTGTGCCAACAAGCAGGAGTGGGCACTACAGTTCCACCCTTTGAGAGGCCGAGAAGGGCTATTGATGCCTCCTACTATCGTCAGTATTGTGGAGGTGAAGAGCCGGCTGGAGCAGTTCCTAGGAGATGTCCAAGGAGGACAACAGCACAACAGGAGGATGAGCCTACAACAGCAGCCTGAGCCTTTTCAGATGAGGGACATGTACATGTCCATGATGGAGGTGAGGATGGAGTCCCTTCGAAGAGGGCAGGTGGCCACTGCCGAGATGATTATAGGACTATATGATCAGCCACCAGTGCACAGGTGGACTATAGACGAGTTCCATAGTGCGATGGCTTGACCTCAAGGGTAGGCACGGGGCAGTGGGTCTAGAGCAGCTGGAGCCTTAGATGGATAGGATGATGACCAAGAGGATGAGGACTTTTAGGATGCCCAGGGTGAGGATGAGTGTGACTCAGATGAGGACTTGTGCTGAGGGAACCTACTGATGGATGCCAGCATTTGGACAGGGATTTTTCTTTTTCTTTTCCTTTGTACTTCGAATTAGTAGTATAGGTTAAGTTTATATTTGTGTCTATGCTTGGCTTGTACACTGATTCTGATGATGGTTCAATTTTATTGCATGATGAGTTATTTACTACTCATGATTGATTGTGTATGATGATTGAGAATGTATGAATGCTAATATCCAGGTTAATGTTTCACTAATTATGTGAACAGATGAGTAAGTGATTATGATTGTGATTGTGATGCTAAGCAGGATTAATGAATGAGAAGTGAGAAAGCATTTGTGTGAGCTATTGAGCTTTAAAATTTTATTGATGTGTGCACTGTTCACAAGGAATCATGAATGGTATTGACTTAATCTTAATAATTGATTGAATTGCATCTGTATGTCATATGATCAAACCATGCTTGGAAAGCCCTTACTTAGCGAAATTTTCACCCAAAGAATTTTAAATGATATACCCTTTTGAACCTTGGCATTAAACAGTATGAGAACCCTTGTTTGAATTGAATTACCTTGAGTTGTGTTGAGAATAATTGTATGTGTTGAAAAGGTTCAAGTTTGCGGTTGTATGGGAAAAGTGAAAGGCAAAAGAAAAAGAAAAACATTGAGTTCAAAAGATGAAAAAGAAAAATGCATGAGAAAGAAAAGAAAAAAAAAAGAGAAAAAGCATGAAAAGTGAACTCGATGTAAAAAGAAAAAGGGAAAAAAGTTGGGAATGAGTGAGATTGGTTAAAAAGAGAGTATGCTTGAACTTTGAATGATGATTTAAACTCTCTTAACTCAAGGATTTTGTATTCTAGAAAAACCAATTTTTCTTGATAGCCCAACCTCATTACAAGCCTTGGAAAAAGTCCTTGTGATTGCATTTGCATGTGAAAGATTTTGATTGTTTTAGATGAATGGCAATATTGTTTTATGTTACATGTGAACAGTAGAGAGTAAAGTGACCTCCTAAACACTTGAGTGATTGAGTGAAACACTTGCTTGGTGAGAATTATCAAATCCATGTTTACATCTATGCTTAGTTGATTGATCATTCATGAACAAAACATCTGTTGGAAAAAGATTGATTATGTGAACTGAATTGGATTGAAAGCATGCATGCATCTTTATAGGATTCCACTGAAATATGAATTGTATAATACCTTGTTGTGAGAAAAAGGAATGTTTGAAAAATGTGAATTATTTGATGAAGAAGTGGAAAGCCAAGTTTTGTCTTGTTTGCTTGAGGACAAGCAAAGTTCTAAGTTTTGGGTTGTGATAACGGTCTAAAAACCGTTATTTTCATACTTAAATTTGATATCAAAACACACCCTTGATGGCTTAGAATTAACTTAAAATCAAGCAAAACACTTAGTTGAGTCATAAGAGAGTCAAAAGTTGGTTTTAGAGATATTATGCTTGTTTTTACATTGTTTTGCAGGGCTTTAAGGTGAATTGAAGATGGAAGTGAAGTAAGGTGGACTTAAACCCATGAAAGAAGAAGAAAAAGGATGAAGAGAAGGGTCAAGTGAACCGCTTAGTGCTAGAATGGACCGCTGAGCATCCAGAGCGATTAGAGGGAAACCGCTCAGCGGTAAAACTGACCGCTGAGTGGTCAAAGCGGCTAGAGGGAAACCGCAGAGCGGTGAACTTAGGCGCCTGGGCGGTTGTCTGTTTTTATTAGCTAGAATCTGTAATCTTTCTGTTATCCTTTTGGGCCTATATATAGCCCCAGTGCGAATCAAAACATATTCTTTTGGTAGAGAGAAACGTCCAGAGTTATTCCACAAACCTTGGAGGAGGTTCCTTGGATGCTTAGGCTCCAATCTACCAAGTTTAGGGTTATTTCTTCCATTCTTTCATGATATTTCATCTGGTTTTGTTGGTATCGGAGGGGTATGGTTCGAAGAGTATAACGCAGCGGAATTAAAACTTAGAGTAGAGTATAAGCGTGTTTGGTCACTTTTAACAACCAAGTTGGTCCTTTTTCGCAAATCAATTTTCTTTAAGAAAATTTATCAAACACTTAATATGCATAAAATGAAATGAGTGTAGGGAATAGAAAAATCACACAAGTGTTTTTATACTGGTTCGATTCAACAAAATCTACGTCCAGTCGTTAATCACTGTAAAAAGTGATTAACAGTTCCACTAAAAACAATCTCACAGATTTTGAATAAGTGAACAAAATATAAAAGAACCTTCCTTTGACGAGCGAACCGGAAGAAGACTACTCTGACAACTCGAAGAGAATCGCTTCAGCAATTGACCAACGATTCGCGAGCTTCTCCTTTCACGAGACCAGGTAGAGCACCTTGCTAACTCGAAGAGAGTCTGCTCTAGCTATCGACACACGATACGCGAGCCTCTCCTTTAACGAGACCAAGCAAGGGAACTTTGAACAAAGCTTCTGAGAACTTTCCTCTGACAAACAATGTTCTATTAAGCTTCTCAGTTCAAAAACGTTGCTTCTGAAGTTTACAAAAGCCAATTATATAGCCAATTACACTGAATGCCAAAGGTCAGCTCCCAACTGCCACGAATAATCGATTATTGTAAGTGATAATCGATTATTCAAGTCCGTTACATGTTTTTCAAAAAGTGATAATCGATTATATGAAGTGATAATCGACTATTCAAGTATGACTTGTGATAATCGATTATTGCTTCATGATAATCGATTATTCTAGTACAAAATGCAAGTGATAATCGATTATCGCTTGTCCATAATCGATTATTCTAGTAAAAATTACAAGGTTTAATATTTTCCTACTACATCCAAATTATACAAGTTGCTTTTTAAATAATTCTAATGTTCTCTTCAAATACCACTTCTTGCAGCATCATCAAAACAATTCTTCAGGATTTACCAATGCTCCTTATTGGTAACAGGTTTCACCATGATTATGGTGAACTAAACCCTAGGTTGTTGGGGAACAATGCAATCTTTTGAAACTCTCATATATCCAAATCCTTATTTATTTTATATGCTTGCATATGCTTGATTTATCAATTGTTGGGTTCTTCACCTATGCTTAATGCTTTTATCGTTTAACTCATTCGGTAAATGTTGTTTGTCTTTATTGATACGGGGACGTACAATAATGTCATGAACTGGTGTTGAATTCCTTGATTATCTTAATACCGCCTAGGGATAGGGGTAGGACGATCAATTGTATTTTGCTTCCGCTTATCATGCATTATTAATTACTAGGGGAGGCTAGGGATAGCAAGCCGGTAATTAGTAATAGGCTCTTTTCACCAAGGGATTGGGTTAAGGGTAGACTAAGAAAGTTTTCATGACAATATGATAAATAAGCTAATTAAATAAGAAGAGTAGATATATGAGGGTGGATAAGATGAAATTGTAAACCCCAACAACTCCATTCATCCATAGTTTCTTAAAGTCAATTGCATCATTGCATTTGCATGTTTATTTTTGTTCTTTACATACACACCTCAATTTAATTTTTTTCTCAAGTCTTACACGATTTGTTTACATGAAAAGTAAGGTCTAAGAGTCCTTTGGAAACGATACTTGGACTTACCCATTTATATTACTTGATAACAATCTAGTACACTTGTCAGGGACTTAACAAGTTTTTGGCGCCGTTGCCGGAGACTCGTGGTTTAACTTATTTAGTAGTGTAAACTGATTAAGTTTGACTTGATTGTATATATTTTATCTTTTTATCTTTTTATTTTATTATTTTTATATATATAAAAAGTGCTACTAGGGTTTGTGTTTCTTGTGCATGTGACAGGAGACTAGACACACTAGGAGCAGGAAAAATACGCAACCTCTTCTTGAAGGTTTAAGCGAGACATGGGGAAGAAGGAGAGTCAGACGCCCATCTAGGGATTTTTTTCCTTCCCCTGAAAGATTACTATCACCTTCACCAGTTCAAAGAGCAGAGGAGATGGCTGAACGAACTCCTCCAAGACGCACTCTTGCAGACCAATCTAATGCGGTTGGCCCTTTCCATTTTAACAGCATAGCCATGCCTACGGATCAAACGACCAACATGGTGATGAATCCAGCACTTATACACCTGGTGCAAAGCAACCAGTTTCATGGCTTGTCCAATGAGAAACCCTATGACCATTTGACCGCGTTTAGTGAAATCTGCAATACAGTGAAGATGGCAGGTGTATCAGATGATAGAGTGAGGCTTAGCTTGTTTCCGTTCTCATTAGGAGGCAATGCTAAGACGTGGCTTAATTCTTTCCCTTAAAGGACATTTACAACATGGGAGACTATGGCTACAAAGTTGGTCTACAAATATTTTCCACAGTCTAAAGTTACTCAGGGAAGACTGAAGATCTCATCATTTAAGCAAGGCATGAAAGAAACTCTAGGTCAAGCATGGGAAAGATTCAAAGGCCTACTCAGGAAGACACCAGTACACGGGTATGACAAGACAACATTAGTGCTTGCTTACCTTGGTGGACTGAACATGCAGTGTAAGATGATGTTGGATTCCTCAGCTGGAGGTGATATCAAACAAAAGACTGAGGATGAAGCCTATGACTTGATAGAGAGTATGGCAGCTAATGGGCAAGAAGCGTATAGTGAAAGGGGTGCACCAACACAAAAGAGGGGAGTCTTGCACTTGCCTGGAGATGATGCAATGCTAGCTCATAATCATCTTTTAACCCAAAAGCTATTTACATTGACAAAGATCCTCTCGCAATTCCCAAAGGAGATTCGTAATGTCTCCCAAACTCAGCAGCTATGTGATTTCTGTGGTGGTGACCATATTAATGGTCAATGTGCTATACCTGAGGAGATGCAACAGGAAGCTAATGAGATACGGTCTAAATTTCTCTAAGGCATACAAAATAGCAAGAAATTCTTTTTCTGTGGTGGCATAATTCAATTGGGTTTCATTCAAAACCTTGCTTGCATAACAAATAGTGTGAAATACTTTCTCTCTTCTCTGGCTAAGAACAAAACCTATTGGATAATTACTGGCATCACACATCAGCTCAAAGTCTTGATTCCAATCAGGAGCTACAATTACTGGAGCAGAAATCAATTTTTTCTTCAAAACATCAAACGCCTTAAGGCATTCGTCATCCATCATGATTGGGACGTCCTTAACAAGGAGGTTGCTTAGTGGTTTGGTGATCTTTGAAAAGTCTATGATGAATCTTCATAAAAACCAGCATGACCCAAAAAGCTTCTGATTCCCTTCAAATTGGTTGGTGGTGGGAGTTTTTCAATGACTTTCACTTTGGCTCTATCAACCTCAATTCCCTTGGAAGAAATTTTATGGCCCAAAACAATACCTTCTATTACCATAAAGTGACATGTTTCCCAATTGAGATCAAGATTGGATTGGGTGCATCTCTTTAGTACAATATCCAGGTTAAATAAGCACTCATGAAAGGAACTACCAAACACCGAAAATTCATCCATAAAGACTTCAAAGCATTTTTCTATTAAATATGCAAAGATGGTCTGCATACACCTCTGAAAAGTAGCTGGAGCATTACATAACCCAAATGGCACTTTTCTGTAAGTAAAAACTCCAAATGGGCAAGTGAACGTCGTCTTTCCTTGGTCCTTTGGATCCACCACAATTTGATTATATCCACAATATCCATCCAGAAAGCAATAGAAAGTCTGACCTGCTAATCTCTCTAGCATTTGATCAATGAAAGGAAGGGGAAAGTGATCCTTCCTAGTAGCATTGTTCAACTTTCTATACTCAATACACATCCTCCATCCAGTAACAGTCCTTGTAGGTATGGGTTCATTTTTTTCATTATAAATAACTTTCGTCCCACCTTCCTTTGGTACCACTTGTACTAGGCTTACCTGCACTATCAGAAATAGGATAAATAGTACCAGCCTCAAGTAACTTTAGCACTTCTTTTCTCACCCCTCCTTCATCATTGGATTTAACCTTCTCTATGGCTGAGCAACTGGTTTTTAATCATCCTCCATAAATATTTTGTGCATGCAATAAGTCAAACTTATGCCTTTAAGATCTGAGATTGACCATCCAATAACTCCTTTGTTGGCTTTTAGTATCTTAACCAACCTTTCTTCTTCTTTGGGAGAGACAAAATTACTGATGATAACTGGTTTATTCCCACTTTCTTCTAAGAACACATACTTCAAGTTTGGTGGTAACATCTTCAGCACCAATTTGCTCTCCTTGACTTTTTCTTCTGTGTTGATCTCTTCTATTTTGGTCTTATGCAAAGGAACTTCTTTTAACTCTTCCAAATCATCCAAGCATTCATCAATCAATTCTTCACAAGTTTCAACTAGCATTTCCTCTAAAGGAAAAAATATCACATGCTTTGTTCTCTTGTACCATGCATATTTTGTCAAGAGTGTCAAGATGGAAACACTCCTTGTCATCCTTTAGGTGAGACATGGCTTCAAAAACATCAAAATTTACTTCTTCGTCTTGCACTCTCACTTTCAACTTGCCATTTTCCACATCAATCAAAACTCTTGCAGTCTTCATAAAAGGTCTCCCAAGAATAAGAGGCACATTCATCCTCCTCCATCTCCATGATAACAAAGTCCATAGGAAACAGAAATTTGTCTACCTTCACAAGCACATCTTAAGCTACCCCATAAGGACATTTCAGAGATTAATCTGCTAGTTGAAGAGTCATCCAAGTAGGCTTGAATTCCAAACCTTCAATCTTTTAAAACATGGAGAGTGGCATAAGATTGATACTGGCTCCCAAATCAATTACTACCTTTCCAACAGAGATATTCCCTATAGTGCAAGGAATGGTGAAGCTTCCTGGACCTTTCAACTTGGGAGGTATAAGCTTTTGTATGATGGCTAATAAAGGTTGAAAAACAATTATTTTCATATATCATTTTAGACTAAATTACACCCTTTCAGACATAGAATGAGCTTAGAATCAAGTAAAACCCAGTAAATGAGTCAGTTGAGAGTCAAAAGCTGTTTTTAGCGGTATTATGTTTGGTTTGCATTGTTTTGCAGCGATTTTGATGAAAGTGAAGATTGGGGTTGAAGATGAAGGAAAGAAGAGTCTAGGAACCGCCGAGTGGCAAAATTCACCGCTGGGCGGTCCAATGCGAGGAGGAGGCACCTAGCGTGGACGCTGGGCGGAATTGCGATTATAAGCAAACCGCCGGGTGGTGGACCCTTGGCGCCGGGCGGTGGCGCGATTATGGGCCAACCGCCACGCGACATAAGTGTGATGCCGGGCCGTTGTCTGTTGGGCTTGGGCCTATTTTTTGTGATGCTCCTCAGCTATAAATAGTCCTGTTACAATTTCATTCTCATTCTTTTGACAGAAGAGGGCGGCCAGACCTAATTTTCACTCCTTGGAGAAGATCTCTTGGATGCTTAGGCTC
>NC_028352.1:8147677-8156162 GCF_000741045.1 Vigna radiata var. radiata | reverse complement strand
AATCAAACACATTGCATGTTTATTTTGTATTTTTGTATCCACAACAATTAATTTTTCTCTACAAGTCTTACAATCTCAATTCACATGAACGATAAGGCCTTTCGAGTCTCTTGGGAAGAACGATATCGGGCATTACCAATTATATTACTTGAACGATCTAGTACACTTGCCAGTGAGTCAACAAGTTTTTGGTGTCGTCGCTGGGGACTCGAGGTTTATTTTTTTCAACTAGTGTAAATTGACTGAATTTGACTTGATTTTATGTTTATTTTTATTTTTTTTCTAATAAATGTTCTCTCGGGTTTTGTGCCTAACTTTTGTAGAATGTAGTACGGACAAGAATTTGATAATATGGGTACTCAATTCTACCAAAATAATTTAAACCCGTGGTGGGAACCACACTCATACATGGATCAAAGCCAATTTGGACAAGCTGCTGAGCCACAAATTAGACCAAATAAGAAAAATCCTGAGTCTGATGAACTTTTTTAGAGGATTATGAATTTTGAAGTATACCATGTCAAAGGCACAGAGGAAAAGAATGACGAATTCTTTCCACAAGACTTGTATACAAGATTTTCTTCTAATAGAAGCATGGAAGAAAGGCAACAATATCAATGGCAACAACAATACTCTTCAATAATGGAAACGTGGGAGTATGAGCAACAACTTTGTCAACAAACAGTTGATGTGACGGAACAAGTCAAAAGCTTGAATGAAAAGTTCGACAAATTTCTAGAGAGATGCAATTCCAAGAGATATGAAGTTACCTTCAGGAATTTGGAGACACAAATTGATGAGGTTGTTGATGAAGAGAAGGTGGAGAGAGAAGTTGAAAAGATAGAAGAGGAGAAAATAGAGGAAGATGAAGAAGAAAAGTTGAGTGAGGGAGATAAAAATGATGATAAGGAAAAAGAAGTGGAGGGAGGAAAAGATAAAGAAAAAGAGGAAGAGGGGAAAGAAGAAAAGATCACATGAAAAACCCATTCCTCATAAAAAGAAAAATCATAGGAAGAAAAAGAAGTTCAAGTACTTCATGGAGATCTTCAAGAAATTGGAGATCAAAGTTCCTATGATTGAAACATGGAAACAAGTGCTTGGTGTTCTTAATTTTTTGAAGAGATTCAGCAGGAAGAAGAAAAAGAAAAGAATATCAAGCAAGAAGAATATCAACACCTACTGATGGGTGTTTGTTGGGGTCATCTCCATTTTTGTAAAACATTTTTTTTATTTTTAGTTTAGGGTTATTTCATTTCTAAACTTGTAAATATTTGATTATTTGAACAATTTTTGGGTAGCATCTACTGAGGGATGCTAACTTTTTGTATCCACTGAAGGATACCAGGAAGGTACACCTACTGATGGGTGCTGGTATGGATTGCACTCACTGATGGGTGCTTAACAGGTTTGGGTCAGGCTCATTACGTTAAACAAGAGCTACTAGGAGGCAACCTAGATTCTCTCTTTCACCTTTGCATCTAAATTCTTAGAATAGGTTGAATTTCATTTTCAGTGTATATGCTTGAATACTTTTTTCTAAAGATGTTTAACTGAATAATTTGCATGATAAGCCTATTTGATGATGATTTGATGTGGATGATAATTGAGTTTCGTTGCATGTTGATATTTTGTGAAACAGATGGGTGATGAATTATGATTGTGGTTATGATGCTAAGCAGGGTGTATGAATAAAAAATTTGTTTGAGAAAGCATGTTGTGTGAGGTATTGAGCTTCAGAGCTTTCATTGTTGTATGTTTTGTTCATAGGAAAGCATGAATGATATTGCCTTAATCTTGATGATTGATTGAATTGCATGTGAATTTCATATGATCAAGGCCATTTTTCAAAACCTTTCTCTAGCCAAATTTTCACCCTAAGTGCTTGAAAATATTATACCCTTTTTGAACCTTAGCCTTAAACAGGATGTGAACCCTTGTCTTGAAATTCTTTACCGTGAGTTGGGATGAGCTTAATTGTATGTGATTAAAAGGTTTAAGTTTGGGGTTGCATGGGGGAAATAGAAAGGCAATTGAAGAACATTGAGCTCAAATGTTGTGAAAGAAAAATACATGAGAAAAAGAAAAGAAAAGAAGAAAAGCATGAAGATGGCCTCAATGCAAAAGAAAAAGGAAAAAGTTGGGAATAAGTGAGATTGGTGAGGAAGATAGTTGTGCTTAAATGTTGAATACTATGGTAGCTATCTTAACTCAAGGATTTTGCATTCCAGAAAAACCAATTCTTCTTGTTAGCCTAGCCTCATTACAAGCCTTGGAAAAGTCCTTTTGATGGCATTTGCATGTGAAGATTTTGATTGTTTAAGATGAAGGGCAATTTTGTTTCATGTGACTTGTGAATTATAGAGTGTTGGAGTCTTACCCTAAACACTTGAGTGATTGAGTGAAACACTTGCCTGGTGAGAATTGCTAAATTTCATGATTACATCTTTGCTTAGTGGATTGGTCATTCATAATGTGTTACATCTGTTGAGTAACTTGTGAACTGAACTGAATTGGAAGCATGCATGCATCTTGATTTGATTTCACTGAAGATCTGAACTTGAGTAGTTCTTGTCATGTACTTTAGGAATGTTGAACCATTGAATGAAATAGTAGAAAGCCAAGCTTTGTTTTGTTTGTTGTTTTGTTTTGTTTGCTGTTTTGNTTTGTTTGCTTGAGGACAAGCAAAGTTCTAAGTTTGGGGTTGTGATAAAGGTTGAAAAACAGTTCTTTTCATATATCATTTTAGACCAAATTACACCCTTTAAGACTTAGTATGCGCTTAGAATCAAGTAAAACCCAATAAATGAGTCAATTGAGAGTCAAAAGCTGTTTTTAGCGATATTATGCTTGTTTTGCATTGTTTTGCAACGATTTTGACGAAAGTGAAGATTGGGGTTGAAGATGAAGGTCTTAGACTCAAGACAGAGGAAAAAAACTGAAGAAAAGAAAAGTCTAGGAACCGCCCAGCGGCAAAATTCACCGTTGGGGGGTCCAATGCGAGGAGGAGACACCTGGCGTGGACGCTGGGCGGATTTGCGATTAGAAGCAAACCGCCAGGCGGTGGACCCTTGGCGCCGGGCGGTGGCACGATTATGGGTAAACCGTCGGGCGGCATAAGTGTGACGCCAGGCGGTTGTCTGCTGGGCTTGGGCCTGTTTTCTGTAACGCTCCTCAGCTATAAATAGCCCTGTTACGATTTCATTCTCATTCTTTTGACAAAAGAGGGCGGCCAGACCTAATTTTCACTCCTTAAAGATGATCTCTTGGATGCTTAGGCTCTTTTTCATCCTATCTGGGGTTTGCTCTTCCATTCTTCCATTATTTTCATCTAGGTTCATGATGAAGGTTGAAAAACAGTTATTTTCATATGTCAATTTGGACCGAATTACGCCCTTTACTACTTGGAATGAGCCTAGAATCAAGCAAAACTCAATAAATGAGTCTGTAGAGAGTCAAAAGCTGTTTTTAGCGATTTTATGCTTGTTTTGCATTGTTTTGTAGCTATTTCTGAGAAAGTGAAAAATGGAGTTAAAGATGCAGGTCGTTGACACAAGAAAAGAGCAGAAAAATGAAGATTTGAAGAGTCGACGCACCGCCCGGTGGCACACTTAAACCGTCGGGCGGTCCAGGACGTGAAGTAGACATGGCGATTGACGCTGGGCGGTTCTGAGGGAAACCACCGGGCGGTGGCGATTGTCGCCGGGCGGTTTGGAGGATTATGGCAAACCGTCGGACGACACACTTAAACCGTCGGGCGGTGGCTCGCTGGGCCTGGGCCTGTTTTCTGACGCGCTCCTCACCTATATATACCTCTATTGCGAGTTCAGAGTCATTCTTTTGACAGGGGAGAACGGCCAAAACTAATTTTTCTCTCTAGAGAGGATCTCTTGGATGCTTAGGCTCCTTTTCATCTTTTCTAGGGTTTGCTCTTCCATTCTTCTTCCATTTTTCATCTAGTTTCACCATGTCTATGGTGAACTAAACCCTATTGTTGTTGGGGGACAATGTAATCTTTTGATACTCTTTTATTGAAACTCGTGATTATTTATATGGTCTCCATATGTTTTGATTGATAATTGTTGGGTTATCATTTATGCTTAAGGCCTTTATCGTTCAACTCATTCGGTAACTGATGTTTGTCTTTATTGATATGGGACGTACAGTAATGACATGAACTGGTTAGTAATTTCTTGATTTTGCAATACCACCTAGAGATAGGGGTAGGACGATTAATTGCGCTAACTTCTGTTTATAATGCGGTATTAATTGCTAGGGGAGGCTAGGGATAGCAAGCNAGTAGTTAATATTAGGCTCTTTTCGCCGAGGGATCGGGTTAAGGGGAGGCTAAGAAAGTCGCATAACAATTAATTAATCAAACTAATTTTCAAGAGGAGTAGGTAAGAGAGAGCGGATTAGATGAAATTGTAAACCCCCAACAACATCCATTCATCCATTGTTTTCTTTTGTCAATTGAATCAACTTTATTTTGCATGTTAATATTTGTGTTCTCAAATCCAATTTATTAATTTTTATTTTCAAGTCTTATTATTTTAATTCACGCAAACGAGAAAGTCATTCGAGTCTCTTGGGAAAACGATACTTGGTCTTACCATTTATATTACTTGTACGATTTGGTACACTTGCTAATTTGGGACTCGAGGTTTATTTTTCTAGTAGTGTGGATTAATTGAGTTTGATTTGATTTGATGTTTATTTTTATTCTTGTTATAATAAATGTTTTCTAGGGTTATGTGCCTAACATTTGCAGAATGCAGTTTGATCAAGAATTTGATTATATGGGCACTCAATTCCACCAAAATGATTTCGACCACTGGTGGGAACCTCATTCTAATATAGATCAAAGCCAATTTGGGCAACAGTCCTCTTCGCGAAAAGAAACGTTGGGGGAAGCCAAAGAACATTTGCGGCAGGAACTATTCTCTGTACCAAAAGAAACGTTGGGGGAAATCCAACAATTCTTGCGGCAGAACTTATTCTCTGAACCAAAAGAAACATTGGGGGAAGCCCAACAACGTTTACAACAAAAGCAATCTCCTGTACACAAAGAAACATTGGGGAAAGCTAAAGAACGTTTATTGCAGGAACAACACTCTCATGCGCTGAAAGCTCTGGGTATTATTAGGGTTAATACTGAAGCTAACCCTAAGGAAGAATGTCAAGCTCCTATCTTTGAGGATGACAGGATTATTGATGAAGAGAAGATAGAGGAAGATGAGATAACAAAGGTCTTGAAGTCTCTGGGCATTATTAGGGTTAATACTGAAGTTAACCCTAAAGAACAATGTCAAGCCACTATCTTTACAAATGATGAGGTAGTCAAGGAGGAAAAGATAGAAGAAGAGCTAGAGATGCATGAAGAGGAAACAAAAACAGAAAAAGTTGTTGTTGCAAAAAAGATAGAGGAACTAGAAACAAAAAAGTTGAATGAGAGTGAGAAAAAGGATGAGAAGGGAAAAGCCGTGGTTGAAAGAAAAAAAAAGTAAAAATTAAGAAAGAGAGGAAAAAGAAAAAAAGAAGGTTAAGGAAGGAGAAAGTTAAGAAAAAGAGGAAGAGAGGGAAGAAAAAAAGGTCATGTGAAAAACCCCTTCCTCATAAAAAGAAAAATCATAGGAAGGAAAACAGGTTCAAGTACTTCAAGGAGATCTTCGAGAAATTGGAGATCAAGGCTCCTATGATTGATGAATGGAAACATGTGCTTGGCATGATTAACTTCTTGAAGAGGTTTAGCACAAAGAAGAAGAAGAAGAAAATACTAAGCACGAAGGAGCTTAACACCTACTGATGGGTGTTTGTGGAGTCTCTCTCAATTGTTGTCTAATAATTTGAATTTCTGTGTTTGTTTTTCTGTTTTTCAAATTCTATCTAGTACATTTTGTGTGTGCATATGCATTTGAGTGAGAAAAATCTGGAGATTGAAAATTTAGGGCAGAGATCAGGGGTCACCAAGAGAAACCACAAGGAGGCAAGAAGAAAAGTGGTAGAAAAAAATTACCACCCATCGTTGGGCAGTACTACTTTGCCGCCGGGCGGTGGCGGTGGAACATGAAACCCGAAACTTTTAAAAGCTGGGGTTTTCCAAGCTTTCTTCACTTTGCCTTGCCTGTTTGAGTTTTTCCTGGCGGTCTCCTTGGTCCTTTGCTCCAAATTTGCACTTCCAAGAGGGTCTTGAAGAGACTTATAAACACTTTCTCATCACCCCCTCACAAAAAGTTTTGTTCTTGCTCATATTTGGGTTTTTTTTTTTCTTGGTGGGAGTGTGCATTTAGAGTATTCCATCATCTATTGAAGGATTTGTTGCAAGCATTCATATCTCCACTCAAGTAAGTTGTGAAATTTCATTTGTTAAGTTCTTGATTTTGAAATTCTTGATGAACATGCTTAGAAATTAGGTAACTTAGGGTTTTGAGATTCTTTGCATGGATTATTGAATTGGGAACTGTTTTGGACCGATTAAGTTGTTTGAAATTGATTTTCCTGATAGGAATTAGCATTTGAGTGGAGATTAGGTTTGATTTGTGGAAAAATGTTGAAAACCACTCTCACCGCCGGGCGGTATAACTTTGTACCGCCGAGCGTTTGTTGCGTTTTTGGGGTTTTTTTGCATTGTGAAAGGGAGACCCTAGGCACCCATAGTTGTAAATTTGGTTGGGTTTGAAAGTGTTAGTTAATGCATTAACTCCTAACAATAGATTTCTGTGGTGTTTGGTAAATTGTGTTTATTGCAGAAATGGCATCAGCATCGCGCCAGACAAGAAATACTAGAGGAAAAAGGAAGATGCCAGAAAGCTCGAGAGGATTTGACTCTCAAAGGTTCCTCTCCAAACAACATGAGGAGCACTTTGCTACTGTGCAAGAAAGGAGGTTGCTAATGGAAAGGAAGGCCTCCTTCATACCTGATTTGGCTCCTGAATTTGAAGAGGAGATTTTGAGGAGAGACTGAAGAGGTTGACAACCTAGCCTGCACCTGCCAGTGTGGAATTGGTAAAGGAATTCTACACCAACGCCGTGCCCAGAGGAGGAGTGGCTGCTGGGCGATATTTGAGCTTTGTGAGGGGGCAAACTATTAGTTATGACCCCGATACCATTAACAGCTTCTTGGGAACAGAGTGGCCAGGAGAGCAGTGCCAGTATGTGGCACATGCTGGTGTGTTTGATAATGTAGCGGAAATTGAGGAGGTTGTGTGTCTTCTTGGGAGACACTTTCAGACTAATGCTAGCGGTGCACCGGTGAACATTCGACGGTTGGATATGATACCTCTAGCCCGATATTGGATGGCGTTCACACATGCCAACATCCAACCGTGCTCCCACATCTCAGATATCACGATTCACAGAGTTCGTCTCATTTTCTACTTGATGAGACAGATGGAGGTAAATGTCGGCCAAATCATTGCCGACGAGATCAGGAGCTGTGCTATGACCGTTAGTAGCAGGATGCCATTGGGGCATCCATCTTTGATCACTTTTCTATGCCAGCAGGCTGGGGTGAACATTGCAGTTCCCCCATATGAGAGACTGAGAAATGCCATTGATGCAGCATATTTCCACCAGTTTTGTGTTGTGGCTGGAGCAGCAGGTGCAGTAGATGCAGCAGGGGCAGCACCCCGGAGGCATCGTAGGAGAGCTACAACTCAGCAGGAGCAGGTACCTGATGAGGTACCAGTTCAGCACGCGGAGCCCTTCCAGATGAGGGACATGTACATGTCCATGATGGAGGCTCGGATGGAGGCCCTTCACAGAGGGCAGGTGGCTACTGCTGAGATGATCATTGGACTTTATGACCAGCCACCTGTACACAGGTGGACTATGGACGAGTTTCATACAGTTGTGGCATGGCCTGAGCAGCAGGCGCAGAGTAGTGGGTTTGGAGAAGCTGGAGCTCAAAACACTGAGGAAGAGAACTTTGAGGACGCCGATGATGAGAGTCAGGAGGACTCCGATGACAGCATGGGCTGATAGCAGACATCTACTGAGGGATGTCCATAGACAGGATTTAGTTTTTCTTACTTTTCCTTTTATTTTGTTGCATCTTAAATTCTTAGAATAGGTTGAATTTTTATTTTGGTGTGTACTCTTGGCTTTAACACTTGTTCTGAAAATGTTTGACTAACTGATGTGCATGATGAATCTATTTGATGATTATTTGATGTGGATGAGAATTGAGTTGCAATGCATGTTGATATCCAGGAAATATATGTGTGATGAATTTATGATTATGGTCATGATGCTAGGCAGGATGTATGAATGAATTTTGTGTGAGAACGCATGTATGTGAGATTTTGAGCTCCAGAGTTTTATTGTTGTATGCATTGTTCACAGGAAAATATGGATGATATTGCCTTAATCTTGATGATCGATTGAATTGCATGTGAATGTCATATGATCAAGGCCATTTTTGAAAACCCTTCTCTAGCCAAATTTTCACCCAAAGTGCTTGAAATATTATACCCTTTTTGAACCTTAG
>NC_028352.1:8139144-8146867 GCF_000741045.1 Vigna radiata var. radiata | reverse complement strand
GTTGAGGCATTGGATGAAAAAGTATAAAGCCAAGTTTTGTTTTGTGTGTTTTGTTTTGTTTTGCTTGAGGACAAGCAAAATTCTAAGTTTGGGGTTGTTGATGAAGGTTGAAAAACAGTTATTTTCATATGTCAATTTGGACCGAATTACGCCCTTTACTACTTGGAATGAGCCTAGAATCAAGCAAAACTCACAACTATAATATCGCTAAAAACAACTTTTGTCTCTCTACAGACTCGTTTATTGAGTTTTGCTTGATTCTAGGCTCATTCCAAGTAGTAAAGGGCGTAATTTGGTCCAAATTGACATATAAAAAGAACTGTTTTTCAACCTTCATCAAAGCCTTACATGAGGTCTGATGGGTGTCGCAGCCCACACAAATTTGATTGCATATTAGAAATGCAGTATAGCTAGGAAGTGACTCCTAGGTCGTCTCTCAAGGACCAAACTGTGGTTAGAGAATCAGGTCAAACACGAAGTGGGGGGGGGGGGTTGTGAAAGATTTGTGACTGCAGATGATTTAAATCAAAACGCGGATGCAAACACAAAAGCAAACACAGATGTAAAAACGAAATCAAATACAGAATAAAAACGGTTGGTCATTAACTCAATCACTATGCTTCCTATCACAAATTAACGACAAGTACACACTACTCTAATCCAAATCCGACACGAATCACCCAACTAAGGGAAGGCTAATTCGGTCTTCAGAATTGCAAACTAAGCGAATGCAATGCACAAATTTCATCAGTCATCCACCATACAATCTAATCAACTAAGCGAAGAATTGACACCGATTAGGCAACTAAGCGTATACCTAATCGCAGGCAGACAACAGATTAAATATTGAGCAGGATCAAAGCAGTAGTATGGCAATTAAAGTGCAAGAATCTCATGGAAACAAAGTAATTTAATAACAACCAACCAACTAACTTAAGCTAACATCACAATTAAATTAACACAATGAAACAGACTAGACAACATTAAAGTAAGGAGAATGTTCAACCTAACATTGTAATAAACAAATATCTAACACCATTAAAATTATTAAAATGCATTGAGTAAGCTAAAAATAAAATAAAAAAAACAATTCATCATGGAAATGCTAAAAAGAAAAACGTAATAGTAAAATAAAACTAAGTGAGTAAGCAAATAAATGGAAGAAAATGATTCTCGTGCTTTTCAAAAAGGAAGAAAATAAATGGATCACTTTTTCTTTTAGATATAATAGCCGTGAACTCTTCTCCAATTGCAAAATCAATTTGCCACCAAGAATATGAATTCCATTTCTCCAAAGGAAATTGACTCTGTGTGTGCTAATTAAAATGCATTGAAATAATATATATATATATAAAAAAAAGTAAATTGTGGAAAAGAAATGGAATTAAAACATGTGCATCTCCAAATTAAAGTACCACCACCTGGCTGCAACCATTTCATTCAATAATAAAATTTAAAGAAAAGCTCCAGACCCATGAATGAAAACCGAGAAATACATTCTCCCATGAAAAACCCATGCACTCAATTCTTCATTCATCCATCATCTAAAAAGATAAACATAGTTCCAACAAAACTTCTCCAGTAAAAAAAAATGCTAGCTCTTCAAAATGTGACGGCCTTCCTCCTCCAAGCCAAATAGAAGTTCCCTTTAATCACCAATTGCCGAGAGTGAAATTTTGTGCCAAATGAAAAGTTATTTATTTTTCGTAAGTGGCGGCTACAGTACCCCTCTCATCAGAATGTTTCCTAGGGTAACGTGTCTTTCTATTTTCCATTCTCCACGTGATGAAAAATGTAGATCGAGACCCTTCAACTGCTGGGCCGCGTGTAGAGTGCTACTGGATGCTTAGGTAGATGAAGCTGGACTTCATATTCTGCACCTCCTAGACGTTGCTACTGGACTCTGGCTGCAACAGTGTGCTTCTGTGAAGAGTTGGGCCGTGTGGAGTAAGCTGAAGCCCGTGAGTGCCTCTATTTTTTTCTTGGCAGCTGCAATTTTAATTCCCACACCATATGCTGAAGAAAATGAATGACTCATGCAATATATGTACAACACGTTCCCAATGTGGCATGGGCCCCGCTGCCCCTTTCTTTCCAAGCATAATTGATGAGTCAATATTTTATTGATTTCACTTAGTTTATAGTGCTAGAATTAATCAGGGAATTGTGCTTAATTGTCCAGTATTTTCCCGTTTTACCTAATTATGCTTAATTTGATCGGAAATTCTTATTTTAGTTAATTTGAATTTTCTAAGCTATTATTTGCATTATTATTTTCAGGAAAAATTTTGAAAATACAATTTGGGACATTTGGAGTGCTATCTAATAAGTCAAGACTCTTCACTTGGACATTTCAAATTTAATTACATTGTAACTTAGTAGTATAGAATATTTTTAATTGAACTTATGCACAATGGGCCATTGTTGGCAAAAATATGAGGGCCCAAAATTTTAGGACACTTGGCACCCTAGGGTTTTATTTTTTTTAGGGTGGACCCCACCTATCCTTAAAAAGTTGACACTTGCTCCTAGAAAAAAACCTACCAGCCGTCACTCATTTGCTTGGCATATTCTCGACATTTTTTTGGAGATCAAAAGAGGTCACATAAAAAAGATGGTGCAGCAGCGTTTTTAAAAGTGGAGGGGTTGTAACGATTTTGGAGGACTCTCGGCTAGAATGGATTCACTTTGGTTTGACAATGGCTAGATTGAAAAGCACACTTTATTATTCTCAAGCATTTTTTGTTTTCAATTTCAAAGCACTTTTTACATTGAAATTTTCTAATACATCTAGTGTCCAACCACAACCATTTAGCTTTTGGTTTTGAACGTTGTTAGAGTAGAGTGCGGTGGCTCACATCTTGGAGAGGGAATTACTTTGTTCATTCAGATCTGTTGCTGCTTCTAAAGTTCATTTTTTTTTTTATTTCTTTCATTTTCTACAATTTCATTTTATTATGTATTCTATAATAAATTTGGTTTTCCACTTTTATGTTTAAGGTTCCTTGTGCTCATGTAATTCCAGCTCTGTTTTAAAGATCATTTTATAATTCTTTGCTTGAATTTATCTTAGCTTGAATTTATCTTAGCTTTTATAAAAGAAAAAAAAATCTTACGTGATTCATTTTGCTGGAGCTTGAATTTACTTTTTTTTCTTTAAAAGAGAATACGCTGATTTTCATTTAGCAATTAGTGCACGGTGATTCACTCTTCCTTTATTAGTAGAAAACGCTAGCTGATTTGACATTTTAAGTTTCACGTTGTTGGCATTGCTTATCAAATTCATTTATTGCTTTTCTTTTAGAAAATTGTTGCACGACATTTTAAGCATTGCTTCTTAGTATAGCTTCATTATGCATTTAATATTTTAATTTAAGTGTTGCAATTTAATAGCTTTAATCATGTTTAGATATTTATCTATTGCATTGATGAATTCTGCATTTTTTTTGGTTTTATTGCGTTTAGACAGTTTAATCTCTGATTGTGCCGTTTGACTTGTCTTCACCTGCTATCCGTTCAATTTAATGTTTTCATGCACTTTAATGTTTTCTTAATTATCTTCGGTTGTGTCTAATTTCCATGCATTTTAATTTAGTTTAAATCTCATCTCAAAACACTTTCAAACCCCCCCCCCTTTTTCGTGTGAGGCCTGATTCTGGAACCACATTTAGTCCTTGAGAGACGACCTAGGAGTCACTTCCTAGCTATACTGCATAATTTATGCAATCAAATTTGTATGGGCCGCGACAGCCCATCAATAATACATTCTAAGAAGTGAGTAAATGCACCATGCCCTACTAGCTAAAATTCATGTCCGCGTGTGATGTGGGTTGTTGCATGATGCACTCTTACTAGATGCCACTTTGCACAACCATTAAATAAGCCCTCTCTTTTCTCCAAGTAAATAAATTACCACCTGCACCTCCAAATATAAGATTCACACCTCCATTCTCATAAGCCCAAAAGGGTAAAATCTCCATACTGCCCTTCTTCTTGTGAACACTTCTTTTGTAGAGAGTCTTGAATTATTTGATAGCACTCTATATGTCCCAAATTGTATTTCCAAAATTCTCCCTAAAATAATAATGCAAATAATTAGCTCAGAAAATTCAAATTAAATAAAATAAGAATTTCCGATCAAATTAAGCATAATTAGGAAAACCGGGAAAATACTGGACAATTAAGCACAATTCCCTGATTAAATTCGGTACAATAAGCTAATTGAAATCAATAAAATATTGACTCATCAAGGTCCTTTCACCGCCCGGGCGCCCCCTCTTGGCCACCCGAGCGTCGGGTTTCGTGGATCAGGTCCAGTTTTTTCACTGTTTCGACTATATTGGATCGCGCCCTATTTTTGCTCGTTTCTGACTCTGCTTAAAGGACCCTGGGGCTCTAGATTTTGTATCTTTTGTAGAGAGCAGCATAACAATACACTATTTTCCTAATTCTTAGGGATATTTGTCTCATTCTCTTCCATTGTTCATATAGTTTCTCCATGTCTATGGGGAACTAATTTCTATTTGTTGTTGGGGAATGATGTAACCTTGTAAACTCTCATGCATTTGAATTGATTCTTAATTTCATACGCTTTTTCATTAATCCTTAGAGTAATTCATTTGTTTCAATGCTTGCTTTGTTTAACTCATTCATTAGCATGATTTATGAATTGCATGAGTGTCGGGAGTTTCCTTACAATTCAGGTTCTTACTGAATTACTCCCAAGAGTAATATTGCTCAGGGAAGAGGGTATGAATCTTGGTCATCTTTAAGCTCTTGATCTTCACATCTTATTACTAGGAATGCTAGGAATTGCATGAACTGGTAATTTGGGACAGGCTTATTCGTCGAGGGATCGGGTTTAGGTAATTTAGTGAGTGACGTTAACATTAATGCATAAAGAAGAATTCTTACATACATGAGAAGGAACTTGGTGAAATCTAACCCCAACAACATCTCATATTAATCAACATTCGTTCATCTTTGTGCTCCTTTGCTATTGATCAATTGCATTCATATTTAATTTTTTGTTTTTGCATTCAAAACCAATGATCCCTTTTTTTATTTAATTCTTAATTAATTGAGTTATCACACGACTGTCTAGTGTCGAGAGTCTTCTGGGATACGATACTTGATTTATATTACTTGTGCAACTCGGTACACTTGTCGATTTGTCCCAACAATGTGTCGTCCATCCTAGCCATTCTTTCTGCAAGCAGTTGTTAACGGATTGGCAAGCGTACCAAATCGTATCAAGTAATAATAAATGGTAAGTCCAAGTATCATTTTCCCAAGAGACTCGAAAGGCCTTATCGTTCATGTGAATTAAGATCGTAAGACTTGAAAATAAAAATTAATTAATTGGGTATGAGAACAAAATATAAACATGCAAAAGAGATCGATTCAATTGACGAGAAGAAAACAATGGATGAATGGAGTTGTTGGGGGTTTACAATTTCATCTAATCCGCTCTCTCTTATTTACTCCTCTTGATTTATTTAACTAATTGTTATGAAACTTTCTTAGCCTACCCTTGACCCGATCCCTCGGTGAAAAGAGCCTATTACTAATTACTGGCTTGCTATCCCTGCCTCCCCTAGCAATTAATAAAGCATTATAGAGCAGAAGTGAAAAACAATTGATCGTCCTACCCCTATCCCTAGGTGGTATTGCTTAATCAAGGAATTACTCACCAGTTCATGACATCATTGTACGTCCCCGTATCAATAAAGACAAACAACAGTTATCGAATGAGTTAAACGATGAAAGCATTAAGCACAGATGAGAACCCAACAATTAATAATCAAAGCATATGGAAACCATATAAATAAACAAGAGTTTCAATAAAAGAGAGTATCAAAAGATTACATTTTAGTTCACCATTGTCATGGTGAAACTAGATGAAAAATGGATGAAGAATGGAAAAGCAAACCCTAGAAAAGCTGAAAAGGAGCCTAAGCATCAAAGAGATCCTCTCCAGAGAGTGAAATTAGGTCTGGCCGTCCCCTTCTGTCAAAAGAATACATCTAAACTCGCACTAGGGCTATTTATAACCAAATAAAGTAACAAAATTCATGCCCAGGCCCATCAGAGAACCGCCCGACGCCAAAAATGGCCTCCCGATGGTTTGCCCCAAGTCGCAGAACTGCCCAGCGCCAAAAACAGCCGCTCGGCGCTCCGGTCAACCGCATGGCGCCCCGGTCAACCGCCCAACTGTTTGGTCAACTTTTTCTGGTTGACTGGTTCACTTTTCTGGTTGACTGGTTGACTTTTCTGCATTTTGGTTGACTTTTCTATACTGCAACCGTTTGATCTTCAACCTTTCTTTCCTTTTCTTGAGTCTAAGACCTTCATCTTCAACTCCATTCTTCACTTTCTAAAAAATGCTACAAAACAATGCAAAACAAGCATAATATCGCTAGAAATAGCTTTTGACTCTCTACAGACTCATTTATTGAGTTTTGCTTGATTTTAATTCTAAGCAGTAAAGGGAGTAATTTGGTCTAAAATGACATATGAAAATAACTTTTTTTCAACCTTCATCACCACCCCAAACTTAGAACTTTGCTTGTCCTCAAGCAAACAAAACAAAATAGNAAACAAAACAGAGCTTGGCTTTATATTATTTCATCCAATGATTCAACACTCCTAAAGTACATGACAAACACTAATCAATCTCAAAACTTTAGTGAAATCAAATTAAGATGCATGCATGCTTTCAATCCAGAGATTGCATAACAGAAAACACAAAAACCTAGAAAAAACTGTTAACGCAAAAACAAAAATAAACGACACAAAACACAAATTAAGATTAAAATAAAAAGAAGAAAAAGAAAAATAAAGTCAAAGTTAATCAAGAATCACAAATAGAATAGTTTAAACCATGAGTCCCTAGCAACGGCGCCAAAAACTGGTTGATGGATCGGTAAGTGTACCGAATCACGCAAGTAATATAAAATGGTAAGACCAAGTATCGTGTCCCAAGAGACTCTCGGCACTAGACAGTTGTGTGATAACTCAATTAATTAAGACTTAAAGAAAACGAGATAATTGGTTTTAAATGCAAAGATAGAAAATTAAATTTGAATGCAAGTTAATCAATAGCAAAGTAGCACAATCATGAATGGATGTTTTTTAATATGAGATGAGTATCTTGTTAGGGTTAGATTTCACAAAGTTCCCTCTCATGTATGTAAGAACTCTTCTTTATGCATTAATGTTAACCTCACTCACTAAATCACTTAAACCCGATCCCTCGACGTATAAGCTTGTCCTTAATCACCAGTTCATGCAATTCCTAGCATTCCTAGTAATTAAATGTGAAGATCAAGAGCTTTAAGACGACCAAGACTCATACCCTCATCCTTGATAAATATTACTCTTGGGAGTAATTCAACAAAAACCTGAAATTTAAGGAACCTCCCGACACTCATGCAATTCATAAATCATGTTATTGAAAGAATTAAACAAAGCAAGCATTGTATCAAATGAATTACTCTAACAATTAAAGAAAAAGCATAATTATTAAGAATCAATTCAAATACATGAGAGTTCACAAGGTTACATTGATAAGCTGTCGTTGAAGCTATCAAATTAATACTACTTTTCAAGGCAACTTCAGTATTGCCTAGTAGTATTCAAGAAAGTAGATAGGGCTAAAGTAACCCTAAGTCGTCTCCCAACGAACACGGAATTGCTTTCGAATATCTGAAACTTATGTATG
>NC_028352.1:8130503-8137929 GCF_000741045.1 Vigna radiata var. radiata | reverse complement strand
ACAAATAAACATTAGAACATCCAAAATAATTTATGCAACTAAAAATCACATTTTAAGCATCTTTAATTCTCAAACCCAATAAATCCAATTGTCACAAATTCACTTTAAATCAATCATTTAAGCACAAATATCTCATCAAAAATTACAATTTTAAGACATAAATGTGGGCATAAATATGCACTCATCATACATCATCCCCCAACAACAAATAGAACTTAGTTCACCATAGACATGAGGAAACTAGATGAATGATAACGGTTTAAAACACCGTTATTTGTGATGTAATTTTGATACTAAAAACACCCTTTTTCAATAAATTGTGTGAATAATAGAGTTGAGGTTGATTTCAATGGTTTTATGACTAATTCCCCCTGTTTTGACACAAATTGAAGTAATACTAGAAGAAGAAATGAAAAGCCGAGAAGATGGAGCTTGGAAGGGCTCAAAAAGGCACCAAAAGAAGGGAAAAGACGAAGCCTGGACGACCAGAAGCGAAGCTCAAGCGACTTGTATCGACGTCACTCGCCCGGGCGAGAGTTCTAGACAGCTAGGCGACGAGCCCTCGTAGCTTGGGCGACCAATTGATGGCACGGGCTATATCGGGGGCTCTCTTCTCGCCCGAGCGAGCTCCTTGGACGCCTCGACGAGAATTCTCGTGGATCGGGCCTTGTTTCTGCTCTATTTCGATTCTTTCGGATCGGGCCCAGTTTTAGAACACCTCTAACACTATTTAAAGGACCCTGGGGCTCTAGGTTTTTCATCCCTGGTACAGAAGAGCATAGCAATCCACTCTTAGCCAATTATTAGGCTTTCTTTCTCATTATTTCCTCCCTTCTGGTGCTTCTTCAGGCCTTTCGAGGCTCCGTGACCAGTCGATATTTTATTGATTTCACTTAGTTTATTGTGCTAGAATTAATCAGAAAATTGTGCTTAATTGTCTGGTATTTTCCCGTTTTTGTTAATTGTGCTTAATTTGACCGGAAATTCTAATTTCAATTAATTTGAATTTTCTGAGCTAATTATTTGCATTTTTAATTGCAGGGAAAATTTTGGAGATACAATTTGGAGCATTGGGAAGGAGACAAAATAAATTCAAGACTCTCAAATTAGACATTTTAATTTTAGTTGTATTGTAATTTTAATTGTTTAAACTTTTTAGACAAACTTTTGCACATTGGGCCATTGTTAAAAAATTATGAGGGGCCCAAAATTGTAGGACACTTGGCACATGACCTAGGTTTATTTTTTNGGNTGGACCCCACNCCATTTTTNNAGGACACNTNNTCCTAGGGATTGTGACCAGTCGTCACTCTCCTCTTTGCTTTTGGTTGGAACTATTTTTTTACATAGCATGTTCTTTCCTTGAACCATGTAGACGTTGTTGCTGGATTTTGGAGGAATTGACAAGCACAAATTTTTTTCCTTTTCTTTGAGTTCATTTCATTCAGCTCTTAGAAAAGAAAGCATAGATTCTTAGAACAAACGGTGCATTTACTTTGAGCTGGAACAAACTTTTCATTTTCCTTTCTTCGACGAAGGCAACACGCGCACTTTTTTTTTCTTTTGCTGGAGGAAGCGGTCATTAGCTGCAGCTGTTGTCCCCTTAGAAGATTATCCATTTTAAAAATGAAAAATTAGCGTTGATGTCCCCTTAAAAGATTCAATCGGCAGAGGTCATTTTTTTGTTCATTTTGGAGGCACACGGTGAAGAAGAAATATGTTGTTACGTGAGCACACGGCCTTAGGCGCTGATTAATGGAGAGTTGGAAAAGCTTGTCTTTCAATTTAGCAAAAGTGCACACAGGTCACGGTTTAATCCATCAATCTTCTTTTAGGCGGTGCTTGATTTTGGGTGGTGCAACATTGATGAGCTGTCGCAACCCATAAAAATTTGATTGCATATGAGAAATGAAGTATAGATTAGGAAGTGACTCTTAGGTCGTCTCTCAAGGACCAAATGTGGTTCAGGAATCAGGTCTAACACGTAGTGGGGGGGTTTTGTAAAAGGATTTTTATGAATGCAAATGACTAAATTAAATTTGAAATAAAACATAACCGAACATAATTGAAAGCGTTAAGGTACATGAAAACATTAAACTGAACATTGCAACATATAAATATCCAAATACAATTCAATCTATAAAAATGCAACGGTTAAACTAGAACATTAAAAACAATTCATCACGGAAATTTACTAAAAGAAGTATGCATGATAGTAAAACAATTAACCAAATATGCAGAAGTAACGATTAACATTGAGAAGCATGATTGTGAACCAGTGAAACGACTTAAAAGAAATTAGGAGGAATTAAACATGTAAAATATAAAATTAATTCTAAGTTTATGCGTTAAGAAAGAAAAGAAAAATAAAAGAAAGAAAAGAAAGAAAAGAAAAAAAAAAGAAAAAAAAACTTGTGAAGTAAACCGTGTGCAGCCCTTTAGCGTCACATTGCTGGAAAATAAACCAATGGAAAATGTGTGTCTATCTGGGTGGCGGATGCATCTCTAAACTGAATAAGCACTTCTTTTTCTCCAAGGTAAAATCATGTCTCCTCTCCATAATAAAAGTGAATGTAGCTGTGTGAAAATTAAATCAGCGCTTGGAGCTCCAAAAGTAAAGTCGCATGCTTCTAAACCGTGCCATGTGCTTCCTAAAATTCTCTAGCGTGCTGCACCTAACGAAACATACATGTACTTTTCCAAAAATAAAATAAAAAAAAAAATCTCTTACTTTCTAAAAGAAAAGAAAATGGATCCAGCCACCATGCTACCCTTACTCCCGTCTAACCAATTTCTTCAAATTCAAAGAAATAAAAGAAATTAATTTCTACACCTATAGCCCAACCATCCCATCACCATACACCTCCACCTAATCTACTTCTTCATGCCTAAAGAAAAGAAATCTCCAAAGCATTTAATAACAAAATGAATGAAAGCAGCGTAATAACCGTGCCTCTCATTCAATTGTTGATGTGACCATAGCTTTAAAGTTGAATGTGCCTATTTCTATGTAATGGTGTAGGACGTAATTGTTGCTTGGAGTCAAAAGGTAGAGAAAAATTCCCAATGCAAAAATGCTTAAAATCCAAAATAAAAACGTTACAAGCCAAAAAGCAATGTAAGTGGCGGCTGGATGTGTCCTAAATTGAAGAAAACGAATTCCTATACTACCAAACCAAAAAGCAATGTAAGTGGCGGCTGGATGTGTCATAAATTGAAGAAAACGAATCTGAAAATAATAATGCAAATAATTAGCTCAAAAAATTCAAATTAATTAAAATTAGAATTTCCGGTCAAATTAAGCATAATTAGGAAAAACGGGAAAATACCGGACAATTAAGCACAATTCCCTGATTAATTTTAGCACAATAAACTAAGTGAAATCAATAAAATATCGACTCATCAAAATAGACCACACTTAGTCTTTTGCACTCCTGGGCAAAATCAAAATGCAAAACAGGGAACAGTTCAACGGACATCAGGAAGTGACATGGACTCAACAGACAGAAAATAAAGACTCACAATGAAAGAAACAAACAGAATTACAGTCCTCAAGAAATCTGGACAAGAAAAAGAAATAGACAACATCCAACACAGAATCAGAGAGAACAGATACTCATGAAGTCATCCAAGCAATTCAAGACATGGCAAAATGATCAATCAGCTCAAAAGGTTAATCAAAAGCAACAGAACCTCACAGATGCGCACTATCAGTGTTTCTCTGAATTGTCTAGGATAAACAATGTCAACTCAATGCACTCAAGAAAGCAGGCACAAACAGACTTGGCAAGCCTCTAATATCAACACTCAAAACATATGCATGTTCAAATCAAAAGGTCTTTTATGGAAGCAATGGGGCCAAGGACAAGGGAGGATAAATATGGATGAAAAGCTACAAACCAAAAGAAATAGAGGAGCAATGGGGAAAAAGTTAAAATACAATCAAATCACACCCAAACCTCTAATTCAATCCTCTTCTTGACTCCATTATTCACAATTTTTTTATTTTTCTCATTTTTCTCTATTATTTTTTTTTGTTTTCTCATCTTGTCTCTTTTCTTTCTCTCTTTTCAGAACACAACTGTAAGAGACAAGATACACAACATATTTACAAAAACAAAAACAAGAAGAGGAACCAACTAGCCAATTCTCTAAATCTCCCAAGAGACCACACTTATTCCCAAAACAATTCCGAAGCTCCAAAATTCCCTAAGGTTAAGGTAATCATGGTTTTTCACATAGGGCTAGTGTATGAGCTTCAAAAACAAAAAAAATGGGGAAAGTAAAGGCTCAAAGGGGCTATCAAAGGATCACAACAATGTAGGCTCATCTGGCTAGAGAGGCTCAACAACAAAACTGCCTTTATCACTTTCAAACATGCATATCAATCAAGAATCATCAAAAAGAGTCAAGTCAAGGCATAAGTGCAAGCAGTCAAGAGACATATCACACACAAGAAAAATCATCAAATGGCTCAAATCTCGCATAAGGTAATTCTGTCACAATCAATTCAACCTCTCAAACATCATAATCATCTTTCCAAGCAAAGAAAAGCAAGGCTTTCAAGCCAATCAGAGTATCAATGGAGTTAAGGAAAACTGACAACCTAATCACAGTCCAGAATTCACGAAAAGCATGCAAAACTATACACAAGACACAACAAACTACGTAAAAACCGAAACATAAACAAAGAAACAACCTCCCCTAATAGACCACACTTAAACGACACAATGTCCTCAGTGTGTCACAATTAGCAGATCAACAATCAGCATACACAACAAATATAGACAAAGTGCAATAAAAGTGAGGAGGGAGGGAGAAGGGAAAAGAAAACTCCCCTGATCATGGTGGCAGTTGCCAATTTTGGACTTTCACGGAGATCTCTTCCACCATTGGATTCAGCAAAGAAGTCTTGAGGAGGAACTGCTTCAGTCTCCAAATTTGATCAAGCAGGGAGATGTCCTCCACAACTGGATCTAAGAAGCAGTGATTGTTGATGAGCGTGTTCAGCTGGTGCCTAATAATCTTCAAACTGACGGCACCTTTGTCTTCTACCATGGGTGTGTGTTGGTCAAATTCATATGTACCTCCTTCAACATGGTCAGAGCAATGTGGTTCCACAGAAATAACATGCAGAGGTATAACACCCAATCCCAGTGTAACAGGCTGAACCCCAAATATACCCTCAGAAAATGAATCAATTTCAAATGTAGAAACAATATCAACAACAGGCTCAGATTCATGTTCAGTGCATGGAGAACAAACATTCAGATGCGATAGCAAAGAGGGGGAATGAAAATCATGCTCATCAACAATATAATCATCAACATACCCATCAACAACAGAATCTATCTCAGGTATGTTTACCTCCACTTCCATAGATGTGGCTAAAGTGGTGGAAGGTGAAAGTGGTCTACCTATCTCAAAGGTGGCGCTCATTGTGACACCCGGGCACACTGACGAGGCTGGGGAGTGATCGCCGGTGCAAGAGGCATGGTGCAGGGGGCACGAACAAGGAGCGACTCCTGGCAGGCTTCGAGTGGAAGGGGCACATGGACGAATTGAACATACATCGGAATGAGAGGGATCTAGAGACTGTATAGGTATGGGACTATAAAGTTGAAGGATAGCTTAAAGGAATTGATTTGGCTACTCATATCAACAAATGCATTTGCTTTTCGGTAGCCTAACTCATAAGAACTCCATGGTTAAGCGTGCTTAGCCTAGACTAATTATGGGATGGGTGACCTTCCGAGAAGTTTTCTCGGAAAGTGTGTGAGTGAGGACAAAGCACACTGGAAAGCCTCGTGTTGATGTGTGGGGGCAGTCAGCAGTCCCTGTAAGTTGCCGGGGTGTTACACTCATATCTGCCTGTTCCTCAGTAAGCTCGTGGCTCCCCATCTCCTATGTGAATAGCACACTACCGTGCAATAGATGCAGATGAAGGTGCTGGTCTTTGGTTGGATGCCAGCTGTGTCACCAAACTCTAAAGAGAATCAAGTTTGCTTTCCAATTTCCTACCAACAGCTGATAAAGAATGGGCAGGCTCATGAAACTACAGTTGCTGTGGTTCCTGAACAGGTGGAGGCATACAAGGAGTTTGGAATGATGGTTCATGATATTGATGTTGTGAAGTACCATACCATCCCAAGTTAGGATCAGTCCTCCCAGGATCGTCTTTATAACCATACCGCACAGGGGAGAATTTGTCTAAAAACTGATGCTTCAGATCTTCCCAACTGGTGACGGATCCTGGAGGAAGACAATATAGCCAACCCCTTGCTGCTTCTTGTAATGAATGCCAAAATGCCCTTAAAAACACTTCTTCATCCGGGACATCTGCAGGTTTCATTAAAGAGCAAATGGTGTAGAACTCCTCCAAATGTCTAAGTAGGCATTCACCTGCAAAACCATGAAACCTAGGCAGCACATGTATCAGTCCAGTGTTAAAAACACAACGGATATCCTCCTCATCAAGTGGAACCGGCTCCCTAGTAGCACTCTCATGAGATAAAAGTAGGTAGAATATGCATGAGAAGCAATATCAGAGTTAACTGCCGAAGGAGAATCAAAGTCATGGACATGGGCAGAATAAACAGTATCCACATAACCAAAATAGGTAGACATGGAAAAGAAAGGGGGAAAAGAAGAAAGCAATGAAAATATGCAACTAAAGCTACCTAAATGCAACAACACATAACATCAAACACAGAATAGAACGACACACTCACAACACAAGACAAGACACAACACACACTAACACAACAAAAGACCTAAAACCGAACCGTTGGTCCCCGGCAACGGCGCCAAAATTCTAAACCGTGCTATGTGCTTCCAAAAATTCTCTAGTGTGCTGAACCTAACGAAACATACATCTACTTTTCCAAAATAAAATAAAAAAAAATCTCTTACTTTCTAAAAGAAAAGAAAATGGATCCAACCACCGTGCTACCCTTACTCCCGTCTAACCAATTTCTTCAAATTCAAAGAAATAAAAGAAATTAATTTCTACAACTATAGCCCAACCATCCCATCACCATATACCTCCACCTAATCTACTTCTTCATGCCCAAAGAAAAGAAATCTCCAAAGCATTTAATAACAAAATGAATGAAAGTAGCGTAATCTACGAAATTGAAAATGAATTCTACAAAATGTGATAACCGTGCCTCTCATTCAATTGTTGATGTGACCATAGCTTTAAAGTTGAATGTGCGTATTTCATGTAATGGTGCAGGACGTAATTGTTGCTTGGAGTCAAAAGGTAGAGAAAAATTCCCAATGCAAAAATGCCTAAAATCCAAAATAAAAACGTTACAAGCCAAAAAGCNATGTAAGTGGCGGCTGGACCCTCTTAGAATGTGATGTGATGCACCGTTTTCAATCAATGAAAAGCTCCAAAGAAAAGAAAAGTTGCAGCATTGCA
>NC_028352.1:8124621-8129838 GCF_000741045.1 Vigna radiata var. radiata | reverse complement strand
GGAAAAACGGGAAAATACCGGACAATTAAGCACAATTCCCTGATTAATTTTAGCACAATAAACTAAGTGAAATCAATAAAATATCGACTCATCAAGCACCGTGACATAGTGCAGCACGTGATTTCTTTTATTTGGGATGCCATCCAATCCATTTCGGCTGAAGTAGGAACATTTAGTTGGAAGCACATGGTGGGAGTTGGTGCTGCTGTCATGTCCAGCTTCAGGAATTGGAAATTTGGTTTTCAATATGAAAAGGGTGATTTCAATTGGAGAAGAGGTGGTGTCATGTCTTGCTCCTGTGCTGAATTTGTTTTACAATTTTCAAACTTTATTTCAATGTGCATATAATTTTATTTTTAGTTCAAGCGTTGCATTTTAATAGTTTTAATTATGTCTGAATATTTAGTGTTAGGTTTAGCATCGTCTTTTACTTTGATGTTGTCTAGTATTTTTGGTAGTAATAAATTAACAGTGATGTTAGCTTAGGTTAGTCGGGTTGGTTATTAATGATATTACATTGCTTCCATGAGACTTCTGCACTTTGATTGTCATGTTGCTGCTTTGATTTCGCTCAACATTTAATCTGTTGTGTGCTTGTGATTCGGTATACGCTTAGTTGCCTAATCGGTGTTTAATCTTCGCTTAGTTGATTAGATTGTATGGTACATGACTGTATGGATTTGAGCATTACATTCGCTTAGTTTACAATAATGAAAACCGAGTTAGCCTTCGCTTAGTTGGGTGATTCGAGTTGGATTCGGATTAGAGTAGTGTGTACTTGTCGTTGATCTGTGATTGGGAGCATAGTAATTGAGTTAATGCCCAACCGTTTTCATTCTGCATTTGATTCCATTTGTACATCCGTGTTTGCTATTCCGTTTTTACATTTCTTTTGCATCTGTGTTTTAATTTTGTTTATCCACATTCACAAACCTTTCACAACCCCCCCACTACGTGTTAGACCTAATTCCTGAACCACATTTGGTCCTTGAGAGACGACCTAGGAGTCACTTCCCAGTCTATACTGCATTCTTTTATGCTCATTAAATTTTGCATGGGGTGCAACCTCTATCAAAATTTTGGCGTCGTTGTTGGGGACCAACAGTTCGGTTTCGGGTTTTTTATTGTGTTAGTATGTGTTGTGTTTTGTCTTATGTTGTGAGTGTGATGTTCTGTTTTGTGTGTTCGTCATTGTGTGTTGCATTTAGATAGCTCTAGTTTCATATTTTCATTGCATTCTTCTTTTCTCCCTTTCTTCTTTCCCATGTCTACCTATTTTGGTTATGTGGATACTACTTCTTCTGCTTGTGCATATGTCTTTGATTCTCCTTCTGCATCTGACTCTGATATTGCTTGTGATGTATACTCAGCTGATGTCTATGTTGAGAACATTACGGTTCCTCCTCCATCTCATGAGAGTGCTCCTAGGGAACCGTTTCCACTTGNTGAGGAGGATATTCGTTGTGTTTTCAACACTAGACTGATAGATTTGCTGCCTAGGTTTCATGGTTTTGTAGGTGAATGCTCATATAGATATTTGGAGGAGTTCTTCACCATATGCTCTTCAATGAAACCTCCAGATGTCTCGGATGAGGACATGTTCTTAAGGGCTTTTGAGTACTTGTTACATGGAGCGACAAGGTATTGGCTGTATTGTCTTCCTCCAGGATCCATCACTTCTTGGGAAGATCTTAAGCATATGTTCTTGGATAAATTGTTCCCTGCTTAGTATGGTAACAATAACGATCCTGGATGGAATGACCCTAGCTTGGGATGGTATGATGCTCCACAGCAATATCAATCATTTCCAAATTCTTGTATGCCTTGTCCACCTGTTCAGGAACCTCAGCAGTTGCAGTTTCATGAGCCTACCCATTCTTTATCAACTGTTGGTAGGAAATTGGAAAGCAAACTTGATTCTCTTGAGAGTTTGGTGACACAGCTGGCATCCAACCAAAGACCAGCACCTTCATCTACATCTGTTGCACGACTATGTGCTATATGTCCTTCTAAAGACCACTATACAGATGCACGTCTTTCTATGGAGCACCCTGTTTCTCATGATGAGCCTCAAGCTTATGCTACCAACATCTACAATAACAGGCAGCCACAGCAGAAAAATCAGAGGCAACAAAAACAGCAAAAGGCACTTGCCAAATCTTCTACTTCTTTTGAGCCTACATTGAAAGAGTTGTGGAGGCAGATGCCCGCGTAGTGCACCAAGGAACAATCTCAATTTTTAAAGGGATCACCATTTCAGACTGTTCCGATTCTTGATGATGTTAGTGCCATTCACATAGGAGATGAGGAGCAGAGTCATGAGCTTACTACTGCGCAATCTACTTCCCCACCCTCCTATGCCTCCTGTATTGCACTTGAGGATGCAGTTGCTCATTCTACTGTTATTGGTGAGATGAATCATGAATCAGCACAGGTTTTCTCTAAACTTGAAATTCCACTTGCTTTGCTTGAGCTGTTTATGAATTCAAATATTCTTGATTCTGCTGCAGATTCACATGTTAGTGATGATTTTGATATAGAAACTGTGAAAACTGAAGATGCTTTAGACTAGAATTAAATTTTGATCTTTCACAGTTTTCTGAAAATTTTAAATGTAGTTGTGAAGCTAGTTCTTGCTCTATTTGTGTTGAGATCAATTTTGTGATACAACCAGCTTCCAACTTTATGATTGGTGATACTAACTATGAATCTGATGAAAATGTTGAGGAACAAGCAGATATGAGCACCACTTTTGAGATAGGTAGACCACTTTCCCCTTCCACCACTTTAGCCACATTTAGGGAAGTGGAGGTAAACATACCTGAGATAGATTCTGTTGTTGATGATTATGCTGATGATGGGTATGTTGATGATNATATTGTTGATGAGCATGATTTTCATTCCCCCTCTTTGCATGATGAGAACCACTTTGTGTTATCGCATCTGAATGTTTGTTCTCCATGCACTGAACATGAATCTGAACCTGTGATTGATATTGTTTCTATTNGCATCTGAATGTTTGTTCTCCATGCACTGAACATGAATCTGAACCTGTGATTGATATTGTTTCTATTGCTGAACTTGATTCATGTTCTGAGGGTATATCTGAGGGTCAGCTTGTTACATTGAGATTGAGTGTTATACCTCTGCATGTTATTTCTGTAGAACCACATTGCACTAACCATGTTGCAGGAGGTACACATGAGTTTGATCAACAAACANCCACGGTGGAAGACAAGAGTGCCAGTGTACACAAAAGCTTGAATATCAATGGGCACCAACTGAACCCACTCATCAACAATCACAGCTTCTTAGATCCAGCTGTGGAGGACATCTCCCTGCTTGATCTAATCTGGAGACTAAAGCAGTTCCTCCTCAAGACTTCCTTGCTGACTCTAGTGGTGGAGAACATTTCCCTGATAGTCCAAAATTGGCAACTGCCACCATGATCAGGGGAGTTTTCTTTTCCCTTCTCCCCCTTTTTCCCGCTTTTATTGCCCTTGTCCTTGATCTGTTGACTGTTTTGACTTCTGATCTTATGCTTATGACACATTGAGGACACTGTGTAGTTTAAGTGTGGTCTATTGGGGGAGATTCTGATTTATCTTCGTTAAATTTTTTGTTTTCTAGGTAGTTTTTGTTGCGTCTTGTATACAGTTTTACCTGCTTCTCTTGATTTCTAGACTTGGTTTAGATTGTAAATGTGTCTTTCGCTTCATTGACACTCTGATTGGCTTGAAATCCTTTTCTTTTCTTTGCTTGGGAAGATGATTATAATGTTTGAGAGGGTGATTGATTACGACAAAAATACCCTGTGTGAGAATTTGAGCTACTTGATATTCTTTCTTGTGTGTGATATGTCTGTTGATTACTTACACATATGCCTTGGCTTGACTCTTTTTGATGATTCTTGATTGATATGAATGTTTGGAAGTGATAAAGGCAGTTTTGTTGTTCAGCCTCTCTAGCCAGATGAGCCTACCTTGTTGTGATCCATTGATAGCCCCTTTGAGCCTATACTTTCCCCATTTCTTTGTTTTGAAGCTTATACACTAGCCCTAAGTGAAAAAACCATGATTACCTTAACCTTAGGGAATTTTGGAGCTTTGGAATTGTTTTGGGAACAACTGTGGTCTCTTGGGAGATTCAGATAAATTGCCTAGTTGGTTCCTCTTCTTTCTTTTGTTTTGTAGATATGTTGTGTATCTTGTCTCTTAGAGTTGTGTCCTTGATAGAGAGAAAAGAAAAGAGGCAGGATGAGAAAAAAAATTGAGAAAAATACAAAAAAAAATTGTGAATAATGGAGTCAAGAAGAGGATTGAATTAGAGGGTTTTGGGTGTGATTTGATTGTGTTTCACTTGTTCCGCATTGCTCCTCTATTTTTTTTTGGTTTGTAGCTTCTTATCCATACTTATCCTCCCTTGTCCTTGACCCCATTACAACCATGAAAAGACCTTTTGATTTGAACATGCATATGTTTTGAGTGTTGATATTAGAGACTGGCCAAGACTGTTTAGTGCTTGCTTTCTTGAGTGCAGTGAGTTGAAATTGTTTATCCTAGACACTTGAGAGAAACATTGATAGTGTGCATCTGTGAGGTTCTGTTGCTTTTGATTCACCTCTTGAGCTGATTGATCATTTTGCCATGTCTTGAATTGCTTGGATGACTTCATGAGTATCTGTTCTCTCTGATTCTGTGTTGGATGCTGTCTATTTCTTTTCCTTGTCCAGATTTCTTAAGGACTGTAATTTTGTTTGTTTTTGTCCTTCTGAGTCTTTGTTTTCTGTGTTGAGTCTGTGTCAATTCCCTGATGTTCATTGAACTGTTCCCTGATTTGCGTCTTCATTTTGCCCAAGAGTGCAAAAGACTAAGTGTGGTCTATTTCGATGAGTCGATATTTTATTGATTTCACTTAGTTTATTGTGCTAGAATTAATCAGGGAATTGTGCTTAATTGTCCGGTATTTTCCCGTTTCTGTTAATTGTGCTTAATTTGATCGGAAATTCTAATTGTAATTAATTTGAATTTTCTGAGCTAATTATTTGCATTTTTAATTGCAGGGAAAAGTTTGGAGATACAATTTGGAGCATTGGGAAGGAGACAAAATAAATTCAAGACTTTCAAATTAGACATTTTAAATTTTAGTTGTATTGTAATTTTAATTGTTTAAACTTTTTAGACAAACTTTTGCACATTGGGCCATTGTTAAAAAATT
>NC_028352.1:8122000-8124166 GCF_000741045.1 Vigna radiata var. radiata | reverse complement strand
ACCAGTCGTCACTCTCCTCTTTGCTTTTGGTTGGAACTATTTTTTTACATAGCATGTTCTTTCCTTGAACCATGTAGACGTTGTTGCTGGATTTTAGAGGAATTAACAAGTAAATTTTTTTTCCTTTTCTTTGAGTTCATTTCATTCAGCTGTTAGAAAAGCAAGCATAGATTCTTAGAACAAACGGTGCATTTACTTTGAGCTGGAACAAATTTTTCGTTTTCCTTTCTTCGACGAGGGCAACACGCGCACTTTTTTTTTCTTTTGCTGGAGGACACAGTGATAAGCTGTAGCTGTTGTCCCCTTAGAAGATTATCCATTTTAAAAATGAAGAAGTAGCATTGATGTCCCCTTAAAAGATTCAATCGGAAGAGGTCATTTTTTTGTTCATTTTGGAGGCACACGGTGAAGAAGAAATTTGTTATTATGTGAGCACACGGCCTTAGGCGTTATTAATGGAGAGTTGGAAAAGCTTGTGTTTCAATTTAGCTAAAGTGCACACAGGTCACGGTTTAATCCATCAATCTTCTTTTAGGCGGTGCTTGATTTTGGGTGGTGCAGCACTGTCACCTAGTGCAGCACGTGATTTCTTTTATTTGGTATGCCATCCAATCCATTTCGGCTGAAGTAGGCACATTTAGTTGGAAGCACATGGTGCGAGTTGGTGCTGCTGTCATGTCCAGCTTCAAGAATTGAAAATTCGGTTTTCAATATGAAAAGGGTGATTTCAATTGGAGAAGAGGTGGTGTCACGGCTTGCTCCTGTGCTGAATTTGTTTTACAATTTTCAAACTTTATTTCAATGTGCATTTAAGTGTTGCATTTTAGTTATGTCTGAATATTTGTCTCTTGTAGTGTTAGGTTTAGCATCGTCTTTTACTTTGATGTTGTCTAGTATTTTTGGTAGTGATAAATTAACTGTGATGTTAGCTTAGGTTAGTCTTGTTGGTTATTAATGATATTACATTGCTTCCATGAGACTTCTGCACTTTGATTTTTATGTTGCTGCTCTGATTTCGCTCAATATTTAATTTGTTGTGTGCTTGTGATTCGGTATACGCTTAGTTGCCTAATCTGTGTTTAATCTTCGCTTAGTTGATTAGACTCTATGGTACATGACTGATTGGATTTGAGCATTCCATTCGCTTAGTTTGCAATTCTGAAAACCGAGTCAGCCTTCGCTTAGTTGGGTGATTCGAGTTGGATTCGGATTAGAGTAGTGTGTACTTGTCGTTGATCTGTGATTGGGAGCATAATAATTGAGTTAATGACCAACTGTTTTCATTCTGCATTTGATTCCATTTTTACATCTGTGTTTGCAATTCCGGTTTTACATTTCTGTTGCATCCGTGTTTTAATTTTATTTATCCACATTCACAAACCTTTCACAAACCCCCCAATACGTGTTAAACCTAATTCCTGAACCACATTTGGTTCTTGAGAGACGACCTAGGAGTCACTTCCTAGTCTATTGATGAAGGTTGAAAAACAGTTATTTTCATATGCTAATTTGGACCAAATTACACCCTTTACTACTCGGAATGAGCTTAGAATCAAGCAAAACTCAATAAATGAGTCTGGAGAGAGTCAAAAGTTGATTTTAGCGATTTTATGCTTATTTTGCATTGTTTTGTAGCTAATTTGAGAAAAGTAAGAATGGAGTTAAAGATACAAGTCGTTGACTCAAGAAAAGAGAAGAAAAATGAAGATTTGAAGAGTCGACGTACCGCCCAGCGGCACACTTAAACCGTGGGGCAGTCCAGGACGAGGAGTAGGCATGGCGAATTGAAGCTGAAGGAAACCGCCGGGCGGTGGCGATTGCCGCCGGGCGGTGGCGGCAGGTTATGGGAAACCGCCGGGCGGCACACTTAAACCGCCCGGCGGTGGCTCGCTGGACTTGGACCTGTTTTCTGTATTTTAGATCTGTTTGGGCTTGGGCTTGTTTTATGTCATTTTTATGCCCTATATAAAGGCCAGAACGTCCTAGGGTTTGTATCTTTTGATGGCTTAGGCACAGAAACACACTTTTCACCCCTTTGGGGCTAGATTTGGAGATGGTGACAGCTCTCCTTTTCTCCTTTTTAGGGTTTGTATCTCTTTCATTCCATTCTTCATCTAGATTCATCATGACAATGGTGAACTAAACCCTATTGTTGTTGGGGAAAAC
>NC_028352.1:8113211-8114845 GCF_000741045.1 Vigna radiata var. radiata | reverse complement strand
AGATTTTGAGCTCCAAAGTTTTTATTGTTACATGTATTGTTCACAGGAAAACATGGATGATATTGCCTTAACCTTGATGATTGATTGAATTGCATGTAAATGTCATATGATCAAGGCCGTTGTTGAGAACCCTTCTCTAGCCAAATTTTCACCCAAAGTGTTTGAAATATTATACCCTTTTTGAATCTTAGCCTTAAACAGGATGTGAACCCTTGTTTTGAAACTCTTTACCTTGAGTTGGGATGAGCTTAATTGTATGAGATGAAAAGGTTCAAGTTTGGGGTTGTACGGGGGGAAATTGAAAACGCAAGTAAAAGGCATTGAGCTCAATTGTTGTGAAAAGAGAAAAATTCATGAGAAAAAGAAAAGTAAAGAAGAAAAGCATGAAGATGAGCTCAATGAAAAAGAAAAAAGAAGAAGTTGGGAATGAGAAATTGTGGTGAGAGAGAGTTGTGTGTAAATATTGAATGTCTTGTTAGCTCTCTTGACTCAAGGATTTTGCATTCTAGAAAAACCAATTTTTCTTGTTAGCCCAACCTCATTACAAGCTTGGAAAAGTCCTTTTGATGACATTTGCATGAAAAGATGTTGATTGTTTGAGATGAATGGCAATTTTGTTTCATATGACTTGTGAACAATAGAGAGTGGAGTGTAACCTTAAACACTTGAGTGATTGAGTGAAACACTTGCTTGGTATAATTTGTTAATTTTCATGAGTACATTTTTGCTTAGTGGATTGATCACTCATAGTGTATAACATCTATTGTGCAATCTCTGGGTTGAAAGCATGCATGCATCTTATTTTGGATTTCATTGAAGATATTGAATAGAGTGGTTTTGTCATGTACCTTGGGATTGTTGAAGCATTGGATGAAACGGTATAAAGCCAAGTTTTGTTTTTGTGTTGTTTTGTTTTGTTTTGCTTGAGGACAAGCAAAATTCTAAGTTTGGAGTGTTGATGAAGGTTGAAAAACAGTGATTTTCATATGTCAATTTGGACCAAATTACACCTTTTACTACTTGGCATGAGCTTAGAATCAAGGAAACTCAATAAATGAGTCTGGAGAGAGTCAAAAGTTGTTTTTAGCGATTTTATGCTTATTTTGCATTGTTTTGTAGCTAATTTGAGAAAAGTAAAGAATGGAGTAAAGATATAGGTCGTTGACTCAAGAAAAGGAAAGAAAGGTTGAAGATCAAACGGTTGCAGTGCAGAAAAGTCAACTAGAATGCAGAAAAGTCAACCAGTCAACCAGGAAAGTCAACCAGTTAATCAGGAAGGTCAACCAGTCAACCAGGAAAAGTCAACCAAACCGCCGGGCGGTTGACCGTACCGCCGGGCGGTTGACCGTACCGCCGGGCGGTTGACCGGAGCGCCGAGCGGCTGTTTTTTCGCGCCGGGCGGTTCTGTGGCTTTAAGGAAACCGCCGGGCGGTGGCAATTGCCGTTGGGCGGTGGTCCACTGGGCCTGGGCCTGTTTTCTGACGCGCTCCTCGCCTATAAATACCCCTATTACGAATTCAGAGTCATTCTTTTGACAGGAGAAGACGGCCAGACCTAATTTTGCTCTCTGGAGAGGATCTCTTGGATGCTTAGGCTCCTTTTCATCTTTTCTAGGGTTTGTTCTTCCATTCTTC
>NC_028352.1:8109933-8112176 GCF_000741045.1 Vigna radiata var. radiata | reverse complement strand
ATTGCATTCATGTTTATTTTTCTGCACTTTATAAAAATCCCAAAATATTATTTTTATAGTCTTTATTTGTTAAGCAAAAGCACAACAGTTTAGTGCCGTGAGTCTCTTGGGAAAACGATACTTGGACTTACCATTTTATATTACTTGTACGATTTGGTACGCTTGCCAATTTGTCAACATCTATATTGCATTCTTTTATGCTCATTAAATTTTGCATGGGGTGCGACCTCCATCTTTCCGTCTCCTTGACACTTCATCTCTGCTTTCCGTATAATCTCATTTCCCGCCAAAACAAGGTAAATTAGTCATAAATTCATCAAATTCAACCTCAACTCTCTTATTCACACAACTTAAGAGAAAAACATGATTCCAACAAAGTTTCTAAGTTGAAAAGGGTGCATTTAGTATCAGAATTGCATCACAAATGATGGTATTTTCAACCGTTATCTCTACCCCAAACTTAGAACTTTGCTTGTCCTCAAGCAAAACAAATTGCAACTCAACTTTTCAGAACAATTACTACAATGATTTAGCTTTTTTCATAACTTTTTCTTCCAGGACAAGAAATCACTTTTATCAACTCATCATAAAGATGTCAATCAAGACGTGCAAATGCCTTAATTAAATCAAAATCAATGTGATGCTTGATAACAGTTCAAAAACCGTTATTTTTACACTGAAATTTGATATAAAACACACCCTTTATGACTTAGAAACTAGCTTGGAATCATGCATTTTGCTTAAGTTAGGAAATAAAAGAGTCAACGGTGGTTTTCTTGGTTTTATGCTTGGTTTTTCCATGATTTGGCAGGATTTATCAGGAATTGAATGAAACTAGTTGAAATAGAAAGTAGTTGGAGTCAAGAGAAGGTGGAAAAGTGAACAAATGAAGAAACTCAGTCACTGCTCACTGCTAACCTACTGCTAAGTGCCAATTTCGCTAAAGGATTCTCTGTCAAACGCTCAAGCGCCAACGCTGAGGGGTGAAATTGAGTGTCGAGCCCACCGCTGAGTGCTACCCACCGTTGAGCGTTGGCTTCTTCAGTGAAGTCACTGCCAAATGCCTGGGCGTCAACGTTGAGCGTCCACCTTGAGTACCGTACCCACCGTTGAGTGGTGGCCTAGCGTTGAGTGTTAAGACTCCGACAAGTGTACCAAATCGTATCAAGTAATAATAAACGGTAAGTCCGAGTATCCTTTCCCTAGGGACTCATAGGCCTAATCTTTCATATGATTTCTTCATTAATTAAGACTTGAATGACAAAAATTAGGGTTTTATAATGCAAAAATGAAAATTAAATATGCATGCAAAGGTTTTGATCAATTGACCAAAAGATAACACAAGTGAATAATGTATGAATGAATTATGTTGTTGGGGTTTATGATTTCATCCTATCCACTCTCACATATCTAAGAATTTGACTTTTTCATTAATGTCAATGTCACTTTCTAATTTACCCTAATCCCAATATCTTGGTGAAAAGAGACTACCCCTAATTACTAGTTTACAATGTCTTGTCTCCCTAGCAATTGATCATGCATTACATAATTCGCATAGAAGCTTAAGGCAATCGATCCTCCTATCCCTATGTCTAGGTAATATTGCTACCAAGAGACTCAGAAACACTCCTCTCACCCCTTGGAGGCGGATTTTGGATGCGGGAGCTCCAATTTATCAAATCTAGGGTTTATCTTTTCATTCTTTTCATCTAGTTTCACCATGTCTATGGTGAACTAAACCTCCATTGTTGTTGGAGAAACGATGTAATCCTATTGAAACTCTCATATATTGAATTGATGCTTTATTCATATGCTTTATTTTATTAATTGTTAAAGTTTTTCTGATGGCAATGCTCTAGCTAGGACAAGCCAAATCTAGAAGCAACCAAGCCAACAAGAACAAGATGCTCAAGGTTTTAGATGGAATGTGGAATGGTTGTGGTATAAGGTGGAGCTTGTCACGGTTTTGGGTGTTTGAATGGTGATGGAAGGTGTGTTTGGTGGTTCCCTAAGAGAGGTTGGACCAACTCTTGAAGGAAGGTAGCTAGAGGAGGCCACTTGGGTTTCTCTAGCCTAGGGTGACCTTAAAAGAGTAGTATGACACAAAAATGGCAGCATAACTTTACTCTAAATCAAAGGTGATTACATGATGGAGAACACCTCTATTTATAAGCTAAGGTGTCTCAAAATGGGCTGAAACTTTAACCTAAAAGAGCCACCTTGGTTGTCTTGGAGAGCAAGGA
>NC_028352.1:8107592-8108978 GCF_000741045.1 Vigna radiata var. radiata | reverse complement strand
ATGGAAGAAGAATGGAAAAGCAAACCCTAGAAAAGATGAAAAGGAGCCTAAGCATCCAAGAGATCCTCTCCAGAGAGCAAAATTAGGTCTGGCCGTCCTCCCCTGTCAAAAGAATGACTCTGAACTCGCAATAGGGGTATTTATAGGTGAGGAGCTCAGCAGAAAACAGGCCAAGGCCCAACGGACCACCGCCCGGCGGAACAAGTGTGGCGCCGGGCGGTTTCCCATAAACCCCAAAACCGCCAGGCGGTATAAGTTGCCGCCCGGCGGTTTCCCTCAAAACCGCCCAGCACCAATGCCAGTGCCTACTCCTCTCCTCTTCAAATCTTCAATTTTCTTCTCTTTTCTTGAGTCTACGACCTTTATCTTCAACTCCATTCTTCACTTTCTCCAAATAGCAACAAAACAATGCAAAACAAACATAATATCGCTAAAAACAACTTTTAACTCTGTACAGACTCATTTACTGAATTTTGCTTGATTCTAAGCTCATTCCAAGTAGTAAAGGGTGTAATTTGGTCTAAAATGACATATGACAATAACTGTTTTTCAACCTTCATCAACACCCCAAACTTAGAACTTTGCTTGTCCTCAAGCAAACAAAACAAAACAACACACAAAACAAAACTTGGCTTTATCCTCTTTCATCCAATGTTTCAACATTCCCAAAATATATGACAAACTACTCAATCCCATATCTTCAGTGAAATCAAAATAAGATGCATGCGTGCTTTCAATCCAGATATTGTACAACAGATGTTACACATTATGAATGACCAATCCACCAAGCAAAAATGCACTCATGAAAATTAAAAGTTCATACCAAGCAAGTGTTTCACTCAATCACTCAAGTGTTTAGGGTGACACTCCACTCTCTATTGTTCACAAGTCACATGAAACAAAATTTCCATTCATCTCAAAGAATCAACATCTTAACATGCAAATGCCATCAAAAGGACTTTTCTAAGGCTTGTAATGAGGTTGGGCTAACAAGAAAAATTGGTTTTTTCCAGAAAACAAAATCCTTGAGTTAAAAGAGCTTTCATAATATTTAACAATTAAGCACAACTCTCTTCCTCACCAATCTCACTCATTCCCAACTTTTTCCCCTTTTCTTTTTNATTGAGCTCCTCTTCATGCTTTTCTTCTTTTCTTTTCTTTTTCTCATGAATTTTTCTTTTCACAACATTTGGGCTCAATGCTTCACAATTGCTTTTCAATTTTCCCCCATACAACCCCAAACTTGAACCTTTTCATCGCATACATTTAAGTTCATCCCAACTCAAGGTGAAGAAGTTCACGACAAGGGTTCACATCCTGTTTAAGGCTAAGGTTCAAAGAGGGTATAATATTTTCAAACATTTTGGGTGAAAATTTGGCTAGAGA
>NC_028352.1:7983236-8106717 GCF_000741045.1 Vigna radiata var. radiata | reverse complement strand
ACAACAATAAAAACTCTGGAGCTCAAAATCTCACACAAATGCTTTCTCACACAAAATTCATTCATACACCATGCTTAGTATCATAACCACAATCATAATTCATCACACATCTATTTCACTGGATATTAACATGCAGCACAATCTAATTATCATCCACATCCAATACTTATCAAATAGCTCCATCATGCACATCAGTCAGTCAAACATTTTCAGAAAAAAGTATTCAAGCCAAGAGTACACACTTAAATTAAAATTCAACCTATTCTAGGAATTTAAAATGAAAAAGGGTAAGAAGAAATCTAGGTTGCCTCCTAGTAGCGCCTGTTTAACGTAACGAGCCTGACACAAACCTCATGGATCCACCAACATCATGACTGAGGCAAATTGCTCCACATCTCCTCCCACATAGTGTTTGAGCCTTTGGCCATTCACGATCCAGCTCCGTTGTTGATTATCCTTAGTCGAGGATTCTAATTCCACTGCTTTTCCATTGACTAATTGGAAAGGCCATAACCCCATAGAAGTTTTCATGGAAGTTCTATATGCCCAGAGAGCATCGTCCAACTTCTGTGACCAATCTTTTCTTGAAAAAGTGACAGTCTTTTCTAAAATTCTTTTGATTTCCCGGTTAGACACTTCAGCTTGGCCATTTGTTTGCTGATGATAAGGCGCAGCTACCTTATGTTTCACCGCATAATGCTTAAGTACCTTAGTTAGATGAGCATTGCAAAAGTGAGATCCCCCATCACTGATGAGGATCCTGGGAGTTCCAAACCGCGAAAAGATTTGTCTTTTTAAGAATTTGATCACGGTGCTAGAATCATTCTTAGGACATGCTACAGCTTCAACCCACTTACTCACATAATCAACAGCTACCAAAATATATTCATTATTGAATGACGGAGGAAATGGTCCCACAAAGTCAATACCCCAGCAATCAAAAACTTCGACTTCCAAAATGCCCTGTAGGGGCATCTCATGCCTCCTTGAGATGGTTCCTGACCTCTGACATTTGTCGCAGCTTCGAGCATGATTATGAGCATCTTTAAACAAAGTCGGCCAATAAAATCCTGTTTGTAAAATTTTTGCAGCAGTGCGTTCTCCATTATAATGACCTGCAAAAGGAGAATTGTGACAATGCCACAAAATGTCTTCTGCTTCTGCTTCAGTGACACATCTTCTCAACAAATTATCTGCTCCTATCTTAAACAAATATGGATCATCCCAAATAAATTCTTTGGCATCATGTAAGAACTTCTTTTTCTATTGCCAATTGAATCCTTCCGGAATAACACCTGCAGCTTTGAAGGTGGCTAAATCAGCAAACCAAGGTCTTTGCTGAATATACAAAAGAGCTTCATCTGAAAATGATTGCCATATTTCTTTCTCCTTACTTGTCACTTCCTCATTGACTAACCGAGATAAATGATCAGCAATAACATTTTCACTCCCCTTTTTCTCATGAATTTCTAAGTCAAATTCTTGTAGCAAAACTACCCATCTAATCAATCTTGGCTTCGAATCAGGTTTCGTCAATAGATACTTTATAGTTGCATGATCTGTATAAATAATCACCTTAGATCCAACGAGATATGATCTGAATTTCTCCAATGAGTACACTATGGCCAAAAATTCCTTTTCTGTGGTGGCATAATTTGATTGAGCCTCATTCAGTACTTTGCTAGCATAATAAGTAGCATGAAAAACCTTTCCTCTTCTCTGTCCCAGCACAACACCTATAACATAGTCGCTAGCATCGCACATCAGTTCAAACTCTTTATCACAATCAGGCGCCACAATCACAGGAGCAGAAATCAATCTCTGCTTCAGACTGTCAAAAGCTTGCAAACATTCGGGACTCATCATAAATGGCGTCTCTTTAGCAAGCAGATTACTTAAAGGCTTTGCAACCTTTGAAAAATCCTTAATAAAACGTCGATAGAATCCTGCATGACCCAGAAAACTTCGGACTCCCTTAACATTTGTCGGCGGTGGAAGTTTTTCAATCACCTCAACCTCTGCTCTATCAACTTCAATCCCCTTGGCAGAAATTTTGTGACCCAGCACAATACCTTCTGTAACCATGAAATGACATTTTTCCCAGTTCAAGACAAGATTTGTTTGAACACATCGTTTGAGAACTACATCCAGATTAGACAAGCATTTTTGAAAAGCATCTCCAAAAACTGAAAAATCATCCATAAAGACTTCAATGCTTTTTTCCATAAAATCAGCAAAGATTGCTTGCATACACCTCCGAAAAGTCGCGGGAGCGTTACATAATCCAAAAGGCATTTTTCTGTAGGCAAATATACCAAAGGGACAGGTAAATGTTGTTTTCTCTTGGTCTTCAGGATCCACCACTATTTGGTTATATCCAGAATATCCATCCANATATATATATATATATATATATATATATATATATATATATAATGTGTATTTTTAATTTTTTATAATTAAATTTTACAATTTTATTATAAATATTTTTTTAGATGATTTCTTATTCTAATTTTTAAAAATGTTAAACAAAACAATTAAATTTAAAAGAGAAAGTCATTTGAAAGATAAAACTAGTAAAATTAATTTAAAAATAAAACGCTGGTAAAAGGGTAAAAGATGAAACAAAACGTCAAAGAGAGAATCTTTATATAATAATATAGAAGTATAGATATAAATATCGATGATATATTGTGCTTTTATACGTAACAAGCTTCTAAATATCTAAAATATATTTATTACTAGATTTCATTTATTTAAACTACAGAATTGATACAGAAAAAATGAATAGGATTAAAAATTAAAAATAAACGAAATATTGGGGGCTGAAACGAAAAACACTTTAAAATGTACAAAATTCATATAAATCACATTTTAAACAAATTATTATATATATATATATATATAATATCATATTGGTTGTGTCATTATATATATATTTTCCAAATATAAAATTGTAGCATATATATTTAAAGAGATAAAATGTTTGTATGAACATCTTTCTCAAGAGTAGACTGAAAAGCGTATTTAGAAAATGATTTTATTTGTTGGATAGAGAAAATTTAACATGATCCTCACAAATTACTGAACTACACAGTACTAATCTTAAATTAAGTTTCTCGTTCATAGATCCATATTCATTTTTTGGTTTGGTTAGTTTTGTTTTGATCTTACAATTAATACTCGTCTCTGTTCACAACTTGTGTGTCATGTGTCTGAATAATGTAAGCATTTGACTCTGCATCTGGCTTCTGCTTCTTCACCACCTGCATCTATGGCTGAAAAGCACCACCTCATTCTCCTTCTTCTCTGCGCCACTCTTCAATTCTCTTCATCTTCACCCTCCGATCACTTTTACAATGTTGGAGAACTTGTCCCATTTTTTATCAACAAAGTGGGACCCTTCAACAACCCCAGGTTTCATTCTTTCCCTCATTACTTTTTTTTTTTTTTTGTGTTAACTGAATTTCTGTTTACACGATTCTTCTGTGGCAGTGAGACCTATGAATACTATTGGCATTATAGCTTATAACTACTATTGGCATCTTTGTTGCAAATCTCATCAACTACATTGCTGCGAAGAAGGAGAATGGAGAAGGGTGGCGTTATAGCTTATATTTTGAAATTTTCCCTCTTGCTATTTATATTTTAGGTATAATTTATCTTCCAGAATCACCAAATTCTTTGATTGAACGTGGTCTTCATGAGAAGGCTAAGAGGGAATTTATTGAGATTCGAAACACTACAGATGTTGAGGAGGAGTTTAACGATCTTGTGATAGCAAATGAATGCTCCAGAGCAATGAAAGACTATAGCAATTCAAACCCACAAGAAGATTACAATAATACCATCAAGCCCAACGAGCAATCTAACTCAAATATATCAACAAGAACATGTTTGAGAGAGGGAATATTTTGTGAGCTGTCAGTTTGTTAGTGGATCTGTTGAGAGTTTGTTATTTTCATATCTCTTTTATATATATATATGCTTGAGTAATGAAATTGAAGGGAGAAGAGTTTTCCCCTTTTCTATATTTCCTCTCTCTATTTTGATACAGGAGGCTCCTTGACCTCGAACCAAGGCATTTTCATATATCAATTTGGTGCTTTCGTTGAGAGACGCGAACATGACAGACCATAATACCCGTTCCAAATCTATCACCAATTTGGAAGAAGTCATCCTAAAACTCACCGTCAACCAAAACGAAATCACCAACCGTTTGGATGCCATTGCATCCCAACTTACCTTACGTGACCCGCCCTCTCCAAAACCCGAAGATCGTCGTTTACCCTTTCTGAAATTAGACGTTCCCCGGTTTCATGGAACGGATCCCATGGGCTGGATCTTTAAGATCTCCCAGTTCTTCGAGTATCATCAGACACAAGAGGCTGACCGACTTCAAATAGCTTCTTTCTACATGGATGGACCAGCCCTTAGCTGGTTTCAGTGGTTGCATCGGAATAACATGCTTCCTTCCTGGCATGAGTTTCTACAAGCGTTGGAGGTTCATTTCGCACCTTCGTATTATGACGACCCACGCAGATCTCTCTTCAAATTAACGCAAAAAGGTACGGTTCAAGACTACCTGAATGAATTTGAACGACTTGCTAATCGTATTGTTGGTCTCCCTGCCACTTTTCTACTGAGCAATTTTATTTTTGGGTTAAACTCGGATATACGCCGCGAGGTTCAAGCGTTGCAACCGCAATCGTTGACACAGGCGGCAGCTTTGGCCAAATTACAGGAGGATAAGCTTAACGACCAACGCCGACATTTGCATCAACGGTCCCCTATTATGCCTTCTCTCAGTCCTCCATTGCTACCTACCCCACCGTCAAGATCGTCGGCAACACTACCCAACCCGCCTAAAACACATTATAAGAAATTGAGTCATGAGGAGATGTTGGATCGTCGTGAGAAAGGACTGTGCTACAATTGTGATGAAAAATTTAGCCCCGGGCACAAGTGCAAGGGTCGTTTCTTTTTATTGGTTGCCATAGATGAGGATGACGACATAAAGGGGAGTCATCGGCCCTTAGGGTGGACCCTAATTCCCTTCTTTCAGAAGAAAGAAGTCTGACCCACAATGAAGCCCAAATCAGCTTTAATGCTCTAGCTGGTTTACCTGCCCCAGAAGCACTAAGAATGGTGGGCCACATTGAAAAACAGCCCATCACTATTTTAATTGATGGGGGGAAGTACCCATAACTTTATTCAGGAAAGAGTTGTGAAATTTTTGAATTTGGCAACCCAACCCACCAACATATTGAGGGTCATGGTCGGCAATGGAAGTGAACTGGAATGCCATAGTATTTGTCCAAAAGTCAAGCTAATGATCCAGAACCATATGTTTGCAGTGGACCTTCACGTTCTTCCTATTAGTGGTGCGGATGTTGTTCTCGGTATCCAATGGCTAAAGGAATTAGGCCCAATCTGCACTGATTATTCTCAACTCACTATGAAATTTGTAAAAGATGGGAAATTGGTTGAATTCACCGCCAATGCCCCCCACAAGCCAAGTGACATTTTAGCCCACCAAGTCAAACGCATACTACAAACACATGGCGCAACAGGTTTCTTCCACATCAGAATACTTCCTAGTACCTTCACAATCTCAACCAAATATCCTCACTCATCCCATTACTGACATCTTTGCCCTCTTACACAAATACCATAAGCTTTTTCAAAAACCTCCCTCACTTCCACCGTCACGCCATAATGATCACAAAATCCACCTCCTCACCAATTCTGCCCCAGTCTCTGTGCGACCCTACAGATACCCTCATTTTCAGAAGGCTGAAATAGAGAAACAGGTAGTGGAAATGTTAACCAATGGTATGATTCAGCCAAGCCATAACCCTTTTTCTTCTCCGGTACTGCTTGTGAAAAAGAAAGATGGTAGTTGGCGGTTCTGCGTTGATTTTCGTGCTCTTAATGCTATTACCATTAAGGATAAATTTCCGATTCCAACTATTGATGAGCTGTTAGATGAGTTGGGTGGAGCTTCTTGGTTTTCAAAATTGGATTTACGCCAAGGCTATCATCAGATCTGAATGAATACTGCAGACATTCAAAAGACCGCATTTCGAACTCATCATGGACACTATGAGTACACAGTCATGCCATTTGGGCTTTGCAATGCTCCTTCTACCTTTCAAGCCGTAATGAACGAATTGTTAAAACCGTTTATGCGAAAATTTGTGATCGTTTTTTTTTACGATATCTTGGTTTATAGTCGTTCATTGGAAGACCACCTTCACCACTTAGAACAAACAGTCCTACTATTGTTACAAGGGGAGTTTTTTCTAAGGGGCTCTAAATGCTTGTTTGCCCAAACACAGTTAGAGTATCTAGGGCATGTAGTTTCTTCTACGGGAGTTGCACCTGAACATTCAAAAATCCAAGCAATGGTAGATTGGCCAACACCAACCACTACTAAAGCTCTTCGTGGTTTCTTGGGTTTAACAGGATTTTATAGGCGATTCATAAAGGGATATGCTGCTATCGCCTCACCCCTTACGGCTCTCCTCAAGAAAGACGCATTTAGGTGGTCCATAGAAGCTCAAACTGCCTTTGATACTTTGAAGAAGGCCATGACAGAGGCACCGATTTTAGTCCTCCCAAATTTTGACTTGCCCTTTGTTTTGGAGACGGATGCATCAGGTGTGGCCATGGGTGCAGTTCTTATGCAGGAAGGACATCCTATAGCATTTCATAGTAAACCATTTTGCCCCAAACTCATGCGGTTTTCGACATATGTGCGTGAACTTCACGCAATCACTTCTGCTGTCAAGAAGTGGCGACAATATCTTCTTGGACACTCTTTCACAATCCTCACAGATCAACGCAGCCTCAAAGAGTTAATGTCACAAATTATTCAAACTCCTGAGCGACAAGTTTACTTGTCAAAGTTGCTAGGATTTGATTATTCCATTCAGTATAAAGCAGGAAAAACAAACGTCGTAGTTGATGCCCTCTCACGACCCCAAGACCTGGGTAACAGCCAGTTTTTAATTCTATCCATGCCTCGTTTTGTGTTTCTAGAGGAGCTTCGCAAAGCTCTACACACGAGTTCAGAATTTGCTCAATTATTCAAGGCAGTACAAATGGATCCTGAGGGTCATGAGAACTATAGTATCCACCAAGAATTGTTGATGTATAAAGGAAAGATTTGGATTAATCGTGAAAATCCTTTCATTCCACTGTTGCTGGAAGAATTTCACACGACACCATTAAGTGGTCACACAGGCATTGCAAAGACTTTATCTCGACTCCAACAAAATTTTTATTGGTAAGGCATGCGTGACGATGTCCAGAAGTTTGTGGCTCAATGTGCAACCTGTCTGCAGACCAAATATGAAACCAAGAGCCCGCTGGCCTACTTCAGCCATTATCTATTCCCTTGGAGTCGTGGGTTGATTTGTCACTAGACTTCATTACAGGTTTACCGCTCTTTCAAGGAAATACAGTCATTTTAGTGGTGGTTGATCGTTTCTCCAAAGGTGCTCATTTTGGCATATTACCCACTTAGTTCACTTCATTCAAGGTTGCTCAACTCTTCTTGGACATGGTTTGTAAGCATCACGGGTTTCCCCGTAGTCTAGTTTCTTATCGGGATCCCGTTTTCATTAGTAAATTCTGGCGAGAATAATTCAGGTTGTGTGGCACCAAACTTCGGATGAGTACATCCTTCCATCCAGAAACTGACGGACAAACAGAAGTTCTCAACAGAATCCTTGAGCAATATCTCTGTTCCATGGTGCACAACAAACCCACAGAATGGGGAAAATACTCAGGGGTTGCTGAATGGTGTTACAACACTACTATTCATTCTGCTACCGGGATGTCTCCTTTTCAGGTCACATACGGGAAGGAACCTCCCTCCATTCCGCACTACTTAGCTGGCACTTCTTCTGTTGAAGCAGTGGATTCTTTATTATCAAGTCGCCAAGACATGATAGATGCTCTTCGAAGGAAGCTTCAAAAGGTGCAAGATCAAATGAAGATAATTGTTGATAACAAGAGACGTTTGGTTGAATATTAGGTGGATGATTGGGTGTATGTTCGCCTTCGACCATACCGACAAAATTCTGTAAGGGGAACCGCTTATCAAAAGCTGGGTAAGCGCTTCTATGGCCCATTTCGCATATTGGAGCGGATAGGTCCTGTTGCATACCAACTAGAGCTGTCTTCAACTTCCAAAGTCCATCCAGTTTTTCATTGCTCTGTGCTCAAGGCTCATCATGGCCCCCTTCCTCTTCAACAAGCTGATCTACCGATTGCCACACATGGAAATAGTCCATTGATCAGTCCTATGGCTATACTGGACTCCAAATGGGACAACTCTACATCACCCCCAACAGAATTGGTTTTGGTACAATGGATGGGATTATCTCCAGAGGATACCACTTGGGAAATTTGGAATGAGTTACGTGAGACATATCACCTTGAGGACAAGGTGATTCTCCCAAGGGGTAGTAATGATAGCAATTCAAGCCCACAAGAAGATTACAATAATACCATCAAAGCCCAACGAGCAATTTAACTCAAATATATCAGTAAGAACCCGTAGAATACCTAAATATTTAGTTGATTATAAATTGTGAATAGTGGGGCTGTTTGAGAGAGGGAATATTTTGTATGAGCTGTCAGTTTGTTAGTGGGTCTGTTGAGAGTTTGTTATTTTCATATCTCTTTTATATATATATATATATATATATATATATATATATATATATATATATATATATATATATATATATATATATGCTTGAGTAATGAAATTGAAGGGAGAAGAGTTTTCCCCTTTTCTATATTTCCTCTCTCTATTCTGATACAGGAGGCTCCTTGACCTTGGATCTCTTTACAGTACAGACCCCAACTTATTAAAGAGACCGTACATACCCCAACTTAAATTTGCCATAGTCATTCCCTTGTTTCAACAACTTACATATGTTATATCTACCATGACTATGCAATGTGCATGACCCACTCTATCAATCATAAAGGGAGATTCACATTGTACAAATTTATAATACTTCACGAATTTAAACTAACCTTAATCGCAATTCGGATCTCACGCTCCAAACCACTCACCTCAAACCCTGCGACCACGAACACATTCCTATCATGATCAACGTCGACGACGCCAAAGACAAGCCAATAATCATTGGTGTGCGTTTAAAACTAAAAATGAAGAAATGCTTTTAAATGACATAAACCCTAAAAAAATCTCATTCGGAGTCTGTAGAAAATTTATGAATATTTGAAGTTTTGACTAAAATACAATGGAAAGAAAGAACATTATGGGCACACAAGTTATACAATAAAAACATCATTGCAAATGGAAAGATAGAAAGCTGGAGTCCAAAGAAGTACCAAGTTACTTGTTACTTTTTTGAGGAGACCATCATTGGAGTCTCTGAGTGAGCAAAGTTATATGATTTTTTTAGGATTTATAGTTTATTTGGCAACTAAGAAATTAAGAGTGGTTTTTATTTTTGTGTATATTTTGATGTGTGTGCAATTTAGTAATATAAATAAGTTAGTGTAATATTTGGATTCAATAAATATTTTTATATACGTATTAAATATTGATTGGCCCTATTAATATAAAAAATAATCAGACATATTTTAATTTGCTATTTAATCTTCGGGCCAATGAATATTAAAATGAAAAGTAACTTTTTGTTGTGAAGTAATCAATATAAATTGAACTTTTGAAGTTTCAAAAATAATTCTATCACTTTCACATTTTTTTTTTATTTGTGTAAAATCTTTATCCGAATTCATAAACAAGTTTTTCAACCTCTTTCACACTCTTATGAATGTAAAATCTATCAAATAAGCATTTATTAAATTAAAACGTGTCATGTTAAGAAAGAAATACATCACTTTAATATTTTAAAATTCAAGATCTTGTTATAAAAAAAAAATCTATTATTTGCAAGTTTACATCTAACATATCGGTCTACGTGTTTTGCATCATACACCTACACTTATAACAATAATAATAATAAATAATGTGTCTTCTCTTGCTTTCTATTTACTTTTGAAAATAAAATAATAATAGATGAAGTTAATGATATATTTATTTGGTATTTGATTATTTCTTTTTACTAAATTGTAACTATTTAACAAAAAATTATATCTTTCGATTTTGTTAATTATGTTTTAAGTCTCAGTGGATTTTATTAATTTGGTTGGTGCTGATTACGTTCTCCATGTTGTACCTGCTCAATCGTTTTAATTTATTAATTTTTACTTTGTCAATTATTGCGTATTAATATTAAAAAGTAAGTAGGTCTTATTATGATTTAATAAAATAATATCAAATCAGTTTACTAATATAAAAATATTATAAAATATATATCAAATCAATGTTCTAGAATGAAAAATATCATAATATGTATGTCATTCTATAAAATATTATCAGAACTCTTGATGTTGTTGACACTTCTTTACTTATTTCGTCATGTGAAATTAAAAGTATATATTTATAATTAAAAATTATCTATAAATGATGAAAGGTTGAAGAAAAAAATTAATAATAACAATTATAACATCACTATCGGAATATTTTATTTTTTGGATGGTTTATGTGTTATTATATATTGTAATGTCATTCTTTAATTTTAAGTTAGAATTCCTTTTATGACTGCGATAGCATTTTAATTATGTTAATAATAAGAAGTATAAAATTTACTTTAAAAAATATAGAGGCTTGAAGCATGTTATCACACTTATGTTAAAGTGTGTGATAATGATAGATAATTTTTATCTTAATAAACTTTTTTTAATTTTTTTAATTAAATTAGATTTAACTATGTTATAATATTTTTAAAAATGGTTATATTTCTATATTTAGTTAATTTATTTTGTAACGGTTGATTTAATTATGTTATTACATTTTCAGAAACTATTATATATTATATTTGCAGTCCTCTTATTTATTTAGTTTTATTTTATTTTCTTGAGACGCCTTATTGTGAAAGTCTCTAAGCAATTTTTAGATTTTTCGAAAAGCATTATGTTCTCCGCATTTAATAGTCAAAAGAATTGTTACTTGGTAGATAACAAATAAGAAAGTTATGTATTTATATTGAGATTATTAGCTGCAAATTAAATTCTAAAAAGTTTTATTTCACTAATTCAAATATTAAATATGTCTAAAGATAAAAAAAAATATTTATCTCATTACTCATATAACACTCCATGAGAGATTCAGTCTTATATAACTTTTAACATGTGTATTAAGTAATAAATGTAAAATAATGTACTTGTATTAAAACTATTATAAAGATAAACTAGAAAGAAGTACATTTATCCTACTAACTTAAATGTTAATAAATTATTCTTCGTATATGTGCCATAATTCTTAGATAATTTTTAAATTACTAATTTTAATAAAAAAACATTGGTGTAATTTTCCTCAAATGTTTCACTATAAATAGGATTACATGTTTTTTTTTCCAAATATATTCCACAATTGTGTTTTATTTTTAAATTAAGTACACACTTATTTCATTTCTAGTTATGTAAGACGTTTTCGTAATATTATCTATCATAATAATTTTTAAAAACAATTTGAAATATATATATTTTCACAATTTTTCGTATATATATATATATATATATATATATATATTGTCAATTTAACTGTTAAATTAAAATTTTCATATTATCATGAATATTTATGTAAAACTTTATTAAAATTGAACAATATACAATAATTTACATTTTAGCATGATTAAAATATGTCATATAAATTTTATTTTATAAAAATAAAATATTAAATAATTTTCTTTTATATTAATATAAAATTTTGTATATGGTATCAACGATTCGCCCATCCGGCCTCTATCTTTCGGTCATTTGGCCTCAATTGTTCGATCTTCCATGACCTCACAAGTACTTAGCCAAAGTTTGCATCAAAGATTCAGCCATCGGGCTTCTACCTTTCGGTCATTCGGTCTCAACTACTCGGCCTTCCATGTCTTCATAGATACTTAGCCAAATTTGACATCAAAGATTCGACCATCCAACCTCTACCATTTGGCCATTCGACCTCGACTTCTTAGCCTTCCATGGCTTCACAAGTACTTAGCCAAGGCTGGGAATTGGAGTGTGATAAAGAACCCATCACCTTTGGAACGAACAAACGGTGAAGACACACGGCCCAAAGCCAATCACCGTAACCCAAGCCGAACGGGAGTCGCCAAGAGTGTGGGGTCCGTACAGAAGGAGGGTAGTGATAATAATGGGAGAAACACCAGGAATATTCCTTATTTAAAAGCCTTAAAACGGAGAGAGGAGGGAAGGTGTATTAGGTGTGGAGGATCGTTCCGTCCTGGTCACCACTGCCTGGACAAGAGTTTGAGAGTCGTGATATTGGCGGAGGACGAGGAGGAATTTCCACCACCCAAACCTCCACACCTACATTGAAGAAGAGCCATGAGATCAAGCTCTCCGGTTCCAACCTTGAGGACAAGATTGTTCTGTAGTGGGGTGTAATGATAGGATACTGGGTGATAGGATAGAAGGGAGTCGAACGGTAAAAGGCAAGGGGAAGCAAGCCGAACGGTCGAATACTGGGAGAGCTCAAGCCAAACGGTGGAAGGCATGGAAAGGTCAGGCCGAACAGTGGAAGGCGATAAAGAGCTGGAGCCAAACAGTAGGGTGCAGGGGTAGCAAAGCCAAACGAGAGTTGAAGTCGATCGGTTGAAGAGTGACTATCCTAACTGGGACAATAGTTAGGATGGGTGGGATATTTAGAAATAATTATAATAAATAAGAATATATCCTAGGAAAATATTCAGTATAAGATATTTATAGTAAATAAGGATGTATCCTAAGAAAATATTCAATATAACATATTTATAATAAATAAGGATATATCCTAGGGAAATTTCAAAATAAAATATTTACCGTAAATAAGGATATATCTAGGGAAGTATTCAGTATAGGATGAGTATAAAATAATTATTATAAATAGTTAGATTCTATTGTTAGGATATGTTTTTTATTATTGAGTTTATTGACATGTTACAGTAACGGAAAGAAGTTATGTTTCCAATTATAGTTCACTATTGTTTATTCAAAGAGTATTATCACCATCAATAAAAGAAATTCATTGGTTCATTATCATTCGTTCATTGTTCTATTTGCTTGCTTTGAGCATGTGAGAGGTTGTTCATTATCGTTTTCCACCTACTCTGATAGTAATTAGTACGTCTCCTACTCGAATATAGCTTTACTAAAGAAAATTATCAGAAAAAAATTATCAGAAAACAAATGTCCTACAAGTTTAACAATTCCCATTTGTACAATACTATTACAAAATGGAATTTCTTGCATGCCGAAGTGAATAGAGTTCAACATCAATTGGCTTCCAAATAGTTTATTACAGAATATTCTAACAGCAATTTTTTATTGAAAACTCACTAAAATTTTCCTATGTTATTGTGGATTAGCTTTTCTTCTTCTCACAGTCTTCCTCGCAGTTACAGTAACCTTGCTTTCACCCCCATTTTTCTGCACTTGCTCGTTGTCAACAGCAACTTTTGAAGAATTGACCTTGCTTTCACCTTCATTTTTCTGCACTTGCTCATTGTTAACAGCAACTTTTGAAGAATTGTCCTTGCCTTCACTTCCATCTTTCTGGACTTTCTCATTGTTAACAGCAACTTTAGAAGAGCTGATTCGGCTCTTTAAGCGCAATATCTCACCCTTGGCAGAAGCCAAATCCTCCTCCAATTTCTTCCCTTTTCTCTCTAAATTCTCTCTTTCATTGCCGAGTTTCATGATGAGGTTATGAGCATCTTCAATGTTCTCCTTGGCCTCTTTGCTTGCATTTCTTTGGTCTGCTAGGGAATTCATAAGCACCTCTTTCTCTTTTTCAAGGCTAGAAACAAGAGAGTTGGTTCTCTGTAGTTCACTAGAGAGGATCGTTGCATTTCGGTTCATTTCATCAAGTGATTTGACAGCCTCCTTCAAGTTCGTCTCAAGAGACTTTCGGGACTCCTTGTCTTCTGAGATTTGCTTCTCTAAAGCTTGTATATCTCTTTTCAAAGAATCAACTAACTGTTTTTCTTCCTTTAAATTCTCTGCTGTGGTCTCAGCCTTTTTGTATATCTCAATTAATTCTTTTTGTAGGCTATCACACTTTTCAAGAGCAATTGTTAAATCATGGGACTTACCTTGTAGCTCTGCTTCNGTTTTCTTAAAATGTTCCTTTGCAGTTGTAACCTCACTTGCTAGCATCTCTGCCTCATGTTTTGCATTATCAAGACTTCTCTGTAGTGATCCTTTAACTTCAGTGAGCTCGGATGAAAGCTTAGACACCTCAACCTCAAGCTCATTGCGCAGTTTGTTTGATTCACTTAAAAGGTTTTCCAATTCAGCAGACTCTTTTCTTGATTTTTCAAGATTTCCCTGGGTGTCTTGAAGTTCATGCTTCAAATGATTCACTTTACCAGATTGATTCTCAAGAGCCTCCTTCAACAAATCTCTTTCCCGGGATAAATCACCATTGATGACCAGGTTTTTGCTTGATTCACGCAGGGCAAGTTCAAATTGATGCTTTAGCTGAAGAAGCTCCTCTTCTTTTTCACTTAAAACCCTAGAATCCAAAGCAGCCTTTCTTTCAGTAGTGAGCTTTAGGTCATTGTATTCCTTCTCCATGACATCATATTTACTCCTAAAATCATCATTCTCATGAGTTAAGGAACTCAATCTTGAACTTAGTTCCATCACCAAGGAATCTTTAGCTTCTAGTTCCTGTTGGCTTTTAAGTAGTTCATCTTTCAACCCTTGAATCTGCAATTGTACACTGGATAAGTCATCCTTGGTTTTCTCATAGGTGGAATTCAATCTCTTCAATTCCAACTCCTTTATTGCTAGAGATGAATTGAGATTCTTAACAACATCTTCTTTGTCCTTGAGGTTCTCACTGAGAAGATTGATTCTTTCCTGTAAAACTCCAATGAAATCTATCTTTTCTTTCAAATTGATTTCAAGATCTTTCTTATCTGCATCAATCTTTGAAAGCTCAGTCTCAAGTCTGTCAATTTGAAGTTTCAGGTCCTCAACCAAAATTCTCTCATTTTTAAGCTCCTTCCCCAAGTGGTTGATTGTACTGTTCGCAGAATTTAGTTGTTCTGTCAATGCTTGCTTCTCTTCCTTTGCCTTTCCAAGTAGGTTGGCTTGTTCCTCCTGCTTATTCAGTAACTTCAGCTCATAGTCCTTCTTTAAGGAAAGAATCAGTTCTTCATTTTTCTTCAGTTTCCAGCTCATCTGTGCACATTGACCAGTAAAAATACTGCTTAAATTTTAATAATAAATAATAAAAAATGAATTTAAAAAAAAAAAAAAAAAGTGGAATGTTGTTGGAACTAAAAAGAGAACACAAGAGAAGTGGAATGCAGAAAAAAAAAAACTTATTTTCACCTATGCACACTGTTACACATTCATAGCAGTTACAACATTTTAAATAAAATGTAGTTCCTCATTTCCCTTTTTCGCCTTAGGAGTTTTTTTTAGGAAGAGAGACGTCCCTCAAAGGCTAGCACACATCTAAGAAACATAAGAGTGAAAATAAGCTTACTGTTTCTATTGTTGCATCAGCAGCAGCCTTTTCTTTCTGAGAAAGTGCATAGAGAGCACCCAACACACCAGAAGAAAATATTCCAATTCCATTCAGGAGAGACAGAAAGGAATTTGATGGTGTTTCCACTTCAGGTGCTGTCTGTCCATAGAAGCTACAAAGTTAAGATCACTAAACATCCAAAGCACAACCATGATAGCTAAGGATAAATTTACTATTCAACATTGGTATCTGATCTTAAACCACATACAAACCTCAGCTTCCTGATTATCCTCTTGTGTCTTCGCCTCATTTTCTTCATTCTCTTCAGCTGCAAGGAGAATGAATAATTACCCCAAAGTTACTTCAAAAAGAATTAATCCGCATAAAACCCATAGCAGAACAACACTTGAGGTCCTAAAGATACAATTTTCTTTGGAGGGATGGAGGGCAGACCTCATAAAATATCAGTATACAACAAATAGAGTAAGGGTATAGTGTAAGCATAAGGGGGTCCAAAAAGGAGGAAATGGAGACCTTTTTGACATATGTACGAAACTGTAATGGTAATGGTATATTGAAAGAGACATAATGTAAAATAATCAACCTTACTGAAGGAAGTTTCTAAGTATCCATTTCTTTTTATCTTAGAGGAAAAGAATTGAAAAATTAAAATTTTATAATATCCTAAAACCAAAAAGAAAGAACATGCATTTTCACAACTTGAAACTTGAAAACAAATTCTAATTTCTTTTCAGAATATTATGAGGCAGAAAAGGAGAGAACATCCACCACAACACATCCTTCCCATTTCTTTCTCTTCTATCAGTATTCCAATCAATTATATTTCCGGGAGTTAAAAATGATCACCAAAAACAAAGCCTGATTGAACACTCAAAATCCATATTTCTTAAATTTCAATCCTCCAAAATAACTGTTACAAACATTTAGCACTGCGTTGTTTTAAATTCTCTTCTAATAGGATAGATCAGAGGTAAACCCATATCAGCACATATTGGGTCATGCAATAAACCAATCCAAGAACTCATCTTTCGGATACTACATGCTAATTCAGTGACCCATATGCAATTACACTATAATAATTTATAAATGCAAATTGAAGAAACTTACTTGGAGTTGCGGCCGGTGGTTCGAGAGCTGGGGCCCTCTTCAAACGGCGAAATGGAAGAAGGGCTATGCTCGTTAAAAGAATGGTTCTTTTGCTGCAGACTGGGTCTTGCTGGCCCAAGCAGGAGGATGTAGGAGCTCGCAATTTGGTCTTTGGTCTGTATCCAGATGAAGATGAAGATGGGAATTTGCAGAGGGATGAGTGGAGCAAGCAAGAGGTGCTTCCCATCTTGCTGTTGAGAGTTACTTGGTTCGTGGCTTTTCACTAGCAGTGCGCCACATGGAAAAAGAGAAGAATGGTTTTGAACATGCGAATATCATCCCATGGTGATGGCAAGCTTGCAGTTTTGTTGAAGATAATATATGGTTGGGAAAGAATAGCTTAAATAAACTTAAATTTAAAAAGTTAAAAAAATGTAATTTTTGAGTTTGTTACACTAAAATTATACAATTTAAAAACCTTTTTTTTATTAAAAGAATAACTTTCAAATTTTACAATCTTTTTTTTCTTTTTGGTAAAAAATAATATCCAAATTATACAATCCACAAGTTAAAAGAACTTTCATAAGTCAAAGAACTTTGATATTACACAATCTAAAAATTAAGAATTTTCACATTACAAAATTCAAAATTTCTAAATGACTTCCAAATTATACAATTTTAAAAAGAAAGAATACAAAATTTACTTTTAGATTGTATCACATAAAAACTTTTTTTCATGTGAACGTTCTGGATTGTATAATCTAAAAATCAATTATTGATAATAAAGTGAAAATTTTAATTTTAAAGAAGTACTAAAGGAAAATATGAAGAAAAAAAAAATCCAATAGGAAATTTTAGGTGATCTGTGACAATAAAGTTGAACATATTTGTTAGAAATAATAAGGGATTTCTTCTTGCACCCATATTTTTTAAAATTCTAATTATAACTCTATCGAGATTATAGTCTGAGATTGTGTAATCCGTAAATTTTAGATTCTATAATTTGTAATGTAAAACTATATCATTAATTGTACCATAGTAATGTAAATTTGAAAAATAATCTAAAATAATTGTGCCTCCCCCCTTCTCCACGTTTTCAATCATATATATAAATACTCCAAAATCCTCTCATATAAATCCTTTTCTAATTTTGCATCAATTTTCCTTTTTTTTTTTTAAGAAAAGTAGTTACTCCCTCTAAGTAACTTTTCTCGATTTATATTTAATTTTAATCTTTTTAAATCCACCTCATAAAAAAGATTAGTAATTTATATTTAATTTTAATCTCTTTAAATCCACATCATAAAAAAATTAGTAACTATTTTGAAAAATTTCACAGCTCATAGAAAATTTCCAAATCTGCATGTGTTCTTCTCTGTTTTCAATTCTGCAATTCCTGACGTAAATGGTAAAAATCACAACTCACTTGTGAAACTCTCTTATTTGTCTTTTGTTTTCTTGAGCTAAATCCACAGGTTGTGGAAACTTTCATAGTCTATTTGTGGAACTCTCTGTTTTGCGTATGCATTTTGGAGCAAAATCCACAGGTTGTGGACCTGTCCACAGCTAGGTCATGGAACTCTCTGGTTTCATCTCTTCATCTTAGACATCAATTCCTCCCAAATTGTGATTTTGGCACTTAAAATCACCAATCTACAAGAAAAAACACAAAATCTCAATGTATGATCTGAAACAAGGATAATGCATTACTAAATCATTCAATTAATGCAATTATGTATGCAAATGGCCTAAACTAAGATATGAATGCAAATACATTTTATTCACACATCAAAATACCCCAAGCTTAGATGTTTGCTTGTCTTCAAGCAAAGAGGATTTAATATAAACACATAATGAGAATGCACACAGAATGATGAATGAATTTAAACGGAAATATACCCTCTCATCTCAAGTTCAGTTCAAACAATGATATTCCTCAAGCATACTCTTCACAATGTTTTTAGAATGATGACTAACTTATTGGGTCTCTAAGTGCAATTACTTAGTTGAGGTATGACACTAGACAACAAAGTAGATAATCTTTGGCAATTTAGTTTTCTTGAAAAAGATTTTCATTAGGTTCCTCACCTAGAAAAAACTTACCTGCCAACTAAGCATGGATCTTCTACTCATTTTTTTCTTTTACTTGCCACACTCAGTCTCAAAGGAGTGTCTATTCCCCAGTAACATATAGTCTCAAAGGGGTGTCAATTTATTCACTCAATATTTGTTTTTTTTTTCACTTTTCATTCATTTTTTTTGACAGACAATTTTCCAGTAACCAAGTGTAACCATAGAAACCTAACAAAAAATATTTTCTATCTTGTACATCTCAAAAATTATTTTCCTTAAGTATCATAGCGTCAAGTCTCACTGTGTAGCGTGTGAAGTTTCCCAACAAACAATAAAAAATATATAATCATAGTGTGCTTAGAAAATGTCATTGTAAAAACATAGAACTTAGAGTTAAGATGATACATTTCCATTTAAACATGAGATGCAATATGCAAATGTAAAAATGTAAGATGTCATCCACAAGAGACAACCCTAATATTCAATATAAACTTCTCACGAGTTCCACTCAAACAAGTGTGCTTATGCTAAAGCATAGTAAGTCTCCAAGGAAAAAACTCTCAATGTTAAAACAGAGGAAGATGAAGTTCCAGCTTTTGTAGATGATGATGAGGATCTATGTAAATCCTTAGAGAAAGCAAGAAGACTGGCCCTTAAAAATCATGAGGAAGAGGTGTTGTAGCTTTTAAAAACTATGGGGAAGAGGTATTGCTCTGTTTCCTACCTCAAATCATAATAATGAGACTTAGATAATCACGAAAGAACAAATAAGAGTTTATTTTCAATGTATCAATTAAAATTTAGGATAATGAATTTCAAGAAAAATGTAATGCTAAATCCATTAATTGATATCCTAATCAAGGTCACGGATTTGATTATATGTATACAATTGTTTACGAAAAGATGGTTGCGAGTTGTACAATAATACCATAAAATAGGTCAAGTAAATCAAATTACAATCAAATAATGTGATTTCTAATAGAACAATTGTCAAGAGAAAAATTGTTACAAATGACAATTCTTCCGTGAAAGTCAAATAGATGGAGTCACAATCGTAATATTTAGACTATTATACTTTTAAGTAAAAAAAGTTACTTAATATTTTGAAGATATAATCAATTTTATTTAAAAATTATTATTAATTAATTTTAATATGATTACATTTGATATGCTACTTACTATTTTAGTTTTTATCTTTTATTTTCATCCATACATCTTTGAATAAATGTTAAATACTGAAAATAAAAAAGATATAGTTTAAATGAATCCTCTAAAATATAATTAGTTAGTACATATGTATATGAAACAACTGTTGAGATATAAATAGAAAGGGGTTTCTTTTTTGGATTTTGATATAATAATAATTTTTTAACAATTTTTTGATAATAAATTGAATGTCACTGTTTAAAACGGATGAATTACGTAAATGTTGTAGAAAAGTTATTAAAAGAAAGTTGTTTAAAAATTCTTTTTTTTTTTCTCTCTGCTGACATTATGAGAAATCCCCATACAATGAAATTGAAGAAGCATAAGGTCAATTTGAATAATATGCTCAGCTTTTCTTCCATTCCTAACACATCCGAACTTGAAGTCTTCACCACCGCTGCAGCGTAAGCCTGTGAGGAGTGTAAACTCTGTAACTGTAATTGTTGTATTCTGCAATTCAATTAGATTTTTCAGTTTAGGTTTTGTTTATGCCTTTGAGATTCNACCAATTATTCCCTTTCTCATTTTCTGCAGACGCATTATTTTCTATGCTTCTGAAGCGAGCTTAGAATCTATTTTGAAACCAATGATTGTGGAAAGTTACTTATATCAGACATTGTTATCAAGAAATGTGATGCTCAGTTATGATATTACAGCATCCTTATCCTATGTTCATTGGAAATTTTACTGTCTTTAATTTTAATCTACCTTGCTTGCCTAGAAAATAGATTGTTGTTCATCATCTTCTTGTTGGTAAAAGTATAACAGAAAGTATACATCCATATGTTGTGATGATACACTCAATTACTGTAGATAGAGATGCTAACTTTTGTTGGTAGTGTTTATCAATAACAGTAGAGGTTTGTGCTTGCTTATCAATATCAGTAGACGTTTGTTCTTGATGATGACAAGAGAAGCTTGCTCTCGAGGTATGCCCTTGAATTTTACTTTCTTATTCTCATGATCTCATTACAATATGTATATATATAATGAAGTACTTGAAAGTTGAAAGTACTTAATCCATGGGTCATCAAAGCTTTGCTCTGCATTTATTTTATGATCGGATCTGTTCAATGATCTAGGACTGGCTTGTTTTCCCATTTACACACAAAGAAGGGAACTCTAAAATGGCACTCAATGCATATGCCCAACCCCATTTAGGGCCTACATGGACTAGTTTGGTTGGTAAGCTCCTTCTAGGAGAGAAAAAATAAGAGGAACTTGTAAGATAAAATGAACTTGTGCATAAGATAATTTGTAGAGGTTCTTTTATATAACTTTTCTAAATTTCTATTTTTAACTTATGTGTAAATTAATTTATTTTTTTCTTAGTTTTCTCTCTTGCAAACAAGGACTTAACGGAGGAACTCATTTAAAGATACTAATGTTACTTTTGAAGTACAATAAGCTACTATGGATAAACAATCAATAAATTTAACCGGGAGGAAACTTGTAATGGGATATAGAGCACTGTTAGAAAAGCTGGTTGGACCATGTGGTTAGCTGTTAGGAGTTGCCTTTCCAACCACAATCACCTAGTTTCAAAACCTGCAACCAGAGGGAGAACACATAAAAAAGAAAAATTCACTACCTCTTTATTTGGAAATTTCAATTTTGCGTATGGTAATATATTCAGCATAAATTATAAAATCGTAGCATGAAAGGTGTACTGTACATACATTGATATGGNTATACTTGGCTACTCATTAAACAGCCATAAAGAAATACATTCATCAAGTTATTGAGTTAATTAGTCTATTACTGAACCTATGTACAGTCTGATAAAATACTACCATTGTTATGTAACTTGATTACTATTTGCCAGTGCCAGAAAATGGTGCATCATGTGTTGTATGAATCAATGAAATGTAATTCTAGATAAGTTCTCATACGGAGAAAGGAAAAACATGCTTTTTTTTGACAATTGGTGATGGATAAAACGGGAACTCAAACAATGGGTTAATTGGCATAATTATTGCCAGGAAAAAAAATTCCATGTGGATGACTTTCTATCTATGTAAATTGTCTGTCAAAAATTGTCCTCCCTAATATGTGTATGCATTTGTTTGTCTATTAATACATGTTTTGAACTAAATGGTAACTATATACTGAACTTTAGGATCCTCGATCAGAAAGAGAGCAAGATGTAGGCTCATGGGATACCAAAACAAGTGGCTCAATACATGCAGAAACATCAGCTGACAAGGTTTCAACTGATAAGTACCAGATTTATGCTAACAACTACTAGCAACTAACATTTCCGATAAAAAAAAGTACTGGATTTATGCAGTTGTAGCTGCTAGTAACAAATTTGTGGAGCTTTTGGTTGGTACCATAAATGTTTTGCAAACAAAGATTGAACATTTCAGCTCTGCCCAACTGTTCTGGCTTGAGGCTAGTCATCGGAGAACATATGGGAAACAATCCAATCCAATATCCTTTTCTTACCAAGATATTCCCTGATATACTAAGGCTACAACTCTAAGCATACAATTATTTTTCTCTTCTACTTGTTAAACAAAGAAATTAAAAAAATTACTTAATCATCAAATTTGCATGCTCAAGATTTACAAGGTTTTATACAAATGACAAAGTAGAGACATAATAAAACTTGTCAAATTTAGAAGATAAGCAAATTTGCTTGGTTTTAGGAATGTAATAAGCAAATTACTGATTTATTTAACCAGTTTATAAAGTAGCTTGGTTAAAACAAAAAATTATATTATGTTTTTAATTCATAAGCTATGAGATACTTCAGTTACTCTCTAGGTTGTAGTTCTACTTTCTATATTTTAATCTAATAAACTAATTTATTAATTCTATCAAATATTTCTTATTAATAAATTAATATATAAGTTATTTTCAATAACCATGCGAGAGACAGAAGTTTTGTAGGAGATGTTCTCAGACCCCATATTCTAACTTAGGCAGGCATGGTATATTTGATTATAAGCAATTGTATTTCACAGGCTATGGAAACTAATGTACAATATTCGGCTTTGGATGAACTACGCAATACAGTTCACTATTTCTTGCATTTCCATGAAATTAGGGAATCTCGAAGATATAAATGAGTTGATTTTTTTTATTTTTTACATCAAAACGAATTTAATATCGAATTGGATGGTCAGACTGTCCATCAGATTTAAATGATTAAACAATTAAACGGTTGGAGGGTTTGACGGACCAAGTTGTAACAAGTTCGCAGGTACAGAACTCTGTCCCGGTCTAATTTTTTTAACCCGGTTAGCATGCTGACCCGTGTAACTTTTTGTTCGACCAAAACAGTAATATAGTCATATTACAAGCATGTGGATAATATTTTAGTATCTTCATTTACCTCATTTTGAAAGCGTTTTGCAGCCAAATCCATGTTTTCTGCTCGTACGACAAGATATAGCGTTTTAACTTCTGGCTGTGTTCTTAAAATCTTTTTCAAGAAAACTGCGTATAAGATAGACAAATTCAATGGCAGAAGCAAAACTTCGAATTATTTATTATATATATATAGATGCATTGTACATGTAGTAATAGTACCTTTTGCTAGGAAGTCCGTTATTAAAATGGTCTTTCCCTTGAAGAACTGGGGCATTCTTTCCCTTCGACTAGCCAAAGATTTGGAGAAGATGAAATCAGACAGAGAGTTATAGGGTGAAGATGATTATTTAGGAATGTTTTTTTCTTCCGTGTATATATAGAATAAGCCACCAAAACATACACCTACTAGTACCACTCCAATAAATGATGGAGCAATTTTAAAAGTTTATAAATTTAGAGTATATGAATGATTTGAGTTACCATAAAAAAGGTTTTGTACTTATCTTTTTCTCGTTATTATAAACATATTAAATTGTTTTATCTATGCATAATCAGCATAATCAGAATAAGAGTAATCTACTAGTCCAATGGTCTAGTTATATTCCATTCTATTTAAGCAAATTCTTATATTTATTTATTATCGACAAAGGTTAATTATTGATCAAATGATGCTACTTTATATCGATAATGTAATTAAAATAAAAAAAGAGACTTTTAATATGACTGTGAATTTATGTACTCTCTCATCATATCTTTTAAAAGAAAAAAAAAAGAGTTTTTTTTTAAAAAAAATTTCACAAAGGTTTCTTTATTTTTTTTTCAAATTCAAAAAGAATTTTTCAAGTTAAAAGTAAAAAAAAAAAGAGTACATAACACTAGTAAAAAAATGTTTCTTTTAACGCGTTATATACATCTCAGTTTTACGGAAACCGAAGCGTATAAAAGTGCGATGGCATTTTCGTAGTTTAAGGGAAGATATATGCCTCGGTTCTAAAGGAACCAAAGCGCAAGAGTTCTATTGTCTCGGTTAAGCCAGCAACCGAGGCATAAAGTACTGTCAACTCACCCTGCTATTTCTAATACATGCTGACAAACTTTATGAAAATCAAATACTACCTCAGTTACAATCAGAACCGAGGCTTAAACTTTGCCACGTACCCTCTAGTCCTCTGCAAATCAGCTACAATCAGAAACTCCTCTAATTGACAGGGATACTGCCTCGTTATTTGCAGAACCAAGGCAGAAAGAGCGCTGACATTCCAATTGCAGGGCGCTTTGGTGCACACTATTACATCGGTTTGTTGGGAACCGAGTCAGTATGTCTTTATCGCATCGGTTAGGCGTCAACCGAGGCATATAGTTTGAATATATTTTCAAAATTGTCATTATGTTTTTCACATTTAATTATTTTCTGATAGTTTAGGCATCGGTTAAGCTTTATAACTGAGGCAGTATATGTAGTTTTATTCAGTAATAACCCTTCAAAATTGTTCCTCTTCTTCTAACGCAAATCCAACACCCTCGGAACAGGGCCGTCTCCGTCACCACCACTCTGTCGTTCAGTCGCCACCATCCCGCCAGTGTTCTCGAGCAAGAAGAAGCCTCGCAATGCCTCGCGTTGCCTCATCACCGGTCTTCTCACGCAACAACGTCGCTGCCTTACTGTCGAGCTCCCTGCGTACCATCGCCGTCGTGCTGCCTCCACACCATTGCAGCCACGCTCCCTCCCCATTGTCGTCGCGCTCCCTTCTTTAACTGTCTTTAAGCTTGTTTCTTCTCCCATTTTTTCTTAAGCTTCCATTTCTTTGTTAATGGATAATTTGCAAACATATTATCAGTTTGTAAGAAATCAATTTGAACCCGTATATTAATTTGTAAGAAATCAATTTGAACCCGTATATCAGTTTGTAAGAAATCGATTTCAACATGTAGTCGTTCAAGAAGACGGAAGTGAACGTCAACTAATCCATGCAATGTAAGAAAATGAAGAAGAAGGAGCAGATAGTTCAACTCGAGCATTTGAAATACACAATGCAACACCTTCAGCAGGAGAAACCCCCCACGACATTGATGTTCCAACTCCAACCCGACCTTCAGCAGGAGAAACCCCTCACAACATTGATGTTCCTATTACAACCAAACCTTCGCAGGAGAAACCCCAACACAACCTTCTTTTTGCATCACACTACAGTAAGAATTCTGTGAAAACATCATTATAGTATGTCAAGAATTCATGAGAAACTTTGTTTCAGGATATACACTGATACTTTTCAATTTTATGATTGATGTTGAAGTTGCAAGTATGATTAATCCAGTATGGGCTAATACACTTATTGGGACAATACTTGTCCCAATAAATGATTTCATCCTTTATAGGCTTAGATTAGGGAAGAATTGCATTAGCAATCATAATAATCATAACATCAACAGTGGGATACTTCTGTGGCGGTGTGCTGGCTTTTTGGTTTAATTATTTAATGGGAAATCCTATAGTTAGAATCCTAGTAATGGCTGGTAGTAGTGTTCTTATTATGTTACTAGGTGCACACTTTGAAGTTAATTTTCTATATTTAACGGGTTGGTACTATGGTATGATATTTGTGGGATTGTCTTTGTTGTTTGAGGGAGTTGCTTTTTGTATTAATAAATATCTTTTAAAGATACATTAGGTATATTTCAAAGAAGTGTGTTGTTGAAAAATGTTGTAGTGAGAATATTGGTTTTTGTACGAAACTAGGTAAATGTTGTAGTGAGAATATTGGTTTTTGTACGAAACTAGGTNAAATGTTGTAGTGAGAATATTGGTTTTTGTACGAAACTAGGTAAATGTTGTAGTGAGAATATTGGTTTTTGTACGAAACTAGGTCAATTTAGTTGCGCTCCCTCCCCATTGTCGTTGTGCTCCCTTCTTTAACTATTTTTAAGCTTGTTTCTTCTCCTATTTCTTCTTAAGCTTTCATTTCTTTCTTAATGGATAATTTGCAAACATATTATCAGTTTGTAAGAAATCAATTTGAACTCGTATATCAGTTTGTGAGAAATCGATTTCAACCCGTAGCCGTTCAAGAAGACGGAAGTCAACGTCAACTGATCCATGCAGTGCAAGAAAATGAAGAAGAAGAAGGAATAGATAGTTCAACTCGAGCATTTGAAATACACAATGCAACACCTTTAGCAGGAGAAACCCCCCACGACATTGATGTTCCAACACCAACTCGACCTTGAGCACGAGAAACCCCCCTCCGCATTGATGTTCCAACTCCACCTCGACCTTCAGTAGGAGAAACCCCCCACGACATTAATATTCTTGTGACAACCCGACCTTCAGCAGGAGAAACCCAAACACAACCTTCTTTTTGCATCATACTATAGCAAGAATTCTGTGAAAACAACACCATAGTATGTCAAGAATTCATGAGAAACTTTGTTTCAGGATATACAATAATACTTTTCAATTTTATGATTGATGTTGAAGTTGCAAGTCTGATTAATCCAGCTTGGGCTAATATACTTATTGGGCAAATACTCTTCCCAATAAATGAATTCATCCTTTATAGGCTTAGATTGACGAAATTGACGGGAGTGAAAAGAATTGCATTAGCAATCAAAATAATCCTAGCATCAACAGTGTGATACTTCTGCGGTGGTGTAATGGCTTTTGGTTTAATTATGTAATGGGAAATCCTATAGTTAGAATCCTAGTAATCGCTAGTAGTAGTGTTCTTATTTTGTTACTAGGTGCATGCTTTGAAGTTAATTTTCTAGATTTAATGGGTGTGAACTATGGTATGATATTTGTGGGATTGTCTTTGTTGTTTGAGGGAGTTGCTTTTTGTATTAATAAATATCTTTTAAAGATTTATTAGGTATATTTCAAAGAACTGTAATGCTGAAAAATGTTGTAGTGAGAATATTGGTTTTTGTACGAAACTAGGTCCATGTTGTAGTGAGAATATTGGTTTTTTTACGAAACTAGGTCAATTTAGCCGCGCTCCCTCCCCATTGTCGATGCGCTCCCTTCTTTAACTATTTTTAAAAGCCTGTTTCTTCTCTCATTTCTTCTTAAGCTTCCATTTCTTTCTTAATGGATAATTTGCAAACATATTATCAGTTTGTAAGAAATCAATTTGAACTCGTATATCAGTTTGTAAGAAATCAATTTTAACCCGTATATCAGTTTTTAAGAAATCAATTTCAACCTGTATATGAGTTTGTAAGAAATTGATTTCGACCTATACTCGTTCAAGATGACGGAAGTCAATGTCAACTAATCCATGCAGTGCAAGAAAATAAAGAAGAAGAAGGAGCATATAGTTCAACTCGAGCATTTGAAATACACAGTGTAATACCTTCAACAGGAGAGACCCCCCTCCGCATTGATGATCCAATTCCATCCTGACCTTCAGCAGGAGAAACCCCCACGACATTGATGTTCGTGTTACAACCCGACCTTCAGCAGGAAAAACCCCACCACAATCTTCTTTTTGCATAATACTACAGCAAGAATTCTGTGAAAACATCACTATAGTATGTCAAGAATTCATGAGAAACTTTGTTTCAGAATATACACTAATACTTTTCAATTTTATGATTGATGTTGGAGTTACAAGTCTGATTAATCCAAGTTGGGTTAATATACTTATTCGGATAATACTTATCCCAATAAATGAATTCATCCTTTATAGGCTTAGATTGACGAAATTAACAGGAGGGGGAAGAATTGCATTAGCAATCATAATAATCCTAGCTTCAACAGTGTGATACTTCTGCGGTGGTGTAGTGGTTTTTTTGGTTTAATTATGTAATGGGAAATCCTATAGTTAGAATCCTAGTAATGGGTGGTAGTAGTGTTCTTATTATGTTACTAGGTGCACGCTTTGAAGTTAATTTTCTAGATTTAACTGGTTGGTACTATGGTATGATATTTGTGGGATTGTCTTTGTTGTTTGAGAGAGTTGCTTTTTGTATTAATAAATATCTTTTAAAGATACATTACGTATATTTCAAAGAAGTGTAGTGCTGGAAAATGTTGTAATGAGAATATTGGTTTTTGTACGAAACTATGTCAATGTTGTAGTGAGAGTATTAGTTTTTGTACGAAACTGGGTTAATTTAAAGGATAAATTACTGATGTAGATAAAAAAATTCAAATTACGAAAATGGGTAAGTCGTGGAGATCCAAACGACTTCAAATAAAGAAGTCATGTCCCTCGTACACGACTTCACCTTGTAGCATTGATCAGGGGTGAAGTCGTGCACTCAAAAACTATTTTAGGCTTTTTTTTATTATAAATTAAAAAAAAATTGAAGTCGTAGAGGGGGTTAACGACTTGTCTTGAAGTCGTGCACTCCACACATTTTTACTTTTCTTTTTTATTTTCTTTATTAATTAAAATGATTTATAATTTATAAACAATGTTTTTAAATGTATTTAAAATATTTTTAAATGTATTAAATATTTATATTTCATTAAAATTTATTATTTTGAATTTTTATTATTATATTATATCTTTTTACTAATTATAATTAATTATAAACAATTTTTTCATATTAAATTATTTAAAATAATAAAAACATTAAATAAATGAAATTGTTTGGGATTCACGACTTTTTTTTGTTGTTACCCGTCCAGTTATTATATAGAGCATTGGTTTGGATATTTTAAGATAACTATCCTTACTAAACATTGCAATGACAACTTTCAACTCCAAGATTCTTTCACAGGACAAGGAGCATTTTGCAAATTTAGATGTGGATGCTGTAATGAGGCTAAAGGTAAATTTTGCTCTTGCTGTGAATATCAGTTTTCAATTTTAATAGATATAGCACATAGAGCCTTTGCTGTTAGTAAAAAATTTTCCCTTAGACAATTTCTGAACAACAGATGAACTCCAGTCTTGATACACCAGATTCAAACCTAATCAATTTATTTTTCCAGATACTCAACTGAACTGTTAAACAATTTACAGGGAATAAAATATGATACTTTCATTCATTCTTTTTTTCCAAAACGACGTACAATTATATAAACATTGTACGTAAAAATAGGAAACAACTTTAAAAACAGAAAACAACTTTCAACTTAGTCTTAATAATAATTTAAATCTAAATTATAAACTTCTAAATTATATCTTCAACATAAACTTTCTTGAAAGTCTTAGTAGGAAGTTGGATTATATGAATATATGCTGTTTCATAATCATTTCTTACGGTATGAATGTGTCTGTTCAAATGTATTCTAATCCATAAATAACGATATACCGATTTCGTAATAGTGAATTTGGAATACTAGGTAGGAACTCACAAATTATTTGTTTAACTATTTTTTTTACTGGGTTATGACAGCTTTTCATGTCGAGTAATGATTTTTTATTTTTCCTTTTTCTACATGGCCTTAAAATAGGAAGTTTCCTTTAGTTGTTTTGTTAATTTTGTAACATGGGCTATTCAATGGTTTTACTGTGCAAACAAATGTTTATTGTGCTTCAATATTTATTTTATTAGTTTGAGCTATATTTTGATTAAGTATGTCTTTTCATTCTTTCATCTTATCTTCATCCTTTTAATGGTTATTTTCATATACAGGGAAGCACTGATTTAGAATCTATCTCAGTCCTGTACAATAGTTCTGAGAGGTGACAGGTACATTTTATTCTTTTGTTATTACGAAATTTATTTCGAGTGCTCTTTCACATAGGCAATTTAATATTCACAATATGCTACATCAAATTTTGTCAGCTGAAAGTTTTGATATTTTGGAAATAGGGTTTTGTTTGTAATATTCTACATCTATCAACCATGACCAGAATCATTAACTATTTGTAGTGAATTATATAATCTTATGCTGTTTCGGTTATGACTTACTGAAATTTCACACCTTGAATTGTACAACACAGTGATTTAACTACCAAGTGCTGTTATATTAATATGGTTGGGTTGTGTTACTTTTTATTCAATTTTTACGCAATTTTCTAATTAAATCCCATATTTACATATACAACCACCATTTTATTTTTCTTTCTCATTTTTTTTTCACTTTTTTAGCTTTATATTTTCAGCCCTTGTCTTAAAATTTTTATATTATTGTTGCAGTTGGCTCTAGAAAGAAAAAAGAATTGAATAGAGCCTAAATTCTTTGCGTGTTAATTAATTTGAAATAAATAAAATAAATTAATCAAGTACGAAAAAGGATTTTTATACTAGTTCATCCAAAACTCTTTAACTATGTTTAATTCTCTCTCAATCGCTCTATTTAAAATGTTTTACTAATAAATTCAATTAATTACCGTGAGTACAATATTTCCAAACACTACAAGTACTGATCTCTCTAACACAAGTACAATCTTTCCAAAATAAGTTTAATCTTTTTAAAGTATCATTCTTAATCTCTAAATGAAATTAAGACAGAAAGAGAAAACAATTTAAATTCACACAATAAACTTTAGAGTGAAGAATATTATAATAATTACCTTAAAACCCAATTGTATATTGCACATGACTTTTTTTTTTTCCTAAATTTGACTTTATGCACTTAATATTTTCATTTCTAACTTTTGATTGTGCTACTTTAATGCATATATTACAATTATGTTTCTTCTCTTAATCAAATTGTCATCCTTTTTATAGTCTTTGAGATGTAGTCATTGGAGAGTTTGAATTTGATTGATTTTGATCAACATGTAATGATTTTTCTTTATAAGGAACGACTTGATAAATTTTTTTTAATTTAATTATTCAAATCTTCAAAATAATATCGTATGAGTTTTAATCCTTTCCTTCATTTCTTGAATCATACAGCTTAATTTAAAATTCTTTAATTTTGTTTTCTGTTCAATGTTAAGAAATTTTTGCAAAAGGAAGTTGTGGAATATATTTTGTAGTATCATTAGTAGCATAATGAAGTTCAATCAAATTAATTGTCAGTGATATAAAATTTTTCCAATGACTGTTTAACTTTAAATGCATGTTTACTTCATAACATACTTAATTTATAGCAACTTGATTATTCAAGATTTGAGCAATGTGACTTGATAAAAAAATATTTAAATTAGTGAGTATCAATGTTTAAGTCAACCATTTCAAATAATTTGATATTTTTTTTTATAATTAACTTAAATTATTTTAGAAACAATTTAAACATTTAAAACTTGAAAGATGAATAATAATAAAAGAGAAATAACTTATGAATGATTTGATACACATGCTTATCACAACGTTAAGTTTATCTCGACCAAGTTCATAGATCAATTTGTCATACAATTGAAATCAACGTTCCCACATCCATTCATACAAACAGGCTCAATCTTTCAATTAAACACCTGACTCAAAGGTTGCTTCTAACAATTATTGTTTTATTGTTTTAGTACTAATTGTTTTAGATTTTAAAAACAAAATTTTTAAATTTTTTATTTAATAGTAATTGCTTTAATTCTCTGAAAAAAAAAACTTAAATAATTTTTAATATTAATTGTTTTAGGTATTTAAGTAAAAGAAAATCTCAAAATATTAAAAAAAATAAATTTTAAACAAAATTACGAAGCATGTTAACATAATATTAATTGTTTTATTAATAAATAAAAAATTGTTATAAGTTTTCTAAATTCTTACCTCTGTGCATAGATTGATAAATTTATATTTTTTATTATAATTAATTTTAAACCTAAAGTACGTGGAGTTCTAAAATAAATTAAAAATCTTCTTATTTTATTTTAAGTCTCACTATTATTTAGATAAAATTTTAGAAAATTTGGAGGATGACGTCACTAGTATAATTAAGTAGGTATGAAATTAAATGAATAATGTTTAACACAATGCTAAAACTGAAGAAGATTGATGCTGTGAGGGTTTTATAGAATTAGGTAAGATGTTAGGCTCTCAAAAGTGATGGATATCCAATTTTTTTGACTCCACCTTATAATGACATTGAAATAACTCATATCACCTTTTTCACACTTTAAAAATTTGATTTGTGATTTTTATTGTCATATAATTTTTAAATTAATTTTGTTGTAATGATAATAAGTATTTTTTTTTTTAAATTTAGACTTAGTGATAAACTTAAACAGAATATATATAATTCTTATTTTATTTTTAAGCAGCAGTTATTTTAATAAAATTAACATGTAAAATAACTCTTCTAGAATAGAATAAAGATACAAAAATAATAAAAAGACTAAACTAAACTCAAATTTATAAAGAAAAAAACTAAATCTAAAGAAAAAAGCCTAAATCAAATCTATTTCTGAAAAAAATAAGACAGTTAATAAAAGTAAAATGCACCATAAATGCCACATATCAATCCACGAGTACTCTCACTAAAATCTACTCAAGAAAAAACATGCATACCCTAATTTCTGATTTCGTCTTCAAAACATTCAAATAACCCAGTACAACAAAAAATCAAAATTATTGACAAGATAAATCTGTTAATAGTTGCAAAATTTTGTGGATAAAATGATTGACAATTTAAGCATAATTGTTATGACAATTTTATTAAAAGATTAAAAGAAAAAAGAAAAAGAACAAAAGAAAGGAGAGACCATATCAAACTAGATGACAAAAATTAATCCAAAATAACACTAATAGGAAACTAAAATTCAATAATCAAATTTCTTGGCTGTTAAGAGATTTATTATTAATTAACTTACTAAATATCATAAAAGACCTTTAAAATTATCTTTTTTTAGAAATTTTTATTTTAGAAGATTTAGTATTAACATTCTTTGGTAAGTTTCCTTGTAGTTTGAGCTTAGTCACCATCCTCCACAAAATTAGAATATTCTCCCATCAAGCATATTAGTCTTTTTAGAGGCTACCTTTAATTTCTTTGCAAAAACGGACTTCCTTAAATGTCAAAAAATTATGAGCGCTTTCAAAACTATAATAAGGTGAATCTAAATATTATAAAGCCTGGAAAATATCGATAATGGAAGTAATATGTTCCAAAGAAGAAATAAAAACTAAAGAATCATAATCCACTAGCAAACCACCACTAGTAGAGACATTTATATTATTAACAATAAAATATCCATGCACAACACAAACATTATCATGATTTGGTTTGAACTGTGATTGAACAACAAATGATACCACAATATGTTGAACTATAGGCTCCAATATAGGCTTCCTTGCAGGATCCACTACAGGGTCCACCACTGATTCGACAGAACAATTCTAAAGGTAAAGAATTATTGTTAATTTCTTCATATTTGTTCCAAGTTCGAAGTATCATTTGTACAAATAAGAATCCCCTCAGTCACATGATTTCTTCTTAATATAGATAAATATAGGATCTATGGAGCAATTATTTAGAAGTACATTTTGTGAAACAACCCTTTCTATCTAATAAAAAAGGATCCCATGATCTTGAACTCATCTTACCTGAGATCAGAAATCCTAGTTATTTTATGAAGAAAAAAAGTAAATATATTATATTCTATGATGATTTTTTTTTGTATGATACTAATCGATAGGGCTTGATTATTAAATGCTACAAGATCTCATATATTTGAACCCATTGTTGTGTACTCGATCTATTAATATGTGACATTTTTTTTTCAAGTTAAATCCCCTAGTATATGAAAGAGTGCAAAAGTGTTTTCGTTGTTATGGAATAAGAAGCCTTCATAACATGTATTGAATTTATTAGAAGTTATTAGAGCTAAACATACTTTTTGGGGAATGAGTCGAAGCAATAACAAGAATATTTCTAGTGGAACATCTTTCACAATCTTTGGATAGATAGTTCACTAAAAGACTGAGGGATAAGTACTTTGACTCATTCACATCTAGATCATGAATGTTAGGGATCCATGGGAGACATTGGTTTTGCTAACTTAAAGTGAAAGGTGATATAAAATCGGCCTATTTTTAGCATCATATCCATAGTTAACATATCTATCATAGTTGGAAGCTCAAGCTATATATCAAGGCCATGACCGATATCGTCACTATCATCAGTATCGCCACTATCATCAATATCGTCACTATTATCAATACAAAAAGCCTTAAATTTGTTATCTAGGAACTTGTTCAAAAATAGTGTAACAAAAAGAACACAAGGGTTTGTTGCTAAGTATTTGAGCAATAGGATTGTCCAGTTCCTATAGAACCTATCACTAAAATATCCTACTAAGGGGAGATAGGGCTAAGGGGAGTGAAAAGGCTTTTCCATGAGACGGGAAATGAAAACTATTAACCCCCACAAGGTTTATGATAAGTAATTGTTCGATAATAAGCAAGGAATATATATCTTTCTACTAAACATGATATTTTGAATTCATAAATCATCATACACATTTTTGGAATGTCAACTAAGTATTGTAAGTAAATTGCTCCTGATTATTCACTTAATTGATAACAAAGTTATTCTTTGATAAAAGATCACTATGAGTAAGACTCCATAGAATTTAATCAATCATTTTTTCTGTTAAGGTAGAAAACTGAACCAAGAATTGTTTTTCCTTATCATCAATCAAATTAGTATTTAAGACTCAAATTCTATTTGATCATCAATCCAATCACCATTCATGTTTTTTTTTATTTTTCTTATCAAGGAATAAATTTGTTTACTTAGATGTCTCGTATTTAAAAAAAAAAAAAAGCGATTCGATTGATGGTATTTGGTATAATACTTATGAGATCAATGAGATTCCAATATGGATTCTTAGAACATATGAATTTGACCCCAATAAGTGGGACCATCACCCATAACATGTTGCTACCAAAGCAAAACTTTGTATTTTTTTCTAGAAAAGTCCCTTAATTTTTCCAGAGCAAGAAAGATTCTTTAACCAAAAAAATTCAATCCAAATGTAGGATGCCTATCCAAAAGTTTTTGCAACTTAATCATGTATGATAAAATAATCAAAGATTTTACAGTTTTGAACTCTTTCTATAACTCCATATAGACTTGAGAAACAAAGAGAATATATATAAAAAAAGATATCCAACAAGGAGAAAGAAAATGATTAATATAATAACTCTTAAATATTTAGCATCTCAGATGTATTGATATCAATATTAACTTATTATTTCGATGAGTAATTTCTGATTATGAAAACAATGATCCAAAATCTTACTTATCATATATCATTGTGAAAATAGAATCTAACAAATTCGTCATACTATATTTGATCCATATATAATATTATGAAAAATGAATACAAATTTTTGGCTAATACTTAGTATTAAAAATAGGTATGAAAAAATATCTAAAAACATGAAATTTAAATATTTGTACCATCTAAAAAAATCAATAACCCTTATTCAAATTGTTTCATTGCTGATCAACATGCCGCAGCTGTCAACACATTTAGTGCATACTACGTTGATGATCAAGACAAGACTATAATCCATTTCGATGACATTAACCATCCTTTCTATTTTTGTCAATAAGTCGGTCACTTTCTATCAATACAGCTTTCATTTCACACCGATGGATGTTAATGGTTTCATAATATAAAAAAATTCAAGAAAAATATATAAGCAAGCACAATAATATTCATTTATATATGATTTTACTAAAATATCTTCATGTTTCGTTTTGGTATCAATGCATTGCCAGTAACCTGTTCTAGTATTTTCTATAATACCGAATATCATTACAATATTAAAGAAATTAATTAATTTAACTAGTAATCTTAAAATTCTATTTTGTTATAAAAATTATTCCATAAACATTGGTATTTGGAAGATTTTATAAAAGTTGCTACACCGATCGCGACATTTTCAGTTTCTGAAACTTTTTTTTTACAAATAAACAACAATTATAATAATAATAATTTACCCCTTTTAAATCTACATTCACTTGACAATTGGTTTTATAATAAAATATTATATTAACATAATAAAATAAATATAATTATAATGAAATAAATATAAATTGAAAGTTGAGTTTAAGAGAAAAATGTTGAAGTCAAAGTAAGATCACCCTACAACACATTTGTGATGAATAAAAGTGCTAACTAATATTCTCTGACGTCGATTAAATAATTAAAAACAATATTTTTTGGTGAAATCGAAGGACCTTAAACCTTATAAAGAAGTTCACAAATATTTTAGCAGTTTCTGTATACTACTTATTTTTAGACTAGAGAGTGATAAAAAAAGGTATAAAACTAAAAATAATATATATATATATATATAATAAATACTCAATTAATATATATTATTTCTTTTATGTTTTTTTACATTGTAAAATCATTTTTTGATGTGAAAAAAATATAAAAAAAATCAATAGATATTAATTAGATGTTTATTATATATATATATATATATATATATATATATATATATATATATATATATTACGTTATTCTTAAAACATTTCCTATACACGTGGCAATGTCTAGAAAACCCTAACCCAGCACTTTCGCTATTTGTATTCTTTTCTGTCTATATATAGATAGTTATGGCAATTGGCAAAGCCATGACAAAGCTATACAACTCTTCAATGGAGTTTGGAAGTGTTGACAACTTTCTAGAGGGCAAAACCATTTTAGTTACGGGTGCAACGGGATTCCTAGCAAAACGTATTTCTTCTACCAACTTGTAACATACTTCGTACAACAGGATTTATTATTAGTAGAGTATGATTAATCTCTGTTAGTGTTAATGCAGTTTTGGTGGAGAAGATATTAAGGGTTCAGCCAAACATAAAAAAGCTATACCTTCTTCTGAGAGCAGGAAATTCAGAAGAAGCTACACAACGGCTGCACGATGAGGTACTCATTATATATTGACTTAATTTATAATCATAACTTTAACTGAGCACATACGTATCAGGTTCTGTCGAAGGATTTGTTCAGGGTGCTACGAGGAATGTGGGGTGCAGATTTTGTCTCCTTCATATCTGAGAAGGTGTTGGCTGTTGGTTGCGATGTTTCTGTTGAGAACTTGGGAGTCAAAGACACAAAGCTGAGGGAAAAGTTGTTGGAAGAGACAGACATCATAATAAATTCTGCTGCTACTACCAAGTTTTATGAGAGGTTAATTATTATTAATAACATAATTTAAGGAAGGAGTAAAACAAACGAACAATAAACACTAACAGAATTTGATTTTTATAATTTATATGATTATAAAGAAAGAAAATGGTTTTCATTATATGTATATTATTTGATTTTTTGTCCCTACAGATTGGATGTTGCGATTGGTGTTAATACGATGGGTGCTCTTCATGTTCTGAACTTCGCCAAGAACTGCAGTAAATTACAAATGCTTCTTCATGTATCGACTGGTACGTATAATAATAAACTTGGAAAAGCTTTGGTGATATTAAAAAAATATGTTTATTGATGGGTCTATTTTTCGATAGGATATATGTAATTTCAGTCTAATCAAAATAAAAAGTTAAAAAATTATATCACTTTTAATTTAAAATTTAAAATCTTTATATTATTCGTGAACTAAACATTCATTCTTCTTTTCAGCTTACATATGCGGTGAGCGAAAAGGACTTATGGCAGAGGAACCTTTTAATATGGCTGAGACCGTAAATGGGTCTTCAAGATTAGACATAAACTTAGAAAAAGTGTTAACTGAAGAGAAATTGAAGGAACTTGAGGCAGAAAATGCCAGTGATAAAACAATCACATCGGTTATGAAAAACCTTGGAACTGTAAGGTGATGTGTGGAATTCAAAAAGAGAGTTATTTCATTTTTTCTGTATTCTGGAAACCCTAAAATTTGTATGTTAAATGTTTGGTAATGATACATTTGAATTTAGGTCAAACTTACACGGATGGCCAAATGTGTANNCATTTACAAAAGCAATGGGGGAACAGATTTTGATGAACATGAAAGGTGATATACCATTGATCATTGCACGCCCCACCGTAATAATCAGCACTTACTCTGAACCATTTCCCGGTTGGATTGAAGGTGTCAGGTATTTATTTCAAATAATTATGAGAACGTTTTTAAAAACAAAAACATTAAGAAGTAAATTTTAAGTTCATTTCAATTTTATACAATCATCTTATCATATATGATTTGCAATTAAAAATTATATATTATTATCAAACTGTCTTATTTTTATCTTTTAGGGAAAGAAATTCTTACACAATTTAATTACGTGAATGCAGAACTATTGACCCCTTTGTTGTGATGTACGGTAAAGGAAAGTTAAGAAGAAGCCTTGGTCGTCGGAGTACAATTATAGATACGGCAAGTTTTCAGTTTATTCATTTTCTTTTTCTTTTTCTCTCGTAATTTTTTTTTATTTTAAAACTGAAGAATAAATTGAAACGATTATGTATGCAGATACCAGCAGACATGGTGATAAACTCCATGATAGTAGCACTGGAGGCTTGTTCAAAGAGTTCTTCAAAGACATTGATTTATCATATTGGTTCTTCACTGAGAAATCCATTCAGAATTTCTGATCTTGAGGATTTGATCCATCAATACTTTACAAAACATCCTATGACAGACATCTATGGAAAACCAGTGGCTGTTCCCAAGAAAATTAAGTGGATGTCTAGTGTGAGTTCATTTCACAGACACATCAACATTCGATACGTGCTACCTCTAAAGGTTTGCTTTGCTCCTCAATACCTTCATGGAAATCAAAGCACACATATTTTTACCTTATATTCTAGTGTTTTTTTCAGATTGAGTTAAACTGAACAATAAATTACTATGCTATTTTTGCACTTTCTAATTCAATTTTCTGTCTCTTATTTTGAAGGGAGTAAAGGTGATGAACAAAGTGTGCTGCGTCGGTCACGAGGCTTTTTACAATGAAAGTAAACAGAAAGTGGGAAAGATCATGGCAATAACGAGAATTTATAAACCTTATCTCCTCTTTGAGGGAATGTAAGTAGAAAATACTCCCAAATTGATTTTCCAACTTTGGTTTTATGTATATATATGATATTGTTTTTGTGGATCTTGAATGACACAGCTTCGATGACAAGAACGCAGAAAATTTAAGGATGAAGAAAATGAAGGGAAAAGATGACGATGATGTTGGAAGATTTAACTTTGATCCCACAACCATTGATTGGACTCACTATGTGTTAAACGTTCACATTCCTGGACTTCTGAAATATGCTGTCAAGTAATTAGGTTGGATTTGTTCTTCAGTGCATCCTTCGTTTCTGTGATAAGTAATAATTCAATGGAGGAGGAAAGCACTTGCTGCAGACATGTGTAATAATAAATGTACTTGAATCCTCTATCAATCATGTCTTCCTCTTCATTATGTTCTTAATTCTCTTTCCTAATATAATATATGAATAATTTGTCCTCTAATCTTCTTATTTTCGATAAAAATGAGAAAGTTGGACAGTATATAAAGGTATAAGATCTGATAATCCATTGATTTAAAATTTTGAATAAAGAGTAGTGTCAATCTCTTATATAATTGGACTCTGTCATCGATATTTGTATCTCTCGTTAAACTTCATTATCGATAAACTCAACGATAATAATAATCTTGTATAGCTATTGTATAGTTGTTTTAGTCTCTTATTATTTTTAATTTTCTTAGCCTAAATTAAACCAAGTCCAATTTGCTTTTCATAATACCGTTTATAATAATTTATAATTTAATTTGTCATTTTCTAACATCAAATCCACTTTCTTCTCATGTTTGTGAATTATTTGACGTTTGAACCCTAGCATGAATGAAATGTCATCAATTATCATTTATCACAGCAAAAAACCGTATAAATTATGACAAGAACGATTCTTTAAAATTGTCGTTTTTTATATTATAATACGACAGTTATTAAACTGTCATTTTTTCAACATAAAATATTACTGTTTAAACCATATTTCTAAATAATGATAAGCAATAAAAAAACAAATATTAATGACAATCATAATTTATTGAAAACATAATTTATAATTTTTTACTGATATTATGATTTACAGACAAATTATTTGCTTGTCTATATTGAGAGATTTATGAAATATTTCAAGAAATATCGACAACACACGAGATGTCAGTAAATTATTATTATTGACAAATACTTTTATTAGGACGCATTAATTTGTAACATTACAGACAAAAATATTTATTAAGCTAAGCACTTTAACATGCATATTTGAAGATAAAAAAATTAGTTGATAACCGAAAAATATACAATGAATACAGTAGGTTATATTGTCAGCAACTAAATAAATATACCAATATTTATACTCAAACAAAAGACCATCCCAATACAAACCTGTCAATGTTTCTATTTAAATAGAGACATGCAATACTTGTCAATTACCAAACATACATATATTTCACAAATATAAGTAAATAAGGTAAATTATTCATGTTGTAATACATAACATTGTAAGTACACAATTATGAAAAGAATAATCAGATATTATAGAATCAAGCTCTCTAAGTTCAAATTTTTAGAAAACATACCATATGCATCAAAGTATGAGTTTTTTAATCAGCTAAGTATGATTCTATTAAATTTTCAAACTTTGAAAACACCTCACATGCAAACTTAGAAAAGCTAACCAAGAAAGTTTCTTGAACACTTTCAAACCCACTTGTGAAAATCTACTGTAAGTTAAAACACCACAACCCGTCTTAATACTATAAATTTTTTTTAAGTTAAAATAAATTTATAATTAATTTTAGTGAACATATTACAAAATCAGAGTTAAGCGAACACTCACGTTGTAGAATCAAAATATCATCACAATTGGAAAGAAATAAAGTTTGAGCCTAAAACAGTGCCAAAAGAGTAAAATAGATTGAAAAATTTGTTTCTAAAATTGATACCGTGGTACATTTGGTGTAGATTTTACGCAAATGAAAAAAAAATTAAAAGATTAGAATTATTTCTGAAATTTTAAAAGGTAAATTTACGTGGGATTCCTTCAAACAAATGCTTATTTGATAGATTTTACATTTATATACTTTATCTTAACAAATGAAAGAAAAAAATTTCTATTAAACTTGGTCTTTTTCATTTTCCAATTTATTATTTGGAAACACGGACAGATTGATTTATTCACGAGTTTTTTTATAAACTAAGTACGGATCGATAAAGTAATTTATTTTATCTACTAGATTAACCAACTATTAAAATGCAAATTTATAAGTGGAGTTTAATTATATTAGAATGATTTATTTACTTACCTAATGACACGGTGATCTTTTATATTGTACCGTTAGTTAGTGAAAATCTTAAATATTTCATTATTACAAAATATTGACAATTTTACTATATTAGAACAGATAACAAAAATATATTTATATATTTTTATATTTTTATATTTTTATTTTATAAATAAAATTGTTTTAAAGTGAATACAATTTATTTATTTTAACTTATTTTTAAAATATTTATTATTTTGATTGTGACTATACGAAAACTTAAATTAACTTCTCAAAATTAATTTATAAACTAAATTTTACGTTCATTTATATATTATTAAATTCATCTTATATTAATCAAATGTAAAATATTTAATAAATAATTAAAATAATTTTACCAAAATTTAAAATAAATAATGTAGTAATTTTAATTTCAATTAAATAATCTTATTTTATATATTAAAATATTTGTATATGTACTAGAAATAAATTTTCAACTATAGATTTTTAATGCCACATAATTTAATTGAAATATGTTTATAAATTTGATGTTACATTATTTAATTGTCTCTCTTTATTAGTAAAAAGAAAATCCTCAAATAATTTTAATAAAATCTTCAAATAGATAAGTTAAATAAGAATATAATATATTAAAAATAATTAGATAATTGTCTAAAACTATTTTTAGATGTTAATTTTGTAGAAAAAAAAAGAAATAAACTAATACATTTGTAACATTCCATTTTCAATAATTTTAACACTGTTTTCAATAACATAATATAGTTAGTTAAAAAGAGAAACATATAAATCAAGTCATTACACTTATCCAAAATAACCATAACACTAAACTTTATACACATAAGAAGATTTAAGAGTTAAATTAATAAGATATGAGGTATTGCAAAAGAAATCACTAACTATAGTTATCGAACTAAGCATCAGTATCATCTCCACCTATGACCTGCTTCGTAGAAACATCATCATGTGTTTTCACTGTTCAGGTGACTAGTCAAAAAAACAAAAGAAGACACACTACATACAAAAGGGTAAGCTAAAATTCAAAGAATATAATTATCCAAACAACTTTAGCTGATGTGACATTTTTTACCTATTTAGTGCTAAAACGTGAAGGGAGTAGGATATTTTGGCAGCTAAACATGAAAATACTCTCTTGGAGTGCTTAGAGGCTAGCTTGGGTGTGTGGGAGCATTCCTTTCTTCTTCCTTGGGTCTCTACTTTCTTCCATTTGTAAGCTTGAGCTCTCCATGACAATAGAGAGCTAACTTCATTTTTGTTGGGAATAGATGTAGTCACTGAACTCTTTTGTAATATGTGTGTGTATTGTCTCTTTCATTGAATGCTAGTAGTTTTATTCCTTCATTTAATGCTTGTTATGGTTTGGCCACCCAGAACTTAATTTTTGGTTTGTTTGACATTGAAAAATATCTTATGAACCTAGACTTGGAATAAGCTACCTAAAGAAAATTGTATTTGAGAATATAACTTAGACCTTTAGTTGTCTTAAATCATCTCTTAATGCATAGTTACTTATTAGGATTTTCAAGGGATTGAAATCTAATAAGGAAGTTCAGGCTCTTTCTACCAAATTTTATGAACCAAATTAAGTCAATTTCACGTGTGATTCAATTACAAAATGTGAATTGGTTATAAATGTATGATGGAAAATCATTGAATTTTTCTTTCTTCTTCATCCTATATTTTTACATACCACAAACTATCCTTCATCTCCTTTTCTTTTAATTTCTTCCTTATTTTCCATCCTTTTTAGAATATAACTACACCATAGTGAAATTAAGGAACTAAAGAGTGTTTTTTACATATTGATTTTCAAAACAATGTAAGTTTCTATTTACTATTCTCTAGTTTTCATATTGGTTTAGTAATTGGATTGATGAACAATTATGATGTATCATATTGGTCAACTTAGTCCATCTAACATATTTTACACTTTTTATGAACCAAGAAACTGTATGAGTAATTAGATGGACCAAATTAACAGTATGATATGTTTATGGGGTTTTTTATTTTGTTCAGAGTCATTGGACGAGCCAAAACATTGTAGAGTGAGAGTTAAAAATGAAATTCCAAAGAACTCGTTGGGTAAGTTTGATAAAGCAAACTCTCAGGACTTGAGTCATTAAACGAGCGAATAAATGTTGGGCGAGTTAGTTTTAAAATTCCAAAAGCTCAAGTGGTTTGGGATTACAAACGAGGACAAGCTTCACTAGACTAATTTCAATATTTTAGTTTCAGTGGTAGAGTGATAGGGGAAGTTACCTCTTTGTTGTGCAAGTTTACCTACATATGTCTTATTAAACGAAAGAGGAATCAACTAAGCGAATCTCAAATGGTTGAATAAAAGTACAAGGTTTAAATGGTTTTTATGATGTTTATTGAATGAAATATGATTTTAAAAGTTGGAATATAGTAAAATATGAAAGGATGAAAATTCGGGGTAATGGTGAATGTTAAATTGCATAGAGATTGAGAGTTTTATATCACATAACCACCAGGTTAATTGTGTTATTTTATGTGTGGACATCTGATATGGATGAAACGAGAAAAATGTGGTTCCAATATTGATTTACTCATTCTAATTTGAGATTTGTGATTAAAAACTATAATTAATTTGTATATTGTATGAATGTCTCTAAGAAGAATTGTCAATGTTATTCAACATTAAAAATGTATTGAGTAGGAGTTTAAGAGTTGAATGGTGAATAATTGTAACTTAAGTACATAAATTTTATATTATATATATCTCTTTATTTAACAAAACTTTATATATATCAAAATTTTAAAATATAATTCTAATAGGTTATAAATGCAAAATTTATACTTATAAACTTGTTTAATACTTAATTTGTAATATTTTAATTAATAAGATCATCTACTTAGTTTACATATCAATTTTGAATATTAAGACTACAATATAATAACATAAAAATGTAAAGAGAAGAAAAAAGGAATCTGTTTTGTATTTAAAAGATTAATTATAAAGTAAAACTAAAACACTTAAAAATATGAATGCATTATTCAACTTCTTTCGCAATGAGATGTTTAACAAATTGAATGATCTTATTTAAATATTATTTTTAACTTATTTAATCTTGTATATATATTCTAGGGAATTATTATTCACTGCTTTTTTCATATTTATTCTGCATTTCTTAAATTTAAATAGTTTAGAGTTAAAATTCAAAGCACACCTGAGAAAAATAGAAGAGCAAACCAAAATCTTGAGACAAGTGCGGGAACGAGTCTAACTCGGTCTCCACACACTGATCTCAGAACACAACAGAACACAAACAGGGTCGCGGCGAGGAAGAAGGAAGAAACATGGCGGTGCGGGCCACAGTGTCGCGTTTCCCGATGGACACGGACGCGCGCGAGGCCTCCGGCCTCCTCTGGGGAGTCACCGTCACGCCTTTCGCCGCCGCCGACGAGAACAACCGCGCTCCGTCGTACGGTTCCGGAGGAGACATTTTGCCGCGCTGCGAGAATTGCTGGGCCTACTTCAACACCTACTGCGAGCTCGAGCAGTGGGCCTGGTCCTGCTCCCTTTGCGGCAACCTCAACGGCCTCTCGTCCGAGGCCATCGACCGCTACTCTCGTCCTCAGTCCTGCGCCGAGATGATGTCCTCCTTCGTAGATCTTGAATTGCCTACACGTAATTATCGAATTTACCTATCGATTTTGTTTCCTCGCTGTTAAATTGGATTGCTCTTGTGTATTGTTTTCCGATTTGAATGTTTTGAATTGGAACTGTTGCAGAGGAATCGGCAGAGGAAGCGGCAATGCTGGCGTGTCCGGTATATGTTGCTGCTGTTGACTTGTCCTGTAAGGCTTTTCACATCTCATGGCTTATTGATGTGCTAATTGTGATAATTGGAACTTGATTTTGACAATTGGATTGTTCGGTAAGGTAATTGATTAGGAGTTCGTGGTATGCTGCTGATTGATAGTTTTTGCGTTGGGTTCTCTGATTAGGACCTGGTTCCTGCCTAATAATTTTTTGTGCGAGAGCAGTGTGGCATTTTATTTATAATTCTGTGGGCTATGTTGCTTATGGCGATCATAATTTTTATATGTCTAGTTTCCATATGGTTCTAATATCCCTTATTTAAGAGTTGAGACCGTCCGTAAATATATTTTTTCTATATTAATTTTATCTAACAGACTGGGGAATGAGACGCAGATTAGAAAAACGTAGACTTTTTTGTCTGGATATGGGTGAATGATTATTACATTATGTGGCCATATTTTTTCAGTTGTACTGGCCATGATTGCTGCAAGATATACTGATATAGGATTTGGAACTGTTATCGAGGCTGTGTTATCTGGATTAACTTCTGTTTGAGTGAGAAGACTGTGATTGCATAAATGACCTTTGGTTTTGGTATTTTTCTCCTATTAAGTCATTCTACCCATTTCTGCCAATTTCTGGTCTTTTTGAATCTGTATAGAAGGATGCAATGATTAAGGTGAAGATAGATATGCCTGGTTTGCATGTTTGTTATTCTACTCTGTCATTTGTTTCCTTCATTTCTCTTCTTCAAAACGTGATTGATTTCCTAAATATACAGATGTATCTTCCTTATCATTGTCATTTTATGATCGAGAAAAATATTTTTCGTTGTACTGCAGCTTCTGAGGAGTTTCTAGAACTTATCAAAAGTGCACTGCTGGCTGCTCTGGAAGGTATTATATTGACCACACTATGTATTTCCTGCACAAGGGCGATATTTTGAATGTTGCTCTTATTTTTATCTTTTTGAGTTCTATTGCAGCTCTTGCTCCTGGTTCACTTTTTGGGCTTGCTACCTTCAGCCACAAACTAGGATTGTATGATGTTCAAGGTCCAATACCTGTTGTGAAAAATGTTTTCATCCCTCCTGATGCAGATGGAACCTTGCCTATTGAGCTGGAAGATGTCATGCCTTTGTTACAATTTCTGGCTCCTGTATGTTCATCATAAGCAGTGTTTTTAATATTTCAGAAATGTGTTTTCATGTTGAAGAACAGAGATCACATTATATGGAAAAATGTGTTATATCTAAATTTTGTATTTTTAATGGAAGGTGGACACTTGTAAGGACCGCATTGCATCTGCACTTGAAACACTTAGACCAACAACTTCGTGGGAGAGAACCACGGCCGCAGGTCAAGGACTGGATGGAGTTCTGATAGGTGGACGTGGTTTTGGGATGGCAATGGAAGCTCTCTGCAATTACCTTGGATCTGAATATGGGAATACTTTTGCTTTAGGTTTGAATGGACAAATACAAAACTTGCCCTTTATGGCTTTTGTTAATGTGATTCTTTAATGTTCAATCTTCTATATTTAAAAAACTTTAAGAATATATTATTTCTGATGAGAACTGCAGCTAGAGTCTTTGCCTTCTTGTCTGGTCCCCCTGATTATGGAGCTGGACAATTGGACACAAGACGATATGGTGAGCAATATGCAAGCAAAGGAGAGGATGCTGATCGTGCTTTACTCCCAGAGCAGACACCCTTCTATAAAGATCTGGTATTTAACTTATGTTATTGTTACTCCTGTCTCCCATTTTTTAGAAATAGAAGAATTGACATATGTATTACAGGCTGCTGTTGCTGTTCAAGCAGGTGTATGTGTTGACATATTTGCTGTAACAAATGAGTACACTGATTTGGCATCCCTGAAGTTTCTGAGTATTGAAAGTGGGGGTTCCTTATTTTTGTACACAAGTACTGAGGATTCAACATTGCCACAGGACATGTAAGTCTTGTGTGTTTACATAATATGCCGAGACTTGCTTTACCAGTAAATATAGATCAGTAAGAGATAGTTGTTCGGTATTTGCTGATTGGTTGTGTGACTGTGTCTCCAAAATACAATCTCAACTTGAGTTGGTATTGTGTACCAGTTTTCTCCTTAATCTCATCAGATTTAAATTAGCCAAATGTGTTTTATGTTAACCATATCAAAATAATGCTTATTATTTTGTTTAGCTTCTTATTACTTAAACTAATCCCTTGCAATTGAGTTTACCACATATTGTTTTATTAATCACTTAATTTAAGTGATAAGCATGAAACATAATCTGGTAACTGAATCCAAATGTAGTTGAAATCACAAGTGTTAAAAATAGCACCTTACCTATCAATATTTGTGTACACACTTTCAAATATATCAGAATGGGTGACTATGGTAATCTGTCCTTTTTGCAGGTATCGAATGCTGAGTAGACCATATGCTTTTGGTTGTGTCCTGCGACTAAGAACCTCAACTGAATTTAAACCTGGCAATTCTGTATGTGCTGTTTGGAATGGATTTTTAATTCACAATTTTGCTTGTACTTATTATAGTATATAGAATAATTTGTTATTTTATTGCAGTATGGTCACTTCTTTCCAGATCCACAGTATGAAAATGTTCAACACGTCATATGCTGTGATTCTTATGCTACATACGCTTACGACTTTGTATTTGAGAACAACATTGGATTTTCAAGGTATAAACTGCTGCTGTTTACAACCAGGTCTTTCAAGCTTTAATAGTTAACATTTTCTAATTTGTTTATTTAAGTGAAGTGAATTAAGATGTAACTGTCATGTTAAGCTTTATACTTGTATTATATAGATTTGATACTTTTTATCATGACTAATCCCTTCTACTTCATTACTTCATCAATTGCCATGTCTGTCATTTGTCGTCTTGTTTATTGTAAACACGGAAACTCTTCATTCTTTGTGCATAAAGCTTTAACTCCAGTTTTTGTTGTCTTTTTTTGGTGATTGGAGTTCTGGAGAAGTAGTTTATAACATATCAAACACAATCTGATCTAGGCAGTTGAAATCATCTTTATATTAATTCATGCAGCCTTTGCCAGACAATTGTGATTTTCATTCCTTGTGATCTAAATTCCTAGAGTATCTTGTTGGCAAATGCTTAACTAATCGTCTGCTGCTTTAACTCTTCATGTGTTGAAGTGCTGAACTTGAATTACATAGTTCTTACCGGTGGAAAATAAATTGCTCTTGGTACTTTATCAAACAGAAATATTAATAATATCTCTATTAGAATATACAAAAAGTATTCAAAATTATCTAACTTATCTTCTATAATTAGTTTCCTTTTTTAATTACTATATTTCCTTATTTACTTCATTAATTAGTTCCGTTTGCACAGGGAGAAATAAGGATTAGTAGTTCAGGGTTTATGAATATATCAAACATATCAACACAATATAATACATTTAAATTAATATCATTTTATTATTTCATTCTGTTTTATCTCTCTATCTGCCTCTTCTGCTAAATGGTAAAATCCCATAAGTCCACTGTGACACAACTTGCCTTGCCACTACTTCATTGCCAAGCTTCCTAAAATTTGAGCTTGTGCTTTAATTTCCTAATTCACGCTTCAAATTAATCATCTTGTGTTGAGTCAACCTTTTGTCACCTTTTTATGTTTCACCCCTTCTGCTATACGTATGTCTTCTGAAGAATTGGGCCTTCTTCTGGCTGAGGTTCTTTTTTCCAGTCTCCTCTTTCTCCATATTAGCTTTTTGTCATGCAGCTTTTACCGACATGTTCATAACAATTTTTGATTTATAAGGTAAGGTTTGAACTTATATACTATAATTTGATTATATCTATAGTCAATGTGTGATCTTCAAAGCACTCTCTCATGCCGGATTGGACATATCGAGCATGAAACTAGATATTTGTGAGTTGTTTGATAGTGAGTGACATAAGAAGATCAATAAATCATCTAGAATATACTTTGATACCATCTTAGAAATTGGATTTCAGTCTCACTCAACCTTGTAAAAATTGATTTATAATGTGAGATTTGTACTAATATATTAGAATTTAACATTATTTCTAATTGACGTGATAAAACAACAACCTGCGGCTTCCTTGACTCAATTTTGCAATTTGGCTCAAATCACGCAATGCAACATAGTGACTTTAGTTTGACCCAACTTTCCTAAACATGAGCCTCGCCTGTGGCTTTCCCATGGAAATCAATTTGGTCTCTCAGCTTTACTGAAACTGGATTTGGTCTCGTGACTTTGCTAGAGACATCAACCTGCCTTTGCTTTCCATGAGATGCTCTTGGCTGCTTATATCCTAGAGAATCTTTTTAATCCCTTTATTCCACTGACTCAACTCTTAAATTATATGTTTTATTTTTCATGTTACCATAACTTGATTGTCATATAGAATTAATGTCTCTAGTACATTAGGTTTATACGCGTCTATACATTGTAATACATCTCACTTGATACCAGTTCAGCATTTCATTATATTTTATCTTTCTTCCTCTCTCTATACCTATAATCCCATAATTCCAACAATCAGAATGACAAAATTGTTAATAAGGTTATATGATGCACGAATATGGTATGTGTATTGAAGACAATGATATGCTCTTTTTGAAAATAACAGGATACAATTTGTGATTAATGTACATTTAAATTGTATAAAAATTATTAAAACATAATAAATATATAATTGCAATTGTGCGGATTCAAATTAAAATCACATTTGTTAGGCATTGTCAAAATAAAAAATTATAAATTATTGTCATTGTAAAAGTATTAGTGTTTCACAGATTGGATGCTTCATCCTACACATGACACAAATTGAAGTATCAGTGCGTAAAGAGATTTACTTTAGTTTTCTCTTAAACAAGTAAATCCTAGAGTATGATAGGCATGCAAAAGCCAGAAGGAGGAAAAGACTAAACCTCCAGATATTTTGCCTAGGACTACGGTGAATTGCCTCAAAAATATCTAAATAAGCTTTCCTCTACATACAAAACAAATGCTTCATCTTTGATTACGGGGTTTAGTTTAGACAGTATAAATATATATCGTTGTTAGGTTGAGTATGAATGCAAAACACAATTTTTGAAGCTAAGAGTAGCTGAATTAATTTTTATATTAAATAACATAGCTTCTATAACTTGGTATTATTTCTGTCACAAGGTAGCTGTGCCTTTTGTCCGATGCATTTCCTGTTCTGATAATCTGATTAAGGTTTACTGTTGCTTCTTCGTTTTGGCAGAACTAAATCAGATGTTCCTACGATTCAGATTGCATTTCAGTACTCAGTTGTAGTTCCTCCTCAGGAACTTTCTAATTCAGGAGGGGTTTCTACAAATAGGTATGGTAATAAGCAGAACATTAGATTGACTGTACGCTTGTTCTTCTGTTGTTGATGTATGTATGGATGTTTTCAATATTTTCTATGGCAGGTGAAGTCCAATTCATTAATCTGAACAGGTTGATTATTATTTTTATTTAGTTTTACCTATTTTTTATGAATGGGCAGAAAGTATGTCTCTTCCAAATTTGATAGCTTGTTCTTTGACCCTGGCTTTTCTTGTGCCACTGGAGTTTCTGTTTATTCTCTGATTTCAAATTCTAAGACTATATCCATGCTGGTTTCTAAAATATTCCAAGACAATTAGTGCATGGGAGATGTGTCTAGCATCTCCAACAGCCCAACAGAAATTATTGATGGAGTTTTGTACCACTTTTTTCTGTCATCTAGTATAACTGGCATTATCTGTTGGTTTTACGAGTCATGGAACATTGTTCATTATTTCTTGGTTTTATTGAGAATATATCCTCATTTTAGTCTCCAAAATTGTAACTTGTAACTTGTAAGCATCAATTGCTTTGGTAATTATTTTACAAAATTCTCAATTTAGTCACTGATTTTACAAATGATATTCTCTTTGAAGTTTTTGGTGCAAAACTAGTGGAAAAGTATTACAATGAATGATTTTTTGACAAAGCCAGGGACTAAAGTAAATATTTTGTGAAGTTAGGGACTTATTTGATTGATGCTTTCAATGTCAGACTAGGATGGGAGTTTACTTGTTTTGTTTAATATGAACAAAATTACAATTTATCAATAAAAAGGTGAACATGAGCATGTGTATGATGGTTTTCAAATCCGCTTATTCTCTTTGAGCATTTGAAGCTAGTTTGAATCAATATGCCAGCTCATTTCGAACACACATCTTCAATGGAGTGTCCCTGTGTCATACACATATCACACATATTGACACATGTACGACACTTGAATAATATGTATCGTTGCAGTATCTTTAAATGAATATTTCTTACCTTCTACCTGCTACTCTTTGCTTAGGACTCCCTCCATACTGATCTTTATCAATTATGTGATATCTCTAGAGGCTGCATTGGTGCATAAGGAAATTTATAACTGGAGTAAAGAGTATCAGTGTTTCAGTCTTAAAATTACTGTTTTTAATCTGAGAACGATATGTGATCATGAAGTTTACTCCTAATGCTCAATTTTGCAATAGTTACACTTGTTCTGCATTCGAAATTATGGTTTGGGTTTGTTTTGTTCTGTAACAACTGCTTTTTGGAATAGTTTGTATTTCACTGTTGGATTTTTAAATGGATATAATCCTTAGTCCCTTGTTTTTTCGATGATTATACTTAAATTTATTATTTTCTTCTAATATCCAAAAATTACTTAATTATGGAATGAAGGATTTTTGGGCTTAGTTTGTGCTGACTATTGATACAGAACCAAGCATTCCCTTCAGCGTCGGCTAAGGATCCGAACATTGGAATTTGGTGTTGCTCAGAACATTCATGAACTTTATGATAGCTGTGATCCTGAAGTTGTTCTATCTCTGCTGGTTCACAAGGTGAATTATGAAATGAACCTATAACTTTGCTATTTGGATTGATGTTTGTTTTGGATCCCATTCTTCAAACTTAATTCTATATGCGGTATGCTTGCTTCACTTTTTTTTTTTGTTTTAGTTTTCTAAATCTTCCTACTATTGTTACTTATGTAAAGGACCACAATAGTATTAATGTCTTACCTTTAACCCTTTTTTTTTTTAATGTCTGAGTTCTCTGTTGTGTTTCTTCAACCTGTTTTTTATTAGTTTACTCTACTCTGCAGGTTATATTAGCTTCTTTGGAGGAAGGAGTTAGGGAGGGTAGAATTTTGCTTCAAGAATGGCTAGTGATCCTCACAGCTCAGTACAATGATGCATATAAGCTTATTCAGTATAGCAATGGAAGTTCCTTAAGATCTCAGATTGACGTTGCATTGTCTCAATGTCCTCAATTGCAGCCCCTACCACGCTTAATTTTTGCTCTCCTTCGGAATCCTCTTCTCCGCTTCCATGAAGAAGGGGTTCATCCTGACTATCGCATATATCTTCAATGCCTTTTCAGGTAATTACCGCTCTCAGGTTTATTTGTGCTATTTGGAGTTTGCATAACCATCCCATCGGTGTCCAGTCGAAGGAATTAAACAGAATAAAGTAAAGCTTTATGATTTATTTTTGACAGGGTAAAGCTTAATGAACTTGAAGCCAAGATTTTTTCCATAAATAATGGGTAATATATTTTAGAATTGCTAACATTGCCCGCGCCTTAGCATTAAAAGTAATGTAGTAGCATTTAATAAAGAAAAAAATAATATGGCAAATATTTTATTCCGGTTACATTTTGTTACAAGAAAGCACATATGACTTTGAATCATATTTAACATGGATTTTAGAAGCAAGGGAATGTGTATTTGACATAAATAAAAGTTATATCTGGTTGTTTTCCCTGTTCGTAAAGTATCATGCCCAATAAATCAACAGGTAGAATCTATTTCCTAGGTTAAGCTATGAACTTAGGATGGGCGAAATTAGAATACTTTTCACAAAAAACTGACCGTGCAACACTTAGTACCTTCAATGAAGGATAAGGCAATGGGATTTGGGAGGGTAGTTGGGTAAGTGATTAATAAACATGTAAAGCTTCAGCAACATGGTCTGTATTGTATTTCTAGCTTTGAATTTATATTTTCAAGAATTGATTGTGTTCATTTTCATTTGTTTTGCAGCATGTTGGAACCCAGTTCTCTTCATCGTGCTGTGTATCCTGTGTTGACATCATATGCTACTCCAGATAAACAAGCATATCCTCGCCATTCATTGAGTCGCGCCGCACTGATTACCAGCGGCAGTCCGATATTTTTCCTTGATGCATTCACAATTCTTATTGTGTTTTACTCTTCCACTGCAGACCCGACAATTCCTTTTCCTCCACCCCATGATTGTAAGCCTTCTTTTTGTATCTTCTGTCCTCACTGCATTAAATATAACGTTTTTCTGCCTAAATTGTATGCAAAAAATACCCTGTCAGGTTTGTTAAGGACTACAATCAACAAATTGAAGCAAGATAGATGCATCACTCCCAAACTCCTTTTTATTCGAGGAGGGCAGGACGATGCGTCAATTTTTGAGAACTTTCTGATCGAAGAGCAGGATGTTGATGGAAGTGGTCTAACCAGTGTGATGGGTTTTGTTTCTTTCCTAGAAGATGTTACACAAAAAGTTTTGGAGTTCGTGAAATAGGGATCCCTTTGGGGTTCAATGTCTACTTATAGATACAGGAATTATATACATTGTAGGTGCTTCCATTTTGTTAGGACGGGTTCTAGTTCGTTAAGAACTAACCATGGAATCAAGTAGGTGGTTGGTTGTCTTTGTTGTACCTGTTTTATATTATCATTTATACCCTTTTTTGAATTGCTAGTTAATGTACATTATAATACTATATTTTCTTTTGTAACACCCTTTCTTCTGTATGTACGGAGTTAACGCTGATTCAGCAAAAAAATAGAGTTAGCGCTTATGTTAGTCTTTATTGGCACTAACTGATTTTCTGGATTTAAGTAAATAGAGAATTGAATTGATTATTTTTTCGGTAGGGATTTCGAGTGGCCGACCACCAGGCCGAGTGATCGCCCACCAGGCCGACTATTAGGCTAACTACCAACTATTAATTTGCACACTTTAGTGTCACTTTATTAGTAGCTGTTGATATGAATGACTCATTTGTCTGTCTTTATCCTTAGTTTTGATATGGTTTTTGTTTCGGTAGGGATTGGTAGGATCAAGAGACTAACATTTCTGACGTGTCTTTCTTGTCCTTGGCCGCCTGGATCGCTTGAATCACATGCCTTCTTTCAGCCTGGACCACTTACTCTTTTGTGGTCGTTCGGTCTTCTGCATGCGTTGCTCGACTTTCGGTGTGAACCGCTCGATCTCCTTCTTGATAGAGGGGATAACTGCAAAAGGCACTCTAACGCTTAAGTTAGGAGCGGTTTGATGAGTTTATGCGCACAATTGAATATTTAGTGAATTGTTATCACTAGTGAGTATTTGGATCTTGTAGAGCATGAGTAGAATGTGAATGGAACGTGAGTTGATGGACTGAACGGTGTTGAATGTTAACCATTCGGTCTCCACTAGGTACGATACAAACAATTAAAGAGGATAAAAGAAAGAAAGATGTTGATAAAATGTTTTGTAATTAGTTGGGATCCAGAAATGAAATAAGATCATAATATAAAATTGAGTCCAACGGTCATAGGAAACAGTTTTCCACTTACATGTATAAATTTGGATCATATAATCACAAATAAATGAACATTAATGTGCCTTTGTTTGTCACTCTTTATTTAGAAATGTATAGTTGTTCCATTTATTCTGTATATAAACAGAACACTTGTACGCTTTAAAAAATAAGTATCAATTCGTACAGAAAAAACAGTTATTCTTTTCTTTATACTTTTACCCCTGCCATTCGGTGCAACTAGTTCCTCTTTTCTTTAATTGTTCCATCAGGACGGTGCGTGGCAGAACCATCTTGCTCTACGTGGTTGCAAAACGACCATGCGAGTGTGTTTTATCGTCTGGTGGCAAAACCTGGAAATGTTCTTTGTTGCATCTAGGTGGTTGCAAAACATGCAACAGCAACAACACAGTACAATTCTGAGTGACAAAACCTACAACAGCAATGTTCTTTGTCACATTTGTGTGGTTGCAAAACATGCAGTAGCAACAACACGGTACAATTCTGGGTGGCAGAACCTGCAGAGGAACCGCTGTAGGAGAACCTCATCTATCTATTTAAATATATATCACCGCTCGTTGCTTCTCTATTCTCCAATTTCTTCTCTGTCTTTACTTCCATTTGTTTCTTAACTATGGGTAATATTCAAACACTTCATCAGGCTGTAAGTAATATGTGGCACCATCAGAACTGTGCGTTGCAGAACCATCTTGCTCTCGGTGGTTGCAAAACGAGCATGCGAGTGTGCTTTATTTTCTGGTGGCAGAACCTCAAAAATGTTCTTTGATACATCGGGGTGGTTGCAAAACATGCAGCAGCAACAACACGGTATAATTCTTGGTGACAGAACCTGTAGCAGCACCGTATATGTGGAACTACAGCAGGAGAACCTCATTTATCTATTTAAATATATATATATATATATATATATATATATATATATATATATATATATATATATATCACCGCTCGTTGCTTCTCTATTCTCCAATTTCTTCCCTGTCTTTACTTCAATTTGTTTCTTAACTATGTGTAATATTCAAACACTTCATCAGGCTGTAAGTAGTATGTGACACCATCAGAACTGTGCGTTGCAGAACAATCTTGCTCTCGGTGGTTGCAAAACGAGCATGCGAGTGTGCTTTATTTTCTGGTGCCAGAACCTGGAAATGTTCTTTGTTGCATTGGGGTGGTTGCAAAACATGCAGCAGCAAAAGCGCGGTATAATTTTGGGTGGCAGAACCTATAGCAGCAATGTTCTTTGTCACATCTTGGTGGTTGCCAAACATGCAACAAAAACAGCACGAAACAATTCATGGTGGCAGAACCTGTAGCAGCACCGTATATGTGGAACTGCAGCAGGAGAACCTCATCTATCTATTTAAATATATATCATCGCTTGGTGCTTCTCTGTTCCCCAATTTCTTCTCTGTCTTTACTTCAATTTGTTTCTTAACTATGCGTAATATTCAAACACTTCATCAGGCTGTAAGTAGTATGTGGCACCATCAGGATTGTGCGTTGCAGGACCATCTTGCTCTCGGTGGTTGCAAAACGAGCAAGCGAGTGTGCTTTATTTTCTGGTGGCAGAACCTGGAAATGTTCTTTGTTGCATCGGGGTGGTTGCAAAACATGCAGCAGCAAAAGCACGGTAAAATTTTGGGTGGCAGAACTTGAAGAAGCAATGTTCTTTATCACATCTGGTTAACTGCAGAAGCACGGTACAATTCTTGGTGGCAGAACCTCTAGCAGCACCGTATATGTGGAACTGTAGCAGGAGAACCTCATCTATCTATTTAAATATATATCACCGCTCGTTGCTTCTCTGCTCTCCAATTTCTTCTTTGTCTTTACTTCAATTTGTTTCTTAACTATGGGTAATATTCAAACACTTCATCAGGCTGGAAGTAGTATGTGGCACCATCAGGACTGTGCGTTGCAGAACCATCTTGCCCTCGGTGGTTGCAAAACGAACATGCGAGTGTGCTTTATTTTCTGGTGCCAGAACCTGAAAATGTTATTTGTTGCATCGGGGTGGTTGCAAAACATGCAGCAACAAAACCGCGGTACAATTTTGGGTGGCAGAACCTGTAACAGCAATGTTCTTTGTCACATCTAGGTTGTTGCAAAACATGCAATAGCAAGAGGACGATACAATTTTTGGTGGCAGCACCGTATATGTGGAACTGCAGCAAGAGAACCTCATCTATCTATTTAAATATATATCACCGCTCGTTGCTTTTCTGTTCTCTAATTTCTTCTCTGTCTTTACTTCCATTTGTTTCTTAACTATGGGTAATATATAAACACTTCATCAGGCTGTCAGTAATATGTGGCACCATCAGAACTGTGCGTTGCAGGACCATCTTTCTCTCGGTGGTTGCAAAACGAGCATGCGAGTGTGCTTTATTTACTAGTGGCAGAACATGGAAATGTTCTTTGTTGCATCGGGGAGGTTGCAAAACATGGAGCAGCAAAAGTGCGGTACAATTTTGGGTGGCAGAACTTGTAGCAGCAATGTTCTTTGTCACGTCTGGGTAAATGCATGTGGAACTGCAACAACAATAACACAGTACAATTCTTGGTGGCAGAACCTGTAGCAGCACCGTATATGTGAAACTGCAGCAGGAGAACCTCATCTATCTATTTAAATATATATCACCGCTCGTTGCTTCTCTGCTCTCCAATTTCTTCTCTGTCTTTACTTCAATTTGTTTCTTAACTATGGGTAATATTCAAACACTTCATCAGGCTGGAAGTAGTATGTGGTACCATCAGGATTTTGCATTGCAGAACCACCTTGCTCTCGGTGGTTGCAAAATGAGCAAGCGAGTGTGTTTTATTTTCTGGTGGCAGAACCTGGAAATGATCTTTGTTGCATCGGGATGGTTGCAAAACATGTAGCAACAAAAGCACGGTAAAATTTTGGGTGGCAGAACTTGTAGCAGCAATGTTCTTTGTCACATCTGGTTAAATGCAGCAGCACGGTACAATTCTTTGTGTCAGAACCTGTAGCAGAACCGTAAATGTGGAACTGCAGCAGGAGAACCTCATCTATCTATCTAAATATATATCACCGCGCGTGTCTTCTCTGTTCCCGAATTTCTTCTTTGTCTCTACTTCAAATTGTTTCTTAACTATGGGTAATATTGAAACACTTCATCACGCTGGAAGTAGTATGTGGCACCATCAGGACTGTGCGTTGCAAAACCATCTTGCTCTCGGTGGTTGCAAAACGAGCATGCGAGTGTGCTTTATTTTCTGGTGACAGAACCTGAAAATGTTATTTTTTGCATCGGGGTGGTTGCAAAACATGTAGCAACAAAACCGCGGTACAATTTTGGGTGGCAGAACCTGTAACAGCAATGTTCTTTGTCACATTTGGGTTGTTGCAAAACATGCAAAAACAACAGGACGATACAATTCTTGGTGGCAGCACCATATATGTGGAACTGCAGCAGGAGAACCTCATCTATCTATTTAAATATATATCACCGCTCGTTGCTTTTCTGTTCTCCAGATTCTTCTTTGTCTTTACTTCCATTTGTTTCTTAACTATGGGTAAGATATAAACACTTCATCAGGCTGTCAGTAATATGTGGCACCATCAGGACTGTGCGTTGCAGGACCATCTTGCTCTCGGTGGATGCGAAACGAGCATGCAAGTGTGCTTTATTTTCTGGTGACAAAACCTGGAAATGTTCTTTGTTGCATCAGGGTGGTTGCAAAACATACAGCAGCAAAAGTGAGGTACAATTTTGGGTGGTAGAACTTGTAGCAGCAATGTTCTTTGTCACATTTGGGTAAATGCATGTGGAACTGCAGCAATAACAACACGGTACAATTCTTGGTGGCAGAACCTTTAGCAGCACCGTATATGTGGAACTGCAGCAGGAGAACCTCATCTATCTATTTAAATATATATTACTGCTCGTTGCTTCTCTGTTCTCCAATTTCTTCTCTGTCTTTACTTCAATTTGTTTCTTAACTATGGGTAATATTCAAACACTTCATCAGGCTGGAAGTAGTATGTGGCACCATCAGGATTGTGCGTTGCAGAACCACCTTGCTCTCGGTGCTTGCAACACGAGCATGCGAGTGTGCTTTATTTTCTGGTGGCAGAACCTGGAAATGTTCTTTGTTGCATCGGGGTGGTTGCAAAACATGCAACAACAAAACCGCGGTACAATTTTGGGTGGCAGAACCTGTAACAGAAATGTTCTTTGTCACATCTGGGTTGTTGCAAAACCTGCAACAGCAACAGCACGATACAATTCTTGGTGGCGGCACCGTATATGTGGAATTGCAGCAGGAGAACCTCATCTATCTATTTATATATATATCACCGCTCGTTGCTTTTCTGTTCTCCAATTTCTTCTCATTCTTTACTTTAATTTGTTTCTTAACTATGGGTAATATTCAAACACTTCATCAGGCTGTAAGTAATATGTAGCACCATCAAGACTATGCATTGCAGAACCATCTTGCTTTGGGTGGTTGCAAAAGGAGCATGAGAGTGTGCTTTATCATCTCGTGGCAAAACCTGAAAATGTTCTTTGTTGCATCTGGGTGGTTGCAAAAAATGGAGCAGCAACACCACGGTACAATTCTGGTTGTTTAAACGTGCAGCAACAATGTTCTTTGTCACATCTAGGTGGTTGCAAAACATGCAGTAGCATCAGCACGGTACAATTCTTGGTGGCAGAACATGTAGCAGCACCGTATATGTGGAACCACGGTAGGAGAACCTCATCTATCTATTTAAATATATATCACAGCTTGTTGTTTCTTAACTAAGGGTAATATTAAACACTTTATCAGGTTGTAAGTAATATGTGGATCCATCATGACTGTGCGTTGTAGAACCATCTTGGTCTAGGTGGTTGCAAAACGAGAATGCGAGTGTGCTTTACCCTCTTGTGGTAGAACCTGGAAATTTTCTTTGTTGCATTTGGGTGGTTGCAAAAAATGCAGAGGCAACACCACGGTACCATTCTGGATGGCTGAACCTGCAGCAACAATGTTCTTTGTCACATTTGGGTTGTTGCAAAACATGTAGCAGCAACAGCACAGTACAATTCTTGGTGGCAGAACCTGTAGCAGCACCGTATATGTGGAACTGCAGCAAGAGAACCTCATCTCTCTATTTAATTATATATCACCACTCGTTGCTTCTTTGTTCTCCCATTTCTTCTCTGTCTTTACTTGTATTTTTTTCTTAATTATGGGTAATATATTCAAACACTTTATCAGGCTGTAAGTAATATGTGGAACCGTCAGGACTGTGCGTTATAGAACAATCATGCTCTGGGTGGTTGCAAAACGAGCATGCAAATGTGCTTTATCCTCTAGTGGCAGAACCTAAAAATGTTCTTTGTTGCATTTCGGTGGTTGCATAAAATGCAGCAGCAACACAACGGTACAATTCTGGGTGTTTGAACTTGCAGCAACAATGTTTTTTGTCACATCTAGGTGGTTGCAAAACATGCAGCAACAATAGCACGGTACAATTTTGGGTGGCAGAACCTGCAACAGTACCGTATATGTGGAACTGCAACAAGAGAACCTCATCTATCTATTTAAATATATATCACCGTTTGTTGCTTCTATGTTCTCCCATTTCTTCTCTATCTTTACTTCCAGTTGATTTTTAACTATGGGTAATATATTCAAACACTTTATCAGACTGTAAGTAATATGTGGAACCATTAGAACTGTGTGCTACAGAACCAACTTGCTCTGGGTATTTTCAAAACGAGAATGCGAGTGTGCTTTATCCTTTAGTGGGAGAACCTGAAAATGTTCTTTTTTGCATCTGGGTGGTTGCAAAAAATGTCGTAGCAACACGACAGAACAATTCTGGGTGTTTGAACCTGCAGCAACAATGTTCTTTGTCACATTTGGGTGGTTGCAAAACATGCAGCACCAATAACACAGTACAATTTTAGGCGGCAGAACTTGCAACAACATCGTATATGTGGAACCGCAGCAGGAGAACCTCATCTATCTATTTAAATATATATTACCACTTGTTGCTTCTCTGTTCTCTCATTTCTTCTCTGTCTTTACTTCCATTTGTTTGTTAACTATGGGTAATATTCAAAAACTTTATCAGGCTGTAAGTAATATATGGAACCATCAAGACTGTGCGTTGTAGAACCATCTTGCTCTGGGTGGTTGCAAAATGAGCATGCGAGTGTGCTTTATCCGCTTGTGGCAAAACCTGAAAATGTTCTTTGTTGCATCTGGGTGGTTGCAAAAAATGCAGCAGCAACACCACGGTACAATTCTGGGTGTTTGAACCTGCAACAACAACGTTCTTTGTCACATCTGGGTGGTTGCAAAACATGCAGCGGCAACAACACGGTACAATTTTGGGTGGCAGAACCTGCAGCAGGACCGTATATGTGGAACCGCAACAGGAGAACCTCATCTATCTATTTAAATATATATATCACCGCTTGTTCCTTCTCTGTTCTCCCATTTCTTCTCTATCTTAATTCCATTTGTTTCTTAACTATGGGTATTATTCAAACACTTTATCAAGTTGTAAGTAATATGTGGAACCTTTAGGATTGTGCGTTGCCGAACCATTTTTCTCTGGGTGGTTGCAAAACGAGCATGCGAGTGTGCTTTATCCTCTTGTGGCAAAACCAAGAAATTTTCTTTGCTACATCTGGGTGGTTGCAAAAAATGCATCAGCAAAACCACGGTACAATTCTGGGTGGCATAACCTGCAACAACAATGTTCTTTGTCACATCTTGGTGGTTGCAAAACATGCAACAGCAACAGCACGGTACAATTCTTGGTTGCAACACCGTATATGTGGTGGAACTACAGTAGGAGAACCTCATCTATCTATTTAAATATATATCACCGCCCGTTGCTTCTCTGTTCTCCAATTTCTTCTCTGTCTTTACTTCCATTTGTTTCTTAACTATGGGTAATATATAAACACTTTATCAGGTTGTAAGTAATATGTGGAACCATCAGGACTGTGCGTTGCAGAACCATCTTGCTCTAGGTGGTTGCAAAACGAGCATGCAAGTGTGCTTTATCCTCTTGTGGCAGAACCTGGAAATGTTCTTTGTTGCATTTGGGTGGTTGCAAAAAATGCAGCAGCAACACCACAGTACAACTCTGGGTGGCAGAACCTGCAGCAACAATGTTCTTTGTCACATATGGGTGGTTGCAAAACATGCAGTAGCAACATCACGGTACAATTCTTGGTGGCAGAACCTGTATCAGCACCGTATATGTGGAACCGCAGCAGGAGAACCTCATCTATCTATTTAAATATATATCACCACTCATTGCTTCTCTATTCTCCCATTTGTTCTCTGTCTTTACTTCCATTTGTTTCTTAGCTATGGGTAATATTCAAACACTTTATCAAGCTGTAAGTAATATGTGGAACCATCAGGACTGTGCGTTGCATAACCATCTTGCTCTGGGTGGTTGCAAAAAGAGCATGCGAGTATGCTTTATCCTCTGGTGGCAGAACCTGAAAATGTTCTTTTTTGCATGTGGGTGGTTGCATAAAATGCAACAGCAACACCTCGGTACAATTCTGGGTGGGAGAACCTGCATCAACAATTTTCTTTGTCACATTTTGGTGGTTGCAAAACATGCAACAACAACAGCACAATACAATTCTGGGTGGCAAAACCTGCAACAGCACCATATATGTAGAACCGCAAGAGCATACATACATACATATATATATATATATATATATATATATATATATATATATATATATATATATATATATATATATATATATATATCACCACTCGTTGCTTCTCTGTTCTCCCATTTCTTCTCTGTCTTTACTTGCATTTGTTTCTTAACTATGGGTAATATATTCAAACACTTTATCAGGCTATAAGTAATATGTGCAACCATTAGGACTGTGCGTAACAAAACCATCTTGCTCTGGGTGGTTGCAAAACGAGATGCAAGTGCGCTTTATCTTCTGGTGGCAAAACCTGGAAATGTGGACCGCTCGATTTCTAGTGAGAACAGCTCAGTCTTGTTCTTGACAGAGAGAGGAGGTACCTACAAAAGATACTCTGACGCTCAAGTGAGGCATGTGACTGAAGAGCTTTTCCCTTAATTGAATACCCAGTGAATGGTTATCATTGTTTGAGCATTTGAGAGTAGTGGAGTGTGAGTAAAGTGTACCTGACTTTTGGCCCTACCCTCTATTTTTAAGTTATCTCATGTACCTTAAACTAACACAAGCCCAACAAAATATAAACAGACTTACCTAAAAATCTGGTTGATTGCTCATAATCTGTTTATCAATATCAGATATTCAGATATCTTAGATTTGGTTTATCAAATATCTGTAATCAAATATCTTTGATTATTTTATCATCTGTTGGTCCAGTAATAACTTAAGCGTTAGCCCAATTACCATTTGAAGTAACTGACTAACGCTATAGGCCCAATTAGGGCCCAATACCAATAAAAATGATTTGAGCTGGTTGACCATCATTACAATAATTAATAAAACGAACAGTTTTAATCATTGATTGTTCGGTCTTTACATCATAAGATACATTAGTGAATAGATCGAACGATTTTTATCATTGACCTTTCTGTCTCTACATCATAGATACAATTTCTAAATTTAAAAAATAAATAAATATAATCATTTATTAAAAAAATTAAATGATAATATGAAATATTATTGACACATTAAAAATGATTTAATACGATTAAAATAATTATATTTATTTATTTTAAAATTTAATTATCAAATATATCAATGTATTAAACAAAAATAAATTTTAATTTTGTATAAAAATTTAAAAATTAAAAACATAGATATAATTGTAATTGAAAAATATTATTATGGAATGAATTATAATATTAAATAATACAAGTCTTTTATTTTGTTGACCTTTAAAAATCTAAAGGTCCCATTTACCACAATACCCTTAAACAAATGTACTCATACTTGTCCTCCGTTTCCCGAAGCCTTCAGACGGAAAATCGGAAACGGCTTGTAGCATACCGTTATTTCGCAAACAAGAAAAATCCAAAACTCTAATTAACGGCGCCATCACAGTTCCCGTTTTGCAAACTTCAGTGACAAAGCACTCTCTAGGGTTCGTAATTCGTATCTATCCAATTTAAAAGCTCTTCTCCGAAGTTTGCAATAAATTCGTTTTCGCACCCTAAATTTTCGATCCATTTGGACAACGTTGTACTCCAATTTCGGCAACTTACCTTAAGGTACTCTCCTTCCTCTCTCGCTCTGAAACTCTGTGCAGAGGCAAGTTGGACAGAGATTTTGTAAAATATTTGTTATTATATTCGATTAGGGATTTATGTGAAATTTGATGTGTTGTGGTTTAGGTTATATTAGTGATTAGCTGGTAGAACTGTATAATTGAAACCCTATCTTAGTATGTATCTGTAAATTTGTGGCAGGAAGGGGCACAGATTGGTACGTTTTGTTTGGAAACTGCTATTATTTTTCTGAGATTGGACACTTCATAATTCTCCTTTTTGTTCTGTTCTGCCTTCTCGTTCCTTTGATGCCTAATTGTTTGTTCATCACCTTGCATTTGAGTGGAAAATTTTCATATTTACATTTCATGTTGTTCCTGTAAATCTGGATTTTCATTGACCCTCGTTTGGCTTTGTGTAACATAAGAGCTTGTGCTCGCCAACATGCCTATTGTTCTCGTTTCCTTTCTCCGCCTTCGTTAGTCTCTTTTATTGTGATAATTATGTAGTCATTGACCCTTTAATAAAAGTCTATCGCGTTGCGGCCGTATAAGTCTTGTAACTCTTGTCTCATTGCACGGCTTCCACTGAGATTCATTCGCTGCGACCCCTTGTTTGGCCTTTCTTTTTGTTTCCTCCTTTCGATATGTGTATACTTCTTCCCAGGATTTCTTCTGGCCTCTGTGCCTTCTTCACAGTTGCCTCACGAGCTTGTTTCATTAGTTTCATAAGATGCCTCGGGGAAAAGCAAATTCTTCATCAGCTGCTAAGCCATCTGACTCTGAGAAGCCAGTTGAATCTGATGAGAAGGTTGATTTTGAGGAGGAAAATGATCCAGAGGAAACAATGGAAGAAGAAATTGAGTATGAAGAAGTAGAAGAAGAAGTGGAAGTGGAAGAGATAGAAGAGGAGGTAGAAGAAGAGGAGGAGGACCCAGAGGAGGTAGAGGTAGAAGAAGAGGAAGAAGAGGAAGAGGAGGAAGAAGAAGAGGAAGAAGAGATTGAAGAAGTGGATGAAGAGGATGCCATGCAAAACCATAGCAGTGATGAAGCAAAGGTGGAAGATGAGGACGAGAAGAAAAAACATGCCGAACTCCTTGCTCTTCCTCCTCATGGGTCTGAAGTATACATTGGTGGCATTCCTCATGATGTCTCAAATGAGGATTTGAAATCTTTTTGCGAGCGTATTGGGGAAGTTGCAGAGGTAAGTCTGTGCCATTGTTGCTGTATTGTGCTTATGCTTACATATAATGTCATCCCCTAACTTGAATTTTGAGGAAAATAGGTTCGAGTAATGAAGGGAAAGCATTCCAGCGAGAACAAGGGATTCGCTTTTGTGACATTTAGAAGTTTGGAGTTGGCTTCTAAAGCTATTGAAGAGCTGAATAATACTGAATTTAAGGTAATATGTTAATCTCAGTCATTAAGCATTCATAACTGATATTCCTTGTAAGTTTGTTGCTTTGTTATTGCTACACTAGTATTACAAACACTGCAGATGCTTTATGCAGATACTTTGTAGTTCCTAACTGTTTTAATGATTAATTCTTTAAGGGTAAAAAAATAAAATGTTCTACATCTCAAGCCAAACACCGTCTTTTTATTGGCAATGTTCCTAGAAGCTGGGGTATGGAAGATCTGAGAAAGATTGTATCTGAGATTGGACCTGGAGTTACCGGTGTGGAACTAGTCAAGGTATGACTTTTCTGTTGTGCTGTGCTTTCCATTTCCAAATTAAATTAGTGTCTAGGGATTTTTGTTCTAGTCATTCCTAAATCATCATGAAAGTCATGCTTTGCAAGCTTTGTTATACTGCTTTTGCATTATGCCCAGCTACATGTACACAAGAGTTAGCATTGTGTTTTTTTTTTTTTTTTATTTAATTGCTCTTATATTTCAGTTTGTTCAATCCTTTGTTTCAGGATATGAAGAACACCAATAACAATCGTGGCTTTGCTTTTATTGACTATTATAATAATGCTTGTGCTGAGTATTCTAAGCTAAAGATGATGAGCCCAACATTTAAGCTAGGGGAGAATGCTCCAACAGTGAGCTGGGCTGATCCTAAAAATGCTGATTCGTCTGCTGCATCTCAGGTTTATACTCACATGTCTTCCTTCTCTTAAGCTTGGTTGATAATTGATAGTTATGGTTAAAGTCATGAGAAATTTTTTAGCTGACTTATCAGTACATTAGGATAAACCCTTGAAGGATATTTGTTATATTATGAATTTCAGATTTCCATTAGTGAAAACTAGTTTGTATTGCTGGAGAGATGGAAGTTAAGGTTTGCTTATTGGGAAAGAAATGGAGGATAAAATGGTGTTATTAAAGGTGATAGCGATTGAGGACAACAACCACCTTTTAACGGGAACTGATAATAGTATGAGCAGTCATGTACTGACTGTTAGGTGTTAGTGTAATAATATCCGTCATGTTGGCAGTTATGGGTAGAAATTAAGGATTAATGGTGTATTATTATAATATGTGCTAGAAAATAACTCACCTTGCGTCAGCAGTTCTTTATTAGAATTAGATACTACTGTGATGACAGTTATTCGTAGAGAATAATTGATGGCAGTTATTTAGTAGTAGTAGAGTGTGTAATTAGGCAAAGGGGGTATTTGCAGTTTGTTTGCTGAGAATAATACTCTGTAGGATGTCTTTCGGACAGCAAGTTGTTGCTGCATTGTTTGTGATTTCATGTTCAGCATGTTGGTTCACCAATTGGTGTTCTATCACCTTTAGATTCCAAAGTTTTGAAGATCAAGAAGAGGAAGGTTGTTGGAATTCAACAAACAACCATTACAGCCAGATAACAAAAATAAAGAATAAGGTTAAATGATCAAGATCCACAATCATTATTGTGAGGAGAGGCAAAAATGAAGCAAAACTAGTGAGAAACAGATACTGAAATAGTCAAGATTCAAGATCTTGGTCAGCCAATGGAAAGAGTGGAAATTTGGGTTAAAGAGACCATCTTCAACAGAAAATTTCCCTAGGACAGTGCAGTGGTTGTCCTTGTGGATAGCACGCAATGCTGGATCAGAAGGGATGGAACAGGTGGCAGCCATGGAGGTTTGGGTTTCATGCTGTCTGGTCAACCCTCCACTGTCAACCCCTCAGACTGACTTGGACCATCAAAGTTGGGTGATCTTTGGATCTCATGTATGCTGCTGACTTGTCCACTGCCAGATCTACCAAAATTGGTGCACTGCCAACAGGAAGAGAGTAATTGGACTGGGGCATCATGGGAGATGAGTTTCAGGTTTTATGAACTTGGTAGCAGAATGGTGATAGATTATGGTCATGGAGGATCTTACTGCTTTGGTACTTTGATGAAAAAGAGTAATTTTTGTTTGGGGTAAAATAGTTGTTTTCTTTGGTTCAGTCCATCTTTCTTTATATGTCGTGGGTGCATTGAATAATACGTACAAGAACTAGTCATGGACAAATTAATTTATCACTACTCACTACTTTTAAAACTATAGTTGACTAATATCCTAACATGAGCTATTTATGCCAATGGATGTTGAAACAGTGTTTTTAGCTTTACAGGAACTGCACATAGTCTATTATAACTTAGTACATTGAGTGCAAGAGCTAATTAAGTATTAAATGCTTTACTACATTCATTGTTATAACTTATGAGTGACTAATATTCTATCATACGATATAGGTGAAGGCAGTATATGTGAAGAACCTGCCGAAGAATGTGACTCAAGAACAGTTGAAGAAGCTTTTTGAACGTCATGGGAAGATAACAAAGGTGGTTCTTCCACCAGCAAAGTCTGGACAGGAAAAGAACCGAATTGGCTTTGTACATTTTGCAGAGAGGTCAAATGCTATGAAAGCACTGAAAAACACTGAAAGATATGAATTAGAAGGTAGCGTATTGTCCAACCTTTTGTGCTTGTTTTGTAAATGTTTGTCAATATTCATTAGCTTTGTTTTGTTTCAGGTCAAGTTTTAGAGTGCTCTTTGGCAAAGCCACAGTCTGATCAAAAGTCTGGAGGGTCAAACACACAGAAACCGGGACCAGGATTGCTTCCAAGCTATCCACAACATGTCGGTTATGGTTTGGTTGGGGGTGCCTATGGTGCACTTGGTGGGGGATATCCTGCTCCAGGTCTTGCACAGGTGACATTTTTTTCATTTGTTTTTTCTATTAGTTATCTTTAGCTTCTTTCCAGATCTAACGTCACTATATTATGATCTGCATTTTTTTGTTAACAGACATCACTAAATCCTTATCGCATTGCATTTAAAGATGTTTAATATATTTTAAATCACGTTTGAAATCATGCATGTTAATATCTAAGCAGCATATGCTACCCGAAGTGTATTTACATACAAGGTTTTCTCTGTACTATATATGTGCCATTGATCCATTATCACATCTACTATCTATTAATGAGATTCTGATGGCTGGAGTTGTATCTGCTGCAGCCCTTGCTATATGGAGGAGGTCAAGCTCCCGCCGGAATGGCCATGATGCCCATGCTTTTGGCTGATGGACGAATTGGATATGTCTTGTAAGTAGAATTGTTGCTCTAAGTGTATTTAGCTAGTTATATCGTTATGATGTTTTGTATGAAATTCCAATGGAAGAATGCAACACCTAATTGTCCGAATCCAGGGCCTGAGAATTTATTTAATTACGCAGGCAACAACCAGGAATGCAACCACAAGCCCCATCCTCACATCATAGAGGTGGTCGGAGCGGTGGCAGTGGGGGTGGCAATAGGAATGCTGGCAGTTCTGGTAAGGGAAGGCACAATAATGATGGTGGTCAAGGGCGCAGATACCGCCCATATTAGCGGTCTTGATATAGATAGATAATAGCACTTCCTTTTCTCAAATGTACTTGGGGCTTTATAAAGCTCATTTATTGCATCAAAATGTGCTATATTTTTTAATTAAATATTTATTTAGTGTAGATTAAATCTTGATGTCAAGGCGTTTAATGTGTAAGTTGAATGAATTTGGATTCTTCCTGTGTTGATAATTAAAGACTTTTTTGAACGAAAAAAAAAAATTGATGCAGTTCTTTCTGTGTATTTTTATCAGAGTAAAAGCCAATGGTATTCCTTCAACTGCCATAATCTCTTGTAACAGCCCACTGATTTAATTTTTCATGCATTTATTCTTTGATATTCGCTTGCATGGACCCATTATATTTGAAATACAAAATTGTTACAATTAAAATTATGTACACCTTCTAGAATATATATTAGAACTCCGGTCATGGCATTCCAATAACTCAGTTAAAATTGTAGTAGGGATAATTTTCTTAATCCTTATATTCATAATAACCAAATGCAGTCAACTTGCACAAGCCCAGTAAATACATAATCTAGACGAAAACAGCTAGTATCAGGTATTGGTGATAATGTTTTAAAAAAAAAATATATTCAGTTGTTAAAACTAATCATTTATTTAACAAAATCAGTTTTCTAACATTTCCTACCTTAACATATCCAAAGAGGTTTCATTCTTGCTTAGTCTGCAACCATAATACCGATAATGATACTAACAACATTTTTTTAACATTTTAACATCATCTATATATCATTTTGTGATTAATCCATGTTGACTTTTATGATTATTATTATTGATTGTTAAGGTCTTGTTCTCTTGAGTGGATTTGAGGGAGAGTAATTGAGTGAATTTGAGAGGATTTGAAAGTAATTTTTTTTGCTCTTTATTTGAGTGAATTTGGAGGTAAACGAATATGAATTTGGAAGTAAATTTTTTTAATCTACCATATAAATTAAATCTTACACTAATTCTCACAAACTTTACTTCCAAATCCAGTCTCTTTAACCTCCAAATTCACTCAAATAAACAACAAAAAAAATTACCTTCAAATCCTCTCAAATCCACTCAATTACTCTCCCTCAAATCCACTCAAATGAACAAGGCCTAAGTAATTTTGAACCAATTACAAAATGACACTTAGATAATATTAAAATATTGTCAAAAAAATATTGTTAAAGTATCATTATCCTACCTATAAATAAAAGATAGTACAAATATATACACTTAAACTATCTGATTTAAACTTACACTAACTTTGATCCAAAACAAGTATTATTGATTAAAATTTATTAAAGATCACAAAATTATACATCTTCTCTTTTTCAAAGATTCACATTTATGATTTAAGTTTTCAAAACATTGTAAATAATGATAAAATATAAGCTTTCTTGAGATCATCCTGCAATTTTGTGCAGTTTCCAATTGTGAAAGAATGTAACTCATAAATATTTAGTATCCTTTCTTGCGTAAAATGTTCCTGTCATCAAGAATGTGAGGTGAGTGATTTACTGAATCAAAAAGCTATATTAATAATACCAATTAAGTAGCATCCAACTGATAAGGGGTCATACACATTATCAACATACAAACTTTAAAGCTCTTGTTAAGTCAGAACATAATGCCGTTGCCTTCATCCCACTAAATAATTGGTCTTATTCATCATCCTCCTCGCCCTCACTTTTATCAGAATCCTCCGCTTTATCAGGTGACTCATCGTTAATGGAAGCCTCACCTTTGTCAGATGACTCAACTTCCAATTTTCTTTTCTTTCTCTGCTCATCTCCCTTTCCCTTTGACACTGCCGCTTTCTTTTCAACATTCTTCTTTCTAAACTCTGCTAAGCAACGAAGAAAAAGTATTAGGCTACAAATACACAAGCACATAAAATTACCTCTTCCAAAACTAACATTCTGTCAAGTGCAATCATTAGTAAAATCAATACAAATATAAAACTACATACATAAGGTATTTCCAATATGAAAAATAAATGACATAATCTTATTAGAAATTACTAATGCAAAACATTGTCTTGTATGTTTCAAATGTACAATCCCTCTTCTAGTCTCCCGCTGTATATATGTACTTATTTATGAATAAAATAACAGACCTCCTAATATTTTTGAACCAAATCTTTTCCACTATACTTCATATCTATAATAGCTTTTGGTTTCAAATGTGAAAAAAAAAATTAAAACTATTTAGAGGAGCTTCAATTTGAAAGTGAATATGTATCCACAGTTAACTAGACAATACACGACCAAACATGCACTAAAAGTAACTAATCCTCAGGCTCCACTTCATATCTTGGAACCTATTACTTTCCAGTAGACTAGTTAACAAACTAGTTAACAAGTCAGGATTATATGTTGAAGCTGATAAAATGAAAAATACTTAATTTCAATAAAGGAGTCAAACAAATTAGAATAAGAAGAATGTCCAAGTTGGACATATAATTGAGATTAACTCATATATCTCTCATATGGCTCCTCTCTCCCCATAGAGAGAGAACATATCAAGTGAGAGGATTTTCATTATGAGTGATTGAAAGAAGTGAATATTAGCCATGATTTTAAGTGATCATACGATCTTCAAACTGCTAGTCCAATTTGCTCCTCTGAGTATCTCGTTATGTCAAAAGTTCTGACTTTTAAAACAAGGTAATTTCACAAGAATTTGACAAGTTCCAAAAAGAGAATCACAGCTAGTAGAACCTGATCTTTGGTGTTAACAAACCAAAACATTTTAAGAGACTAAAAGTAATTTACCTTCAAGGGAAGCTTTTAGAGGGCGAACAAACTCAGAGAACTCAGTTTCTTCAAGAGCTTTGAAAACATCTTCAGCACTGACAATCTGTCTCTTTGACTCCTTACATATGTCATTAGCCCTAAACCACACCCATCACATCAGCTAAGGTCACACACATTCATACCATATCGTTCCATAAAAACTTCCATCATTGTTCTGCTTTTTCTATCTTTTTTTTTTCATTTTTACTTTCTTCCACTGTTCAAATAATATATTTATCAATCATCTAATTCGAATCCTAAGTTTTCTAAGTAGGGGAGAAGGGATTCGAACATCAAAATTGATAATTTTTAGTGAAATTAATTAGGGGGAAGGGTTTCGAGGCCTTACGTGGCGGAAAGGTAGTGGATGAAGATCCTACCGCTTTCTGAGAATGCGAGAAGACCATCTTTGCTGACAGAAATTTCTCCTTCTTCAGAGCATCGGGACAGTTTATCCTTCACAACACGGCGCACGATAGACCGGGGCAGCTCCTCCGCCTCAGCCATTCTGTTCTTCGAATAGGAATTGGGAATTGGGAGGAATTTAGGGTTAGGGTTATCTAGTTACACCTCTTTTCCCGCCACTTTCAATTTTTTTCCCATGCAATAAGTGGCATGGTGATAAATTGTAATTATTAAATTAAATTTATATTTAATGCACACAAATAAGATAAAATATCAGAAAATTTATATATTTGTATATGAATATAAAATAAAACAATAATTAAAAGTTTTGAGGAAAGATATCTGTGTATGAAATTAAGTTAAGTAAAAAATATATCTACTTATACACAAACAAAATTTCTTGTCTTTAAATTTATACTTAAATATTTTATTTTTTTTTATTTTGTTTGATCTTGGTTCCAAATTTTATAATTTATGTTTATTTTAGTTTTTTTATAATGTCATTTAAGTTAATAACAAATTAGACTAATGAACAATGTTTGAACATGTAACATTCCAAAATATATTATGTGTATATACTAGAATGTCTCAACTCATGATAAAAGAAAGCAATTAAGAGTATAAAAATGGTAATATTAATGGGTACAATTATCCGAAATATAGAGGAAATTTAAAACTTAAATGAAATCCTAAGAGTCTTCCAAAATGCACAGAACCTGAAGATCTAAGGATGTGTAGAAAATATTCCCAAAATACAAATCAGGTTGAAATAAAAGCTGAAAGTTTTTCAAAATAAATAAGTTATCTAAACTGGACTAGTAGAAGTCCTAAGAACTAGGGATCGGGTCTTCTTCGTTCTCTAATGCGTGCTCCGGTGGAACATCATCAGCTACTGCTCACATCCAAAGGATTGGATGATCATCGCAAGGAGGAAGGCAAGCACATACAACACACACAATTGCAAGGGTAAACTAGGTTGAAAAGCATGCAAGATAAGTCCAAATTTTAACTAACATATACTTAACACTTAACAGTATGCATACAAGCAAGAAAATATACATTTTATTATATTATACATTAAATGGAATTAACTATCATGTTATACAATCACACACACAACATGCAAAAACCATAACACAATACAGACTAAGACCGAACACATTTTGTTGATACTAATGACCAACCACGTGATTTGACCATCCGGACTAGTATGAAATGTCGAGTTCCAGGGGTTTGTGCACTTGTTGTGGCCCTATTGCTTTGCAAAGCCATTGCCAAGGGGTTTCACCCGACCACACACAAGTGTAAGCCCTTTACCGAATAATAGGCCTCCACGTAGCACCTATTACTAGGACCTCCTGCTATTCTCACCACATGACTCATCACTCTCTAATTGAGCATGGATGGTCATTAGAATGTCAGGATAAACCCCATCTCGAACTCTGGCCATTCATACAGTCAATCACAACAACTACAGGGTACCACCATGTAATCTCCCTTGAGGATCATGGAATTACGTCCATTAATCATACTTTTAAATTTGAAACACAACTCATGATTTTCAACGTTCATACACTTATACATGATCATACATTGTCATTTGAATCTATACAGATCATATATAATTCATACATACTCAGACATTACATACTTTCGCAGAAACATCATTTATTAATACAAATTTCTTTATAGCATTTTATTACCAGCACTTGCTTAATTTAAAAAGCTTGGAGACCCTCACCAATGAATCCGGAAGGGTCAAAAACCCCCAGAATGACTTAAAGAACATCCAAAACGGATGTCCGGAACCCCCAAAACGTCAAAAACATTAAAAACACTCAATCTGTCGTAGAAAATTCGCTAAGCACACACCCTGTGGTGCGCTGTGCGAATTTTTCCTGCCAGTAACCCTTCACAGAGCGCACAGAGTGCGCTAGGCGACTCTGCATAATCTGCAGCGCGAAATTCTGCAGATTTGAGGAACTCACACACCCAAAACTTACTCTAGGCCATTTGGTGAATTTCTAACACTCAAATTTCGAAGTATAGGTTGAATTAGACTTGTCTAAAGGTTCACACACACTCCTAACATCAATCTCTAGTAATTATGCATCAATTTAGGATCTAAAGTTTCAATTTCAGTTACTAAAAGATTCAATTTCAGATTTACCATTTGGAAAGTGTTTCAGGCCATTTTGATGCTACTAATAAGTCATATTTGATTTAACTAAGTGACTCTATCATTATAATAACTGAACTGATTCCCCAATAATCTACATAACTTGAAATCACAACTTCCAAACATTCAACTCACACACCATCCTATTTTCATACCAATCCAAATTCATATCATTCAAAATCACATAGTTCACAGTAACTTAAAGCACACATTCAAGTATATATATTCATCATTTCAATTCCAACGGTTACCACAAAAAAAAAAATACACATGCATCAACTTAAAGCCTTTAAACAGTATAAACACAATCAAATTAATTTCTACCAACCAAAATTAAACCTAGCTTCCCTTACCTTAAATTTCCAGCAGCTAAACTCAAGAGGAAATCCAAAGGCACTCTAGAAAAACTGACAGCACCTATAAATCCCCAAATTGGAGATAGAATTAGTCTTTAGGACATGATAGGAGCTAGAATTTGAGAGAAAAATGCAGAGATCGTTACATGCAACAAGATGAATTGTATGTACACAGCTTAATAGGTATATGGAAAAAGGGAAATAAGCTCACCAGTAACAGAAAAAGGAACATTAAGAATATCGCCTTTGAAGCCTAGATGGTCTAGGAAGCTTCTGATCAAGAATTTGTTGGTTAGATTTTTTTTTTTTTTGGAATGAAAGGAGAGTATGCTGATCCAAAAAGAGAGAAACGTGAGAATGATGCAGTGGTTTTTCAGATAGAAATGAGTTCAAAAATTCAATTTTGTTATTTTATTGAGACAAACATTCAGCCTCTGATGCCACATGTGTTCCTCAAATGTTAATGTAGTTTAATAGATTATGCTTGTATGGCGTTGTGAACAATATGATCTGTGGTAATTGTCATGGTGAATGAGTGATTTTGACCTCAATAGATAACGAAAAAGCTAAGAAAAATAAAAAAAAAATGCAAACAAATTTAATTCAAAAATTAAATTATAGTTGCCACAAACAGCTCAGAAAAAAAAATAGTTATCAAAACTTAATAGTCATCCTATCATTTTCCATGTTTTAAACCTTATATATTAAAAGTATTATATTAAAATAACATATTTCAAATATAAGAGCACATGTTTTAGTATTAGTATGCACACATCTTTCTTTCTGAATGACTATAAATTGAATTCTGAAAGATTAAATCAAAGACTTTACGATTACTGAAATTAATGGCATTAAATAATGTAATATTTAAAATAAAATACATTAATTAAAATAATAATAAATTTATTATTAAAAATGCTTATTTTCAAATAAATTAATTTAGGATATTAGAAGTTTTAATAAAAATAAAATAAAGACAATAATGTTTAAAAATGGTTGCAATGATAAATTATTTATTCCAAGGTAGAAAAAAATATCAGTGTAAAACTAGCATAACAATAAAAATAAGTTTCACTCATTTATTTTTTCTTAATAAAAAAATACAATTAGAAAATTGTTAGTATAATAAAATTAGTTAAAATTATTATTAAAATTGTCAAAACATAAAAAAAAATGTTTATAACTTTTTATTAAATTTTATCATATTATAGTTATATGATAGAAATACTCAACTTTTGATCAAAAAATAAAGTAAAATTAAATACATTGATTTTTATTTATCCGAGAAAAAAAATTCACACTAATATTTTCAACGTGGTGATTAACACTATTTGAATATTGGTGTTATATGTGGAAACGAAAATAAGATTTAAAATATTAATCATTATTTCATTGGTTCTGAACTTGACAAATGGAAAAGTAATTTCAAAGATAAATCATCATTTTTCTTGGATTTTAATTGAAAACTGTACATCCAATAATCTCACAGTTGAGATTATCGTCTTCTATCTTTTCGGAGTTACATTGCCAAGGAGTCATAATTATTTAGTAAAAAAAAATTATAAACAAATTAAAAAAAATTATACTAAGTCTCAATAATTTTAACAGTAATTTTAGAAAATTAATACAAATAATTAAAATTGAATGTTACTAATTAAATTAAAATAACTTTTACTAAGTTAATTGGTTAAAAGATTATTTTTTTTCTAACAGGCTGTGCCCAGATTAGTTGAAACAAAAGAATGAGTAGTTTTTGGTGATCATTGATAACAAAAAAATTAGTTTAACTACTTGGTTTAAATGGCTACCTCAAAATCCAATATTTTATTCAATGGATCCATGTACATTATAGTCTCTTATTTTCTGAAAATTAACAAATAAACTAATAGTTGTTACAAAAATCACTATACTCTTTTTTTACACCTCCAATTTCTGAGATTTATTTTGGTTTTTGATAAAAGTGTATGAATGATTTTAACAATGATGTATCTTCCATTTCCTTGGACAAATGAAAAGAAAGTTGAGATGATTTAGTTTCCTTCTCCCTGCAATAAAAACCAATAACATGTAAGCAAATAATTTGACTTAGAGATTAATATTCAACGCAGTAAAATATCTGAAGAGAAAAAAGAAAAAGCATAATGCTTTAACAATATATATATATAAACACAGTTTTGAAAATCTCAGACTTATAATGCTTAAAAGGTACACATTTTTTTTATTTTCACCTTTTGTTTGAAACATGGTGCAACAATATTTTTTGTTATCAATAATACTATATCAGAAAAAATAGGTCTTTTTAATGCACCAGAAATTCTGGTATACATGGAAATTTTCCAGTGGATGCTTTTGTTTTACCTGTCAATTATCTTATCAGGTTTGGAGCAATAAGGCTATAACCAATGCATGCAACAATTTACTTTCGGGACAGAAACATGTCATGTTCATGTCCAAAAGCTATTAGCAGCTAGTGTTGTGAAATATTCCTCATGGTTTTGGTCCAGAAAAAGCAACAAGAATAATTCTTGATCAGGTTCCTTGATCGAAAATTTTAGCACTAAAATGCTTTTAGTTGTTTAGTCATATCTGATACTCAAGCACATAATTATCCAACACTGTCTTTTGACATTGAAACAATTGACACAACACATATGAGCATGAACATGACTTCACCAGTAGATATAGGCAAAATTAACCTTTTTAATGTTTATTCCCACTTCAAGTCAGTTAGGTATTTTTCATTAGTCTAATCTCTTTTTCAAGAATATATATTCTGATCTTTGGTCAGTTAACATATCACCACATCCTGCATCTGAAATATTGAAAAAATAGACTTTTTCCACATTCACTGTTTGTTTCATAATAAGTGAACTAAATGGTTTAAATCTGATACATCAATCATTGAAAAGAGGTGCATGGCATGGGAAAAAATGGCAGGTATGATTATGAAAAAATTATGGAAATTATTTGAACAAAAGGGAGATATATGAGAGATAAGATTAACAAATCAGAGCCATGGGTAAAACTTGTGGGGTTTGAAATTCTAACAAGAGGTTCTGAGGGCTTTTCTTTTTAATCTGATGCAACTGATTTGGACTTTTGTTCAGCTGAAGACAAGAAGAATTTCATTCACAGAAAAATTCATATGCATGATTGCAAGTGGGAGATAAGGAAGATGGAGACTCATTATCTTATTTTAATATTCAAAGAGTGATGAAGGTTTTCTTGGGGTGGTTAAGGTCGGCACAAGAGTCCACTTGTGACATGTATGAATTTGATTGCATTTGACAAGTTCTACTTTAATTGATATTTTGACAGAACCTCTATAATAATGTTCCAAAACTTTTCCATTAAATTATTTTGTTCTAATTTGTACGTAACTAGAAAGTTAAGACATCAACATAAATTTTCCTTTGAAGAAGCCTTGGACTAAATTTTCTCACACAACCATATTTTTTTTCTTCTTCTGTCATTTTTAATTTGTTGACATGTTAGAATAAATGAATGAATCCATTAAATGTTCAGTAGTAATCTTCATATCTAGAATATGACGTATAAGGTTTGAGAAAAAAAATATCAAAAGCCCTATACTTGCATTGTATGTTTATATCATTTTAACTCACTTTTGGTTTCAGTATTCATGTATCCCACAAATACTGAAACAGTACCAATTACCTTGAAAATAAAATACAAGGAAAATTATTCAAATGGAAAAGAAAAATACATGAAAAATTAAATTTTTCTCACCTTAATAGCTTTGTATGACAAGATATGACGTATGGAAATTCCTCTGTTTTCTTATGAGACTTCTCTTCTTCTGATCACCATCTTGAAAGCTCCAAAGCAAAGATGAAGCTTACAACTATGCATACAAAAAAATTGACTGGCAAAATCTGCAGATTAAGAAGATGGAGATACATTAGAACTACTCAATCAAAATATATAATCTACCAGCCAGTTATTAAAAAAATAGGTGAAAATTTTCAGTAGTAAGTTAAAGTTCCATCCTGTGTATACTTACATTGGATTTAGCTGCCATAGGCATTTGTGGAAGATAACCCTTCAATCCAATGTTGTAAACTGGAGTACCATTAGGATAGTAAAGGCCATAGTTTCTCTCTGAAGCTGGACCGGGTTTCAAATCCTCATTAAAAAGTGCAAAAACATAAATATCAATAGGAACAGATGGTTTTGCAGGAGTGCCTTGTTTCTGCTCTATCCTCTTGAGCAAGTTACTATTGTACAGTTCTGCATTCTGTGGAGTAGCTCCAACCTCTTCAGGGTCACCATTAGAAGGCCAACCAGTCTCAGAAATCCTCACTTGAATGTCATCATGCCCCATTTGTTTGATGGCAGCATAGACAGCATCAATTTGAGCATATAACATGTTGTCATAGTGCAAATTGGTATTTGGATCAACCGTGCCTTGATTTGGCTGAAAAAGAACATAGTTTAAGGGAACCACATCTGGGTTGTCTTTGTATGTAAAGAAAGGGTATGCATTGATTAGGAAAGGTGTGTTGATTTGAGCATGAAAATCAAGAAGGGGTTGGATATATTGTGCAAGATCTTCCCTAAAAGCCCCAGATGAAGGAGGGTAGGAATTGGATAATATGTTGAAGGAATGAGCAGTTGTGACAGTAACTTCCTGATCTAGTCCAAGATTAACAAGGGCATCATGCACAGTTTGCATTGCTGGAAGGAGGTTCAACATTAGCTGAGTATCATTGCTATTGAACACCTCATTTCCCACAGTGATGCAAGTGATTTTGGTCTGTGAGAAGTAAGGTTGGACATGCTGCTGAATCCAAGTTTGAGCTTTAGAAGGGTTTGTCATGTTCTCTAGGTACTCATTCCCAAGTCCTATAACGAATTCCACATTGGTTTCTGAGAAGGCCACCAAAACATTTGGATCAGCATCATACAGTTTGATCCTACTCACATTCAAAGATTTTATAAGAACAGCTACTTGAGATGGAAGAGGTAAATTGTTGGCTATCTGTCCGTAGTTGATTCCAAAACCAAGGCCATGGATTTTCACTAACAAATCTGTAAACACATTTGGAAGAGAGAAAAAAAATCAGCTTAAAAGTCTTAATGCAGTTTCACTTGCACAAATGATCAAACATTGAATCGACAAAGCTCTCTAAGTCAGATAAAACATTGAACAAAGTGGAGAATAGACACTACTCCAAGTTGAGAGAATGAATTGGCTAAAGCAATGGTTGATTCCTCATATAAAGCTATTCTGATCACAACAACCCAAGAAGAGTACATAGAATGTTCCATTTCCAATATATGAATAGAATAAGACTATCTATATCAAAACTTTATTTTCTTTCCTTCTCTTTTCTTTTTCATCCACTTTTCTGGAATCAAATGGGATCAAGCACAAGTAGACAAAGCAGATAACAAACCCGAAATGGAGAGAAGAAACAAAATCGTTGATACAAAGAAGGAACAACTTGTTATTACTGATCTGATCATCATCATGGCCAAGGACCCCAGCTCAGAGCACCACAATTTTAGGCACAGAAACTGAGATAATGCAACACTTGGCCACCGATACAGCTTTTCATTACATGTGAGAATCAGAGCTTTTCATATAGTATACACTCACACACACACACGTATATATATATATATACATATATAAATATATGTATACACATACTAATCATTGTTAAATGAGAATCAGGGTTCTGTTTCCAAAAGCAATGCTATTATAGCTGGCAATTTTCTTACATCATTCTCAGAATACTGTTACTGAGATAGATAATAGAACAAAAAACAACATGCATTTGAATACACTACTTGTTCTTTTTCTGTAAACAAGTATGAATAGTGTAAAAAGGTAACAAAAAAATTGATGTTAACAGATATGACGTGAAGAAAGATAAGAAATGCAAAACAACAAAAAGTAAATAAAATAAAACAAAAATAGAAACTCTGTAGATGAAGCATGCTTCTCATTGTAAGTGTGGGTCCCGCTCTTTGAAAGTGTGGACCAGTCATATATTAATTAGTTAGAAAAAGATATTTTGATATATATTTTTTTTGTATAATATTGTCAAAAAAATTATGATAACTTATCATTGTGCAAATAATTTAATCAATCATTATTATTTTTTATTCAAATAAAGCTTAATTCAATTTTACCCTTCTTTGATATAAAGTAACTAGTATCCTAAAGAATGACATGTTTTACCAATTACAAAAAGCTTGTATATTAAATTAACTTAGAAGGCTAGTGTTTATTTTTCTTCTTTATTTATAATATATCTTTTATTTCATATATATATATATATATATATATATATATATATATATATATATATATATATATATATATATATATATATATATATATATAGCGACTTGCATCATACAAAATAAATGCTTTCTCACATGGCTACAGCTATGATCAGAAAGTAACATGCATCACTCTTTATAACTATTCTCTCACAAACTGATGAGATAGCAACACAACCTTAATAATCATTTATTTTTATCTTTTATGTATGAGATATGATGTTGTAACACTTATTCAATATTCAATTAGATTTTAAGATGAGTATTATCTCACTTATATAACAAATTATTTTATAGTTAATCAATATGAATGTTTAACACACTTTTCAGTCGAGAAAAATGCACATTTCGTACATGGAATAAATATTTGTGAATAATATAATATTATTACACAATAGATTCAAATAAATCTAATAGTATTATTTTAGTCATTGAATTTATATCTAACTCAAATTAAAAAGAAAAAACGTGAGATTTTTTTCACATATATGATGTAAATTAATTTTATTTTTAGGAAATCTATATAAATTATTGAGGTTAATGATTTTCTTTAACTTTGAAGATATCAAAGTGTCACAGTGAAAACAAAAACTGGGAAGAAAAGCAAAGCCACAAGACTTTGAACGTTAAATCTGCCACTAAAATGGCCAGATGTTAATTGATTAATTAATTAATTAATATATGAAATAATGTTAATTAATGGTTTTATATTAAAATGAAAATGTTTACATGGATCTTAGTGAAACGCACGTGTTGAGCAAAAGGTGCTGCATGAAAGCCGCTGATATTATACCTTCGAAGTGGGACGTGTTTGGTGTTATCTGAAAACCGATCTTTCGATCTACGTAATCGGATCTAATTCATTCATTATACAAAACCTACAATTGTAAACAATAAGTTATTTTTTTTTAGAAATTACTAACAATATAATTAATAATTCTTGGTTCTATTATATTTACGGTAAAATATAATATAATTAATTTTAATTAATTAAAGTTATATAAGTTTATATAAAAGGTATTTTTAATTGTTTCAAAGCAAACATACATATATAAATATATTTTTTTTATTTCAAATATTAAAATATTGTTTGTTTATTTAATATAAGAGATTTTGGTAAGTTAACAATAATGTTACAAAAGGTTATTGAAAAGTTAGAGAAAATAAACTTAATTAATAAAGTCTAAAATTATATCTTAATTGCTTTTTATTTTTAAAAATTTTAGATGTTTAATGCTTTATTATTTGATAGTTGATATACTAATGTAGGAATAAGCAAAATAAAGTGTATTAACGGTTAAAAACTGTTATGATAAAAAAAATATATAGTAGGTTGTCGAAATTGTTAAACTGAAAATAGATGAAGAAAACTGAATTATTTTATTCTACAAAGCTACGCTACACTAAATTATATTTTGTTCTATAAATTATGCTATTATTTTTTAAATCTTGAAAAAAAAAGAAAAATTAACATTCAATAGGCAAATTTGTTTTACTCAAACGAGTTTTCACTAGGTTCGACTTAGTTTAATTCGGTCGAATTTTAACCAAGTTGATTTGATTTAATTTGGAAAAATTTTAGTCGGATTTTCTTGGTCAAATTCGATCGAATTTTGATTGTGGTTAGCTCAATCAAATTCGGAAAAAATTTTATTGGATCGACCTGGTCTAATCTTCTAGACAGACTGTCGAATTCAACAAAATTTTGGTCGTGACAGACTCAATCAAATTCAACCAAATTTCAATCGAGTTTGACTTGGTCAAATTCGACCAAATTTTGGTCATGGCTGAATCAATTAAATTCAGCCAAAACTTGGCAGAAGCCGACTTAGTCGAACTTCAACCGAAGTTGAATAGGTTAAATTTAGACAAAATTTTGACGAGGCCGACTTGGTCAAATTCGGCTTGATCGAGAATGACTTGGTGAGTTTGACCAAATTTCGATCACGACCAAATTTAGTCAAATTTCGATCATGGTCCGGTTTGGTCTATCTCAACCTTTGGCCCAATCCAATCTATCTTGACTTTCGACCCGAACCGACCTATCACCACCTTTGGCTCAGGCTAACCCTCTTGATTTTCTATCTAGGTTAGTTTATCTCGATCTTCCGTTCAAGCCGGCTCATCTCGATTTTCTGTTTTCGGTCTTGGTCGCCTGTCTCGACCTTCTGCTATGTATTTATGTGTTACTATATATTTCATCAACAAATTAGTTTTAAGTAAAACATATTTAGAAGTTTAGGTTTTTCAAATTAAACTATAAAATGGTTTGGTTCAACTTTTATATTAAATAATTCAATATTAATATAATATAATATAGTTATTTAACCCTTCATTTTAATTTGGTTAATTATGTTCACTTTTATATTTATGTATTTTTTTACCTAAATAAAATAAATATTAATGCTTATTAAAGTTTGAATTAATATGAACTTTTGTAAAATTCTATGTTTATTAAAAAAATCCATTTTTAATTCTAAAGTACTACTTGTGCTAACGGTCGTGTAATAGAATTCGAATTTATTAGCCATTACAATGGATTATAGTTGTCAAAGACTATATCAATGCCACTATATTATTTAAATGTCATGATAATAACTGTGGACGAATCTTAAATTTAAAACTTAGGTATTATGTAACTTATATTGAGTTTAAGAAAAACAAATATTTAATTACAATAACTAAAATAGTTTTTAAAATTATACAAATTTAGAATGAGAAAAAATTATTAAAGTGTGGGTCTAATAAGGTCTTACCATTATAAGAAAACTTGTGTAAATCTGAAAAATAATAGGGCATGAGGTGACTCAGTTAAAATAAGATAAGATGTAATAAGTTATAAAATCTTTGAATCAAACATGTTTTAAAGTTAGAGTGGGTGTGAAAAATTACTTTTACTTTAATTAACTTGCTAAATATGACTAAAGTTTTTTTATACCTAAAATTATTTTGATAATTTTTAATTTAATCATTTAAGCTAGCTAATAAATTTTTATTATTACCCTCATATTTATTTACTTGAAATCCATCTTTGTAATCTCTTTTCTTTTTATTTTAACATTGTTTTGCTTACTAATAAGAAATAAGAAATAAATTCGTTAGTAAGGAAAGAGAATGGTACATGTATAATGCTTTGTTTGGTTGGGTTGTAAGAAATAAAGGATTGATTTGGAGTGACCTAAAGAGAAAGTGAATGAAAAGTGAAGTAGTATGATCTAATCAAAAGATAATGTACTTAAGTAGAAAGTTTATTTGTATATGCAATTGATTTGATTGAATTAATGAAGGTTGATATATATTTTTTAGAGTAATGTTAAAATTTTTCTTAGGTGAATTTCATAAAATAAACCTTTTCAAATAGGTCATTAATTAATTAAAGACTAATTTAAATACTATTTCTTTTAATAATCAGAACCTTAATAGTTCATGATAAAATTTAGTTTATGAAATAATTATAATTTTTTATTTATAATAAAAACTATTTTAAATACCAATAATTTTTAATTTATAAATTAATGTAAAAAATATAGTGGGTAATTATTTTTATCTTCATTATTAGTTGTTATTTAAAACTTGTCCGAATAGAAAAATGTCCATTCCAACATCGTGGTAAAAATAAATCAATTATTAATATACATGATAAAAATGAAAATGAATTGAATCTGTATTAAAGAAAATAGGTTTTTTTTTTTCATCACATTTTTAATTATTAAACCGACTTTACAGATTAAAATTGCATATATAACATGCATACATCTTGAAAACATGTCTGTTTATGTGATTAGGGGGAAGAAAAAGAGAAAAAGGTGATTTTGATTTTGATTAGGAAGGGTTGGTGGAGGTAGAAACAACCACCATCAATCACCGGAAAAACATCTACCAAACAGTTCCTACTTCTGATATTCATTGTACCAAACAACTTTTGAAATTTTCAACTTGTCCTCACCTAATAGGACCATAGTAATAATAATACAAGGTAGAAACCACCTGAAACCATGATTTCAATGTATGTCATCCAATTTATAGATACTACTTACAATTTCTTTTATTTTTCTATATTATTTATGCTTCTACCCTTACAAACTATACATGTTTTAGCTTACTGCATCTATTGAAAAACATTAACCATTATATTTTACACTTATTTAATGTATTTGTTCTATAAAATTTAATGCTTTAATCAATAAGGATGTAACTAGAAAAACATTACAAATGTTTGAACGAAACTAAATTACTGAAAAACTATCTTCTTTATAATCCATTTTTGGGGGAGAAGGTCAAATCGTTGTACTCGGGCCTTTCCATGTTTATAAAGATATCGTTGTTTACTTCCTGCACCTCCACAATTTCTTCACGCACCCCCTCAATTTTTCAAAAGGACCATTTTACCCTTAGCAAAGGTGATTTCTGGATACTCTGGAACAATATTTCTAGAACGAGATTAAAAGTGTACGAGTCTTTTGCGTTATAGTGAGGTGCAGTTAGTAATCACAGGGTGTATGATGGAATTTTATCTTTGTGAACACGTCATCATGCATGGAAACTTCTCCTTCGGGAAGACAGATATCCATTACTTATTATGTGCAATGTACCAAAGGCAGCTATGATATTGCGTCACTGCAGTGGCTAACCAACATTTCACATAAACTGACATGGAATATTTTTAGCTTGAAGTTTAATTCTTTTATATACTTAGATTTAGATTTTTATAAACGAATATATCCTGCCATATACATTAACTATTTCAAGAAAGGGAATAAAAAGCTTTTAAGTTCTTGATTCGAAAAATCAAAGCCTTTTTTTTTTCAAATTATTTTTGCTAAACACAGCCTATCGATCTAACAAAAACTGGAGAGCTTAATTTCTAGAACCATAATATATTAGACTTCCTGACCAAATTTCTTTGTTTTATTTGTTCTAAACTTTAGATCGCCCATACAGTCTTTAAATTTTAAAAACATTATCCGGCACCTCCTTAAGGATTACACATGCAAACCCTTATACATAAAACAATCTCATTAAAATACCAAACAAAGTTATTTATAACGTTGCTTGCTTGCACAAACAAAAATTCATTATCCCAAATCACTAATAATCCCAGAAGAAATGTTGATTCTAAATCAGAACAAGAAAACTAGTTGCAAAGTCTACCTTGAATTCCCAGTTCCCAAATTTGTTCAGTAGAGCTCTCCTTCCTTGTGAGTTTCAATTACACAGTCTGCAGTTGGATAGGAGACACAGGTAAGTAGAAAGCCTTCCTTCATTTGGTTGTCATCAAGGAATGAGCCATCAGACTGATCCACTGAACCAGAAACAATCTTCCCAGCACAGGTAGAGCAAGCTCCCGCACGGCACGAGTAAGGAAGTTCAACTCCAGCATCCTCTGCTGCATCTAGGATGTAAGTATCATCTGAGGCTTCAAATTCGTTCTCTTTTCCATCTGGGCCGATCAGCTTAATCTTGTAAGAAGCCATGGCAGTCACTCTAAATGAAGAGGATGACTTCAAGCCAAAAGTTCTCGAAACACTCTTTACAGACCCAAGAGAAGGACACTTCACTGTGGTGCCAAAAGTGAATTGATTTTTGCTTGGAATTTGAAACATGCAGTGGGAGGAAACCTTCACACTTGACAAGGTTGCCATGATTAGCCTGAAAAAAAGTGATTATCTATATTACAAAGAACAATGGCAGTAAAGAATTACAGATAGGTAGAACAAATTGATGAATACAAATTTAACACTTGAGATCCGATCCAATTGGATTAAGTTAAGGATCTACTTGCTTGGGAAATACATTCATCATATATCAATCAATACCCTTCAGAAAAAACTACAAGAAGAAAATTACTTTGATTATAACTGTATGTAGGCCAAAATTTTTACACGGGAATGATGTTTCACCTAACATGTAAATGGCATACACAATATCAGTTATTGCTGCTCTATGTTGCACAGGTAGGGGGAATGGTATACGACATGGGTATGTCCAAAGTTTAACACTGTTCTTTGGGCATTCAGTGTAGTGCAGGTATGATTTGGGTATGTTATCAGCAATGTTGATTGAAATGAAGTAAAACGTACTAACTATATTTTATATCCCAAAGTAACCTTTCGATTTTATTCACTTCACTTATCAGCTTAAGTTTTTAGGAGACACACCCCTCATGTCTCTTTCAGATTCCACTACATACTCACCAACAAACATTGGAAACAACTATTCCTATAAACATCAGACAATTTATTCATATTATTTTATGATAGAAATTGCAATGCAGTAACCAGGACATTTAACATTCAGTAAATGATTGCAATGAAGAGTAACATCTTTGTGCCTTGATGATAAGACCACCCGTTCGTAGTGAACACTCCACATCCTCAGCTAGGCCAGGATGTTAAATTGTTTCACATTGCAAAACCAGAGAAGGTAAATACAAAACTATTACAACAACGTCAGAGGCAGACAGGTAATTGAGAAAAAGTGTGTTAATCCTACAGAAGATTGTAGAAGTAATTCAACATTTTGAAGTTTGATCGAATTTATGCCATAATAGTTAACAAAGAATAGAATCCATGCCATTCATGTTCTATACAAAAGGCTCTTGATTTATGGAGCAGTATGAGAAGAAGCAGGATGGTAACTCTGCTCTTCACTCGATGCTCCAATTTACAACAAATGCAAGCCACTAAATGGCCTCATTCTCTCTCAAACCCAATATTCTTAAAAACCCATCGCACAAAAAGCATAAAAACGCATAAAATGCGAAAAGACAAATCCAGAAACTCCAGAAACAAAACTCGAATGCATTACTGAACGTCAAAGAAACAAAGTTAACCCACAATAAAAAAGTTTGTGTCTTTGCATTAAAAACCTCCTTATTAGATTACCATCCCAATCCCCAACTAATCAACAATGCAAAACACAAAGAAAAAAAGGGCAAAGCAACACATGCACAATTATTCAACCGAACACTTAGTTACACTGAACCCATACTCTACCGAAGGTCTTTCAAGAAAAAAAGGATGATTTTTTTCTTGCTCTCTTCAAAAAACCAAGCAAGAGCGATGTTCCTAAGAATCCGACAAATAATGGAATATGCTGTAAATACAAAATCTATACAACTGGTAAGAGAGGAAAAAAAAAAAAAAAAAACCCTTACAAAAGATTGATAAAAGAGAATAACTGATTCAAACAAATTGCAGCTTTTAAAAGAAAAACAACCAGTATTGTGGAAAACTAATGAATAAGAACCAAAAAATACAGAAACGAAGATTGAGATGAACAAGAAAAGGGCTTACAGAGTGGAGAAGATGGTGTATGATGAACGCGGAGAAATCAAAGTGGTTGGCGAGAGAAAAAGTGAAGGGGTCTTTGGGGTTTATGAAGAATGTTCCAAGTGAGTCAATTACTCTTTTGCCCCTTCTAGGTGCTACTCGCCCACGGTTTTACACACAGTAATTCCTCTTTTTAATTTATTTTTTTATATCACGATAGGACTAATTAAAATTATTAATACAAAAGCTGAGAAATTTAAAATATGTTTTTAATATATATGATATGCATTAAATATTTGAGCATATTCAAAGTGTTCTTCACTTAAATATTTTGTACATTAATTGGATAGATAGGTGCAATCTCCTATCTCAAGTGATGAATTAGTCTAGGTCTAGAGTTTAAATTAATATTTTATACAAAAAATTAATATTAAAAAAAAGTACAAATTAAAATAAAAAAGTCTATAAAATAAATTAAACTAGACTAAAAAATTATGATGTAAATTAAATTAGTTATTTTTAGTCAATCCATTCAATTTATAGTTTAAATAGGTGTACACAAGGATTAAAAATAGATTTATAGGTTTAAGTTAAGTGAAAGTGTATGTGTTTAACCTAGCCTATTTCTACTATTATGGTAAGGTGGAGTTTAAGGTCTCATATAGTTTCAATTTCTTTTTATGGAATTCTTCGAATAATTATGGATGGTGATAAAAAAAATAGTAAATAGTTAGTTTATAATAATAATAATTAATATTTTATTTTATTTCTAGTATAATAGGAAAATTACTATCTTAAGTATAATAATTAATTAATATAATTAAATTTATGTTTAGTTTTCTATTATAAGTGTTATTATAAGAGTCTGAATTTTAAAAGTCATTGGGTCTTATGTGAGGCAGTGAGACTAATAAGATTAGGAACAACCTGACCTTAAAGAGGATTTTTCAAAAGTCATAACTCATTTGTTAATTTTTCAATCTCTTTCTCTCTAAAAACTCTTTTGTCCGAAGTTATCTTTACCTTCTCTCTAAATTTCTTATTCGCTGCCTTCAATTTTGGATTTGAAAGTACTCAAGCGTCTAACATGCTTCCTTCTGATCTGATTATATTTTCGTTTGGACTAGTAAGAAAATTTTCCCTCTTTTTCGCTGTTTCTAGAGCCTAGGGCATGCAACATTACTGGTTACATGTTACTAGTGAATTTCTATCTTCATATTTTCTATCAAATCTAGCTCTAAGAGTTATTTTCTACCGTCTCTGTCTGATGGTTTGTAGGTTTTGTGCGTCCTATTGAGTGAGACACTATCATGGCATGAACTGTATTTTTATTCTATTAGTGGTTGTACAATTTTTTCTTCTAAATTAATATACCCCTCTTTAATTGTCATTACGCTATAAAAGCTTTTTTTCTTATGAACTTATTAAAGCATGAGATGCAACACGTGTTATTTCTATGCCATTGCATGTAAGTAGAGCTGTCAGTTTTTCTGAAAACCCCAAGGTCAACCCTGACCCCATTTATACTGAACCCCATTTTTGTTGACCCACATTTTAGAGGTTTTAGAAAAGCCCCCTGGCCCCCAAAGCCCCGTGTGTTGGAAATGAAGTAGGGCCGGGTTAGCCCCCTAGCCCCATTTTCTTCTTCTTCTTCTGAACAACCACTTCTCACTGAGCACTTCTTGACGACCTCCCCTCACTCTCGCTACTGAGCACTTCTTGACGACCTCCCCTCACTCTCGCCACCCCTTCCTTCACCTTCTCCCGCCGTCTCCCCCCGTCATGCTGGATCCCGGAGGAAACCTCCGCCTTCATCGACTCTGCTAACGCTACTGCACTGAAACCCAACGCCTCCCCTCCCTCCCTCTCCCTCGCCTCATCAACAACTCCACCACCGCTTCACCCTCCTCCTAAGTTCACTTCAAATCCATGGATTCCATGGAGAAAGGCCGCAACAAACCCCACACCGACACTACCACTGCCACCAACCCCAATAACATCAATTTCCCCGACGACGACGACGATCTGTCCGAGGAATTCAAGAACACCCCCGGATCCAACACGCACAACCTCAATAAACTTTGCAAGAACGGTTTCGGATCCGAATCCCGGCTAAAGAAGCTGACTTCTTTGGAGATATTGTTCCTCCAAAATTGAAAATTCCTTTCGTAATGAGGTATGCTAATTTGTCCATTCAAAAGTTCACTAATTTTCTTGAATTATACTTGCTAATTTTCCATTTGGTCTTAGCTTAGAAATTTCTTGTATTTCTACATTCAAAAACTTTGTCTTCATATTTATTGGTTAAATTATTAATTTGGTCAAGCTAAAATGATGTTTTGTTCAGCTTTCTTCTCATGTTCCATCTTAGTATCACATATCATATATTTAATTTAAAAGCCTGATGAATCCACCTTTTCCCATTTCTATCATTATTTGTTTCCACTTTTAAACTTATAATCAACACATGAATGCTGCAATGTTGAATTGGGTTTCAATAGTCTGTTATGGGGCATGTTTAGCTAGTTGGTAGGGAAAGTGGAAACTGGAGAAAAGGTAAAAAAATGTAGGGGAAATTTTGAGTAAAATGGCAGGATTAGTTTCTCACCTCTATAACTTATTATAGCCGAAGTCCAAAGAATGCTACATATCTATCATATATTCTTTATGACTACAATCTTTGAAGAAATATGGGTTGGTCACTTAGTGAGCCAACTCAACCCGGCTCATTTATTAGTGAGTCAGAAAAACTTGAACCCGGCCCAACCCACCACGGGTTGGTGGGTAAACGGGTTGACTCACTAGCCCATTTAATTACATTTTTTTAAAATAAAAAAAATACAAACTTTCTGTAATTTAAATTTAAACAAATTTCACTCCCAAAAAATTATGTTAAAGACAATTCAAAATAATAATAAAAAGTACAATATAATCCAAATGTCTTCCAAAAACAAACATAAAAAACATACATATAAGTTTCTTATATTCATCATTTTTTTGTTCCTTATTCAACAATATCAACAAAAAAATTAATAGTTAATTTGTAACACAATTTCTCAAATTCAAAGATATCAAAAAGAGCTTGTTCAAATAATATATACTCAAATTGTTTAAATAAAATAAACAAAATCTGATACAAGCATGTCAGAACATGAAAAAAATCATTCCATGTCTTCAAATCCTCCAGAACAAAAAACAAATTCGCAAACCCCTATTTTTGTCATTATAGGGTTTTTTAAAGTGAGAAAACAAAAATGTGGAGTAAAGAGAAGAAAAAAGGAAGGGTGTTTTACTTGCTCCTTGAAGAATTTCAGTGAAGTGAGAGTGAGAGCACAACAAGTAGAGTGATTTGTGAGAACAAAGGTTACTTTTTTGGTATACATAGTGAGTGAAGACAGTATTAGAAGTTCACTAAATGGCCTGTAATGAGTTTTGGGTGGGTGAGTTCCTAAAATCTGCAGAAATTCGCTCTGCAGATTATGCAGAGTCGCACAGCGCACTCTGTGCGCTCTGCGAAGGGCTACAGGCAGAAGAAATTCGCACAACGCACCACAGGGTGTGCGCTCAGCGAATTTCCTGCGACATAGTGAGTTATTTTGATGTTTTTGACGTTTTGGGAGTTTCGGACGTCCGTTTTGGACGTTCTTTAGGTCGTTCTGGGGGTGTTTGACCCTTCCGGAGTCATTGGTGAGGGTCTCCAAGCTATTTGAATTACTTAAGTATTGATAATTAAAAGTCCTAAAGAAATTTGTGTTAATAAGTAATGGTTTTGTGAAAGTATGTAATGTATGAGTTGTTTTATGACATGGTTTATGTTGTATGATGGTGTACGGGTTTGGTATGAGACAATATAGTAAGAATGCACTTGAATGACTATGAAATTTTATGTTTGATGAATCAAAGTGGTTTATGAGGTACATTATTGATGCAAGAGGAATATCATGTGATTTAGAGTGGTCGGATTGAATATGAAATTAAGATCTCTCGGTGAGATCAGTTAGTGTATTGAATGTATGTAAGAGGCTTCCACTATGGGGGGTTATCCCTAACACTCTAACGGTCTTTCATTCTCACTTAGAGAGGATTGACGCGTGTGGTGAGAGTAGTGGGAGGTCCTAGGGTAGGCGCTATCACTGGAGGTCTATTCCGCGGTAACAGACCGGCCTTGTGTGTGGTCGGGTGAAACCCCTCGGCAATGACTTTGCAAAGCAGTAGAGGCCACCATAAGTGCACAACCCGCCCCAGCTCTATATACATTCTTAGTCCGGACGAGTCTATGTTTAACACCACTTAATAAAACTCTAATGTATAACTTAGTAAAATTGTTCTGTATAATATTGTTTGCTTGACCTTGTATGCTAGTTTAATTTTGTTTACTTGTAATATTTTAGACATCTAGCTTACCCTTGCAATTGTGTGTTTTGTATGTGTTTGATTTCTCTTGCAATGATCATCCAAATTGGATGTGAGCAGAGGTAGGAGAGGCCCCTCTGGAGCAGATATTGGATAGAGTTGATTCTGTTGAGGCTCCAGACACTGCAGAGTAGTTTAGACTAGATAGGATCCCTTATGTATATAACTTAGTTTCTCTCCTTTTCTTCCTTTTGAAAGACTTTATAACTATATGTAAAGCTTTTAAATTTCCCCTCTCTTTTGGATGACTGTATTATAATATATACTTCATCTGATAATTTCTCCTAACTGCTTTACTTTATTATACATGTTGCATTCCATATGATATATAAATATACATATATTTTTGGGATGTTAGATATAGTTGTTGAACTAAATTTGTATAATAAAAAAGAGATGAAACAAATAAAATTCTTAAAAGCGAGTGTGTAAAAAGGTGAATGGTAAAGCATAACATGTTGATTTTTTTAGTGAATTGTTCTTGCAATAATTTTTGTTTTGCAATTATTTCCACAATTTAAAAAGAATTAATTAGTTCAAATAAAAATAAAATATAAGAGGCAATTAATAACATAATACTGAAGTTATTAGAAATGGATATAAAGTATTTAAATTTATTATTTAGTTTTTTTTATTTAGGACTAGTAGTAAAATACGTTATCTAAATTTGTATTTTATATATTTTCTTTATTTTTATTCTTTTATCGAGACTAATAAATTATGTTTTTTGGTGTTCTACATGTGTGCAAGAGTATTTTTTTGGATGAAAAAAAATATGAACATACATCTATAAAACTTTTTAAAAGAATTTTATTATTTTATTTAATTTTAATTTAATGTACAATGTTAAACCCGTAAACTTTAAATAAGTATTTTTTTTATTAGTTTAGATATTCTAAACAGAGAAAATTGAAGGCTAAGTAAAAAGTAATAAACTTTTTCTTTTCTTTTATATTTTTGAGAGTATTTAATCTTGCGTGATTTTTTTAATTATAGGATTGATGCGTAGTCTTTAATGATCATTGTTTTTTTTTTTAATTATTCTCGTCATTTCTCTTTTATTAATTTTATTCATATGCAAAACGTTTAATCATTTAACGTTTCTTATAAACACTTAGGCAAAGATTGAGTTAATAACATGTTTTAAATCATGAGAATATATTCAATCTCTAAAAAGAAATAAAAAATTAATGAACTAACAAAAATGTAATAAGTTTAATTCAATGTCATAACAGTAGAAATTAGTTTAATTTGGAAGTGTCTTTTAGGTAGTTCACCTTTTAAGAAAATCAAAAAGAGCATAAAGATGACAATTATTCTAAGTTAATAGAAAATGTTGGTACGGAACTTCATCTTGAAAAAATTTCATTCACAATCTTATCTAAAAAAATTATTATCCTAATTTCACTTCTTAAATTCCAGTTTACAAATAATACTTATTTAACATTTTCCCTATTATATCAAACATGAGTAAAATTGGTAATAATTATTATTTGGCTATAATTTTATACTTGCTATCTTCACGCACCATGAATATAATTATTTTTTTTTCTTTTACTCTCTTTATCTTTTTTTCTTTGTATTATTTATCATAGAAAAAAGAAAAAAGATAGTTTGACACTGTTTAAAAAATAGACACTCATTTGACACTATTTTTAATAATATAATAATATATATTATGATTTTAAATTAAAAAAATAATATAATTATAATTAAAATACTATTATTTACTTACCGTGTCAAGATAATTTGTCGTTTTTGCGTGTGAAAGTACCGCTGCTCTTTATCATATTCACCATTTTTTTTCAATATCCAAAATCACATGGAACAATAAACTAACATTTTCCAAAATATTAATGTCCTAGGAAAGAAATATTATATATATATATATATATATATATATATATATATATATATATATAATGAGAGATTTGATGAAAAAAAAAGGAAGAAAAAGGAGAAAAAGTACTACTGTTCAATATCACATGTATCAAATAAACATAGGGCTTGACGTCTAAAACTTTGAATAAGCTTATATAGAATAAAACCATACTTTATATGTCCATAATGATTACTGATTACAAATTTATGGTAGATTTTTGTCAGATGCAAGTTTGCATTCTGCTAAAATTAATTCATATCAGGCCAATGACCCTTTGAACTGAAAGAAACATCAGCTGATAGATTAAATTGTTTACAGGATCGGTTACATTGTTCCTGCCAGAAATTGGAGTTTCCTTGCTTTCATTTTCCATTCTCTTAGTTCCAACTGAATCCATTCAAGTCCAGTTCTTTACAACTCGTTCTATTGTTCTTGACTTCAGTGGTTAGGTCCAGTTTTGGTGCAGCAAAGTATGAAGGCAGTCCATAATCTTGAGAAACTTTCTCAGCCATTGATTTAACTGATTCTTTCCTAATGGTGCTTCCATTCTCAGTTTCTCCTTCAAGTCCAATGCTCATAGACAAGTTGCTTGGACTTCTTCTGCTCAATGGGGTAAGGAAGGTGTTCTTCACTGGATCACACCATTTGAGGTCAGTGCTTGGTAGGTTGTTGAGATTAGGACCCTCTATGAGCTCCTTTCGTTCCATGAATGTGTGGACATTGAAGGGTCTTAGGCTCATCCCTCCGTTTTGTATCTCTTGCTCTTTCTGTGACACCTCACAGGATGTGAGGCAACTGTCCATAGAACAGTCATTTGGCTGGTTGGTTTGTGTTTGATGAGTGCTAAATCCTTGTAACTCCTTTAGCTCTAAAAATGCCGAGTTCAGACACTGAGAGGACACTTTTGACACTAGATCTGAAAGTTGAAGTTTTGCAGCTTCAAGTCCTACTACTCCCAGATTTTGTCTACCAAGTGTTTCCTGAGCCTTCTCCAGCACAGCTTGAAGGTATTTTCCTTGAGCCTCTATCCGTAGCTGCAGAAGTCTTTGCACCTAGATGAGTTCAGATGGGTTTTTGTAAGAATTTATGAAGATATAGTTAATCACACTTATGTGAAAATTAATTGAAACCTTTTGATAATTTGTCAACTCTACAGGTCGAAAATATGGTAAGTTGGTTTAACACACCTCAAGTTGCTCGTTTAGTCTTCTTTGAACCTCTATTTGCATCTGCAGTGCCTCACCGATGTGTAAATCTCTGCCACAAGGTCACTGAGTGTTAGTTTAAAAGCTTTAGTGATAGAAATTAGAATGTTCATACTACAAGAAATCATGTGCGGAAACTGAAAGGGGAAGTTTCTTACTTGTTATTCGACTGAGGGGCAAGGTTTAAATTGTTCACATGAGTTCCATTGTTTTCTCTGAGTCTTTCATCTGTTGCTGCACCCGGGTTTATGGCTGAGAAACCAGTTCTATTGTTCAGAAACAAAGTTTTGCGATTCATTATAAATTTAGAGATAATAGAGAAGATGTTGTCTTACAGATTTTGTGTGTCACGTTGCTTTGTCCATGCAGACTCTTGCTCAATCTGTACTTCTGGTGGGGAAAAGAAACGGATCAGTAATTGCACCATAGAAATCATAGTCAGAAAGTTATGCTTAGTATTGTATACATCAACATATCTTTGCTTAAAAATTTGGCAGATCTATACGAAGAATATATAAGAAACCAGAATTTATCAGTTATATGGAATATAATTTTGCAGAAGTATGTTATGTACGAAGCATGCAGACTAATATGTGCTGGGTCCAACTCCTTTTCATTTTAGTAAACATATTTTGAGCAACTAATACAAGATTTTTCTATAGTTGAGAGCAACACTGAAAAACATTATGCAGAAAACTAATGATTTTTACCTGAAGATGGCTCTTCAGATGATACAAAGTAAGTCCTGAAATTCCCATCAGTTTCATTACCGTTTTGGGTGTTGCCTCTGAAAAAAAAAAATTAGCTCTTTGAATCATTCAACTAATAAAAAAGAAGTAAAAAGGTTCTTTATCCTCTTCAAGATTTGATGATCAACAAATATATGTTTTAAATACTCACTGTCTGCTCCCCCTAACTGCTGCACAGCTTCTATAAACCTGGCATGAAGATCAGGTGTCCATTTCAATCTAGGCTTAGCATCAGTTGAGAGAACAAGACTAGAATCACCAGATCCATTTCCAGTGTGAAGGAACATGTGTCTCTCAGAAGGGATTGGCATTCTGGAAGAAGAATGAATGTTCTTTCCTTGATGTTGCAGATGAGGAGAGTACTATTCAACCTGCAAAAGCCACTTTATAAGCACCATGAGTTCACAACATATAGAAACAAACAATGTATATAATCACCTGATTGTGCCTTTACCTATCAAACTTCTGTTTCTGAATCACTTTGCTACCTCTGAAAGGTGAAAGTCGATAATGCTCTACTTGCAAGTAGTATAAGACTTGATACTAATATATATGTATATATAATATATAAGTGAACCTCTCTCTCTATCTCTCAGTCAACTTTTGGAGCTTTTGTAGCTTGTTTCTTCACTGCACATATCTCTTCAGTGCAAAGCCTCCTTAGACAGGTAGTTATATATGAGAGCTGAGGTGAACAAGTAACACATGGAATCTTTGGTAGAACCAATGGAAAACAGAACTCAATCCTTTATGCATGGTTACCTGACAAATAGACTCCTTCCTTTTCCTACTTTTTCTCTTCACTTGTGTTATATATGCTTGTGGACCCCTTTAGTTTCACTTTCTATTCTAAGGCAGTGCAAAACATTCTATTTGAGTTCCTTGTTTTATTTTTGTTGTTGCACTCATTTGAGTCCCTCTTAATTAGTGCACACACACTTTACACATATATAATCTAGTAAGTGAAATTTTACCTGTATAACTAGAATGGATAAGTGAAATTAAAACTAATGAAAATACTATTAAAGGTCTGATTTTATGGCTTTTCTACCTAAGTTTTATAGATATGTTTCCAGCATACACACACAAACACTTAAAAATTTGTCCAATATCTGTATAAAAACTAAACTGCTGAAAAATTAATATGCAAATATCTAGTTCCTAACTGCATTAGATTCTGGAATTGATCCTTCAAATTTTAACCAAATGTGCATTCATATTCGCTGGTCTGGCAAAAGTGGGAATCATATTCCCAAATTTGAAAATAGGATTTTATTTTTGTTTTATTTTTCATGACTTGGTTCTGGGGAATCTTATATTCCTCTCTACTTGGAACTGCCAAAGCTCATCCATTATATACATTTTGCTGTAGTGGAAGATTCTTGCAAGTTAAAGGCCTAAATAATGCTTTTCTTGTGATGATTATAGCAGTCCTGAACGTGCAACAATATTTTGAACATGATGGATATGATTTTGTTGAATGCTATGCATGTTAAAGTAGATACATATATATATAAAAGACAAGGGGCTTCTGAATGCATGAAGAAGTTATGAATAAGAAGGATTAACTCCATTGACTAGAGCACCTTGAAACAGAAGAAAAGGTGTATAAAAAAACAGTTCAGATGCTTGCATGGGACTGTTTGGAGGTAAGGAATGGAATAAGAATACGTTCTGTTTTGTCTGCATCCATAAGTTTGGAACTTATTCAGCCCCCACAAGTCAGAAAAATTGAAATAGGAGGAAGGTGGACCCAAAATTTTTCATTCTTTCTTTGGCACAAAAATTCAATCGACTTCCATCCTCTAGAATCATAAAAGCGTGACCTAATTAAAAGTGAAAGCAAGAAGTGTACTTGCTTCTATACTTACATTTGGTTAAATGCAGCAGCATATTATACACACACATATATAGAGAGAGAGAGAGGATCACTTAACTTACCCTTGACTTGTACCTTGGTTAATGAAGCAGATTCTTGTGCCAGCTTTCTGATTTTCTGAATGGTTATAATTCTTATCCGTGTAGAACTTTCACTTATTCATTATGATCTGCTTGTGAAGAATATGTATCTAGACCTAAATGATGTTCTATCAAAATGCTGTGGTAGAAAATGATTGATTGTTAGCTGCTAGTGAAGGGATTACAGGAAATAATCACATGCAGTTCACGTTGTTAAATGTATATATGTTTTCAGTGTAGATATTTAGAATAGATATATCTAAACTTTCAACTTGAGATTATAGGTTAACTTTCATGTTTTTTGTTAATGATATTTTAACACAATTTTTTTACATTATTTTGACATTGTACACGTGTTAAAATGTGGTTGGATGATTTTAAATTAAAAAAAAAAAAATTGGTTTTTTTCTTCCAAATATATCCTTTCTCAACTTTTTTTAATTTAAAATCATCTAACCACCTTTGGATATGTATACAGTGTCAAAATGATGTAAAAAAATTTATAAAATATCATTTTCCTTTTGTTTTTTATATAATCAACGTTTTTGTTAAAAGCAGTCCATCTTCGTTACATTGGTATTGGCACAGATATATAAGAGGGTGATGATTTGACGTATTCACGTGGATACGTAAGAGACGATTTGAAATAATTGTATAATGCATATAATAAATAATAGAATTAACAACACTTTTTTTAATATAATATTGTCATTATGTGACATTTGTTATGGATTATTTTAAATATTTTTTTAAATATAAATTTAAATAAATTAATAAAATAATAACATGTGTTGTGTTATTAAAAAAAATTATTAAAATATATTATGGAAATATTATAAAAGTCCATGTTATATCTACCAGTGAGCGGATAATTAAACTTTCATTTAATACTTGTTTCGAAGTTTGCTCGCAATTATGGATGGATTTTTTTTTATTATTAGCAATTGTGACAAATTTAAGAAAAAAAAACCACTCCTTTTAGCGTGAAGTACATTACGAATAAAAAAAAAATTAAAAACTAGTTTTAACTTGGAATTAAAAAGCCTATTAAATTAAACTTAAATTTAATTTTCATAGAAAGTGAAAACTTGGCTCAATGCTTTCCAAACTTGAATATTCTAGATGATTTTGAATTTTAATAATAGATTTTTGTTAAAACTAAGTTTATAGTGAGATAATTAAATTTATACTTTTGCTTCATAGGTTTAAAGTGCAATAATTAAATTTATATTTTGTTTCATTTTTAATTATGAGATTTTTTCAATTAAAAATTGATTATTTAATGATATTTTTTAATATAAATATTATATTATTTAAAAAATAATAATTTTTAAATAAATTTTATAGTAATATAAAATTCTCTTCAGAACACAACATACTTTGTTTTTCTTTCTGTTGTATTCTTATATATATATATTAGGAGCAAAAACAATTTACTCAGAAACACCAGACATCACATCTTTTCTGGTTGAGTTGCCTCAAACTCCCCATTAAGACCTTTTCATGCCTGTCAAACATAACCTAAATAATGTATTCTGGAATTTCTTAGACTTGTAAATTACTTCATCCATGCATATATGCATGACATATATATACATATATATAATGATTTGTGTCATTTTCCACTGAAGGTATTCTATTATATCTGTGTCATTGTTATAGAATGCATGGTAGATTTGGCCATATAGGAACTCAAACTGCATGGCATTGGCATATACCACTAGGAAAAACATTAAAGAATGTGATAGAATCTGATGCAGTTTTATTTAAAACCGGCCATTTTCAAAGGCAATGCATGTGTCAACTGCATGGAAATCTGCATTAATATTAATTTGAAAACGGGAAATATATATATATATATATGTAATTGAAGAAAGAAGAATAAATAGTGATGAAATTAGAAAAATAAAGATATCATAGATTAAAGCTAATATGGAATATGTTTTACGAATAGTCCCTAAAACCAGATGTGATGAGACAGAAATAGCAGAGATTATTTATAAAACGTATCATTGATGATGCAAAATTAGACAAACATATTTGTGAGACAAGTTACCATAAAAAAGAAAATAGAGGAAAGATTCCTTGAACAGTATCTTCACATCACTTCCTCTTGTTCTTGTTCTTGATTCTGATTTATGGGAATATTTAATAAGGAGAGGAGAATCTATGAGCGACTTTGTGGAAAGTTAAAGCTGAGTTCCTAAGTGGTTTGAAGCATGTGGATTGGAATAATTTTGGCATCAAGACTCATACCGAATCTGCTCCCTTAGATGGACTTAATATTACCACTTGGCAAATTCTTCAATATCTCACAAACTTATCATTTAAACATTTCATTTTCTTACACTTCCTCCTTTTCTAACAAATATATATCACCAATGCGCAAATCAAAAGATTATATGGATTTTTCTTAATCTTCCAAGTTTCAAATTAACTATAAACTGATATACAATGTAAATTATTAATGTTTAATTTCATTTAAATATATAAATATAATTATAATATATAAATGGATTCAAATCGTTTATATATATATATATATATATAAATATAAATGTTCATAATAATATAAAAGTTTTTGAAATTTTCCTACTAAAAGAAATTTGTAGTAAGTTTTGGTAATGGCAAAATTTTGAATTGGATGATGTCATGCTGACGGCTGAACATAGCCAAGTCAGAATCTTTGAATGGTAGTAAAAGGTTGAAGGGTAAAATGTTTTTTAATTATTATTGATTTTTTTTTATCTTTAAATGAATGAGATTTTTTTTCATTATGACAGCTTTTATATATATATATATACATATATATATATATATATATATATATATATATATATATATATATATATATATATATATATATTACGTTTTTATACTAATTGTGGACAGTGTTATCAAATGGGTTGTCAACTCGGTTCATTTTGAGTTTGAAAAAAATGTAATTTATTTTATGTGAGTTAGTTTTCAATCCGGTTCACTTAGAATCCGGCTCATTTGAACATGTGGTGAGCTAAGTTGGCTCACAAACTCACCTAATTTAATTTAATTATTTATTATTTTATATTTCAGTATTATTAGTTAGCATTTTTTTATTATATTGTAGATAATGATAAAGAAGATGTTTCAAAGGAGAAAAATAATATATAGTTACCTATTCAAGACTCTAATATTGTAAATAGATAGGTGATACAAAAATTATTAATATTAAAAATTTATTTGTTCGCTTTTTGTGCATATTTTTATATTAAACTTGAACTGTACGATACTTTTCTTTATTTATTTTGAATTGTGTTTAGAGTTTAATATCATTTTAAAGTAACGCTTATTTAGATTTGAATTAAAAAATATTGTAATTTTTTATTTTAAAAAATTTATAATTAAATAAGTCAGTGATTCAATCCGATTAATCCACCAACCCATGGTAGGTTGAGTTGGGTTCGAATTTTTTCAGCTCGTTAATAAGCGAGTCAAGTTGGATTGGCTCACTAAGTGACTAACCCGTGGTGGACCAGGCCAGATGGAGCCTTGAAATAAAAGAAAATAATGGAGTGATACAGAAGCACTTGGAGTGGTAGAGGGAGTAACACCCTATCCGTTTTGACTGCTCTAATTGTGGAAGGACTTTAAATACTCGTAAAAGATTAATTGTAAAATAATTCTTGTATACAAAAAAGAGATAAAATAGTAAAAAGTTAAAATTGTTGTGTAAGTTGATATGTTTGAATATGATTTATAGTTACAATAATTTTGTTGAAGGACATGGAAAACTTTAAAGCACGGCCATTGATTGATTTGTGAAAAATGAGAAGTGATAAAAAGGAATAAGGAATAAATGAAATGAAAATATTTGAGTGAGATATGCGTATCAAAATTGTGTGTAAAAATATCAGCATTCATTAGTCATTATTACCCACTATATTTGTTCATCTTAAGGCTAATATACTTAACATATCCATGGTTTTAAATTAAGATTCATAACACTTTTGATATGGTTGTCACAATCCAACGAAAATCAGACGCATCTTTTGAAGTATTTAAATTCTACATTATTTTTTTATTTTATTATACTTTTATTTAAGGAATTTTTAAATATGTTAAAAACGATTAACTAGAGATTGGGACATCGTAATATTATACTTTCCTAAATATAAAATCCACGATAGAAAAACTTCTCATTATCTTTTGAGGTTGTCACCATAAAACATTTATTTTAACCAGAAGTGTCAAAATAAATCAATTCAATTTGAGTTAGTTTATCTTAAAATAAGTTAATTTAACTTAAATTTATTTTTGGAAGAGTCATAAATTTTGTAATCTAATTTGACTTAGATTGATAAGTTAGTAAATTAATCATAGAAAAATGTTTTACTTTTTTAATTTATTTTATATACTAATTGCAAATACTTTCTCGTGATTAATCTTGGGACGATTTTCTGAATATTATATTGGATAAAAACTTGATATTTGAAAGTGCCTTGGAATTTTAAATCCCATCATTCTTTAGAAGTATGATTTAACACCCATTTTATAATTGATTAAAAATATAGATTTTGACAATGGTTTAAAAAGTTAAAACAATAAGAACCTATGTTTTTGGTTTCTAATTGCTGTATTCATTCTTTCTTTTGCATGTATTATTTAAGCCTCAAAGCTTTCGTGCTTTAACTTTCTAAAAGGGTTAGGACTTAGAGTACCTCGATCTTGTACTCTATTTCAATATATATATATATATATATATATATATATATATATATATATATATATATATATATATATATATATATATTTGCTTGCAATGGGTAATTAAACTTCGATTTCGAAAAATAATAGTTATTTCTTATTATTTTAATTATATGGTTCCATCAAAACTGAGTTACTTCAAAGATGTAGAATTACATTTTTTCTTATATATTGAAGTAATCCTAAGCTGATTTACGAATCTAATAGTTTTCATTTATTTAATAGTTTTTAAAATTATATATGTATAGATAATAAAATGAGACAAATGTTAAGGATTGAGGATTTTGTACGTAGAACAAGTTGCATGGAGGCCAAATTCATATTCGAATTGCGACGTGGGACATAAATATATATTCCTCATTGTACTTACATTTCCTTTTACTAAATTTCCTTTTACAAATGTTATGTTAAGATACATAGAATTATGGATCCACTTTATAGTGTGTAGTAAGAAGCTTTTAAACGAGAAGCAACACATGTTCGAATAAACCACAATAGACTAGTGGTCAATCTCGTTATAAGCAAATAATTTTTTCTTAAAAAAAACGTTTGTTTAATTAAGATGGTAATTGGTTAGTTATTATGATTTGGTGGAGGAAGAAAGATGATGGAGTTGAGTGAAATGCAAAGTGAGAAATGACCACGGAATGATATTCCTCACGGGGAAAAGAAAAAGGGAAAAGAAAAGTTTGATGAAAAGATTCTTTGCAATGGGAACATGGGAATATTATCTCGTACTAATGCCCATAAATCATATTCTCAAGCAAAGAATTTGGTCGGAAAGCCACCAAAAATGGATTCTCATTCCCCCACCAACACACCCTTTTAGATAATCTAATAAGATGCCTTTTAGCATTCATCATTACTATTATCTCCTGCTTAATGCCATTACTATCATTTTCATGGAATTCCCAACTTTGCTTCTTCTTCATGTTCATCATGGTTTCTAGTAGATATTAGCCCCTTTATCTTTTTCTCCTATAATTCTTTCTTCATTGATTTTAACAACTATGATGATCAAAACCACTAAAATATCAACCATGGTAGTGGTTGATTATGGAATCTAATTAAATTTTCTATTTAAATCTCAAAAAATTAAAAATCTAGTTTCTTTGGGTTATAGAAGACATTTTCCAAGCATTAGTGTAGAAAGGACTTTAAATGTATGTTATTTTCAACTTTTAACATCACATCCCGACCCTAACATCTTTATGGGTGACGTTAATGGGACGTCAGACTCTACAGGTTCGACGTATTTATAGACGTCGGTAAGTGCCATGTCTAACGTCTATAGAGACGTTGACCATGGAATTCACCGACGTCTAAAGGCAATATAGACGTCAGATATGACATTAACCGACTTCTGTTGAGTTTTCGTTGTGTTTTAATGCAGTTTTGCTAGTGTTTTTGGATAGCGTAGTAGCACCTCCTTCCTTTGCTAGTTTTTTCGTAAGAAAAAATTACGTCTTTTTGATCTCTTATGGCATTTCAACCCAAAATTGAACCTGGGTCGTTGCTTAGTTCCATTCCAACCACCAAAGAAAAAGAATACGATGACATGAAAACTAGGCAAGGACCCAGGTTCGGCTTTGGGTTGAAATGTCATAAGAGATCCAAAAGACGCAAACTTTTCTTACGAAGAAACTAGTAAAGGGAGTAGGTGCACTACGCTACCCAAAGACAAGAGAAAAACTGCACAAAAACACAACGAAAACTCATTTTAATCGGTTCAAACGAAAGATAATATATCAAAGACTACTTTAATCGGAGTAAAAGTAAGTTCAAACGGTTCAAAAGAGATAAAACGCACCTAAAAATGCAATGTGGCAGAGAGAAAAGGCGAAAGAAGATGATGAAATGCGCGTAACTGCTAGTTCGCAATGTCTAATTTAACAGGAAATGAGCCCGACATCTATTCTCGAATATACGACGTCAGGGACCTCACTAATGTGACGTCCATTCGATTTAAAAATTAATATTCGTGGTATATATAGACGTCGGATGTAGGGGAGCCGATGTTTATAATCGCATATAGATGTCGAGGTGACGAAAAAAATGACTTTTCACCTACTTGTTAGACATATAGAAGTTGGTTAGGAGGGGCACCGACATCTATAATATTATAGACATCGGTGTCCCTCCTAAATGTCGTTTATATGGCAGAAAAAAATGATTTTTAACCTACCTGTCAGACATATAAACGTCAGTTAGTAGGGGTCTCGACGTCTATAATGTTATAGACGTCGGTGCCCCTCCTAATCGACGTCTATATGCCCAATTTATTTACGAAAAGTCCAGCGATCAATAATTTATATTAAGTTTCTGACATTTACTACTGAGTGACGTTAAAGTCCAGTTATACACTAATAAAGTAAACATATTTTTTTTCTTTTATTTTATTACTTCATTTAATATAAGAATATAATTAAACTTTAAAGGAAAGTTCAATAAAAAAACTATATAGCAAAGTCATGATTCTCCGATATAAAAAAATTGTTTTTGTTACACTAGAAAGAAAATTATAAATGATTTAATATAACAAACAAATCTAAGTTTATAAATAATGAGAATATCACAATAAGATGTGTTTATTGTAATAAATCAAAATGTGGGACTGAAATAAATTAAATTCTATATACTAACAAAAACTAAAATGACGTGTTTGCCATGAAAGAAATAAAAATGACGTTGTTGCAATTTGAAGGACGGGTGATAATATAAACAAAAAAACTCGCTCCCAAAAAAGATGTGGTTGATAGCCGAGCATCATTACGATACGAAATTAAAACTCTAAACATAAATAATTTTATGATTAAACATGGAAAATATAATGTTCTTCAAAAAGTTTTAGAAATTGTTCACTACTTTTACAAATAGGATTAAAAGACAAGGACGTTATAAATAAATGTTAATAAATAAATGATTTTAAATGATTTTAGAAATTGTATAAATGATTTTTTTATTATGAATAGTTATTTAAATTTGAAAAAATGTTAATAAATAAATAAATATTTTTTTTATAATAAGTAATTATTTGAATTCAGAAAAAATAGTTATTAAAATGATAAAATTGAAAAATAATATTTATTATGAATTATTATTTAAATTTAAAAAGTAATAATTAAAAAGATAAAATTTAAAAAATAAAATAAGACACTAAATAAGTTATCTCTTTATACATAGTTATAGACAATTATTATTACTCAATAAATTTTGAATTGATATTTATTGAAAATTGGAAATACATGTATTACACTTTATTACTTCCATTTACAAGGTCAGTTTCCATATTAATTTATTTTTATAATTAGAGTGAAGACAAATTGTTTTAATCATATTGGTTATAGACTTTGAAAGTCAACTGACATTCTCTTCCTCCACTATTAATATATTATCATTATTATTGTTGTTATAATTTTATTTAATAATTATATTTTCTTTAATTATTAATGATATTTTTATTATTAATAATAATATTATTATTAGGGTTAAATATGTTTTTAGTCCCTATACTTTGGAGTGATTTTGGTTTTAATCCCTCTTTCAAACTATAGTACAATTTAGTCCTTCAACTTTAGAAAACTCTGGTTTTAGTCATTTTTACCAAATTTTTTAAACTTTATTTGTTGTTTCAAGCACCTTACATTATAGTATTTGGATTGTTTACACTGTTTCACACATTTTTGCTTCAATGTTAACTGAGAAACACATTTGAAACAACAAATAAAGTTAAAAAAATTTGGTAAAAAGGATTAAAACCAGAGTTTTCTAAAGTTGAAGAACTAAATTGTACTATAGTTTGAAAAAGGGACTAAAATCAAAATCGCCCTAAAGTATAGGGAAAAACATATTTAACCCTTATTATTATTAGCATATTCGCGCCGCTATGTATACGTACTTTTATTTTTAAATATAGGGTTAAATATGTTTTTAGTTTCTATACTTTAGGGCGATTTTGATTTTAGTCCCTTTTTCAAACTATAGTACAATTTAGTCCTTCAACTTTAGAAAACTCTGGTTTTAATCCTTTTTACCAAATTCTTTTAACTTTATTTGTTGTTTCAAACGTGTTTCTCATTTAACATTGAAGCAAAATTGTGTAAAACAGTGTAAACAATCCAAATGCTATAATATAAGGTGCTTGAAACAGCAAATAAAGTTTAAAAAATTTGGTAAAAAGGATTAAAACTAGAGTTTTCTAAAGTTGAAGGACTAAATTGTACTATAATTTGAAGGAGGGAGTAAAACCAAAATCACCTCGAAGTACAGGGACTAAAAACATATTTAACCCTTAAATATATATATATATATATATATATATATATACAAATTATTTAAATTTTAAAAGTAGTAATTAAAATAATAAAATTAGGAAAAATTGCGTATACAATTATAAATATAATTATATATAAAATAAATTTTAAACGAACATCAGTTTCTTTTCTTAAATATTTGATTTTTTTTCTTTTATATATAAAGAATAAAAAGAAGATACACTCTTTTGGTGTCATTTTTTGTTTTTTAAATTTTATCTTCTTAATAATTATATTTTAAATTTAAATAATTACTCATAATAAAAATTTATTTTTCAGTTTTATTATTTTAGTAATTACTACTCTATTTAATTCATTTCAAATATATAAATATGATATACTGTTTTGTTGTACTCTTCTATTTTTCAAATTTTACTCTCTGAATAATTAATTTTTAAATTTAAATAATTATTCATAATAAAAAATTATTTTCCATTGTTATCATTTTAGTAACTATTTTTAAAAATTTAAATAGTTACTCATTATAAAAAAAATATTTACTATTTTATCATTTTTGTAATTTTCGAATTTAAATATTTATTATTAATAATAAAATATTTACACAATATTACTTATAATATTTTATCTATAATTATGTACCTATAATTATATATATCTTTTATTTTTTCAATTTTACATTTTTTAAGTAGGAGCGAATGTATATATATATATATATATATATATATATATATATATATATATATATATATATATATATATATATATATATATAAACCAATTTGATAAAGCCACTTTTTCAACCGTTTCTAATTTCTACAGCACCAAGCATCAACCGAACGGAACCATTGAGGTGACAAGAGCAGAGGAACATGACAGGCAAAAACCTCAGTCACGGTTCTAATGAAAATATTCGATGCCCTCACTGCGCAGGACCTCTTTCTAAGAACATGGTTTTTTCCAATTCATAATTTCAATACTTTCCCTTAAATCATTTTTTTTTTTTGAATTTATTGTTATTTTTTCTAATTTTGTGCAGGAAACCAGCAATTGGACAGTTTCCCCCCTTGTGCGGGACAGTTTTTCTATGGTCAGTTCTTCCCACCCCACTTCCTGCTTTTTCTCAAAATTCAAACTTTTTCGCGCACTTTGATATTTTTTTTGTTGAGTTTTGGATCTAGTATTGTGATGGGCAGTGAACTTTGTTTGATTTCTTAAAAGGGTTTCTGAGCTCTTGATTGTTAATCGACGGATTTTGATTCTATGCAGATTGGTTCTGCCGTTGGTGGCACCACCAGTGCATTTTATGGATTCAACCATGGTATGTACTTTCTTACTTTTGTTCATGTATTTATATTTGAATAAGATTATATGGTTTTTAGCTCAATGCTGTAGTTGTTATTATGTTCTAATGGGTAATTCATGTCGGAAAAGATGTTCCTCTCGTACTATAAAAATGTGGATCAAAGGATGTTAAACAGACTAACACTAGAGGTTGCAGACGAACAATAACTTAATACGATTTGCATCTATGCGTCTCAATTAATATTCATTATCTTAATGGAAAATGGGCATGCATCGTGCACATAATTTTTTTGTGACCAGTTTTTTAATGTTCCACTCTCTCGAGTCAACTAATCTTAGTAGGATTTGACGTAGCTCATTATTTGTGTTTGCCAAAAAAAACTTAAAACACTGTCATTGAAACATAAATGGTTTAATTCATTCAAACTTGAGGTGGGAGATTTAGAGTATGTAGTAATGAGATGAATAAGATTGTACAGCTTTTTCTTTTTGTAAATTGTAAATTGCAAACACAATTGGCCTTCCAAACCAAAAGATTGAAGCTTTAATTTTTGATATTAACAATCTCTGTTATTCAAAAAGTTTTCTTTTTTCCATTTGTAATGCAGTTATGCCTGTTGTTAGGAGATGCGTAAAAGGGCCCATGTGGATACATTTCCTCATTGGTGTAAGTTTCTGGTGCCTTTTGAACCATTTCTTTTTCTTTTCCTTCAGTTTTATTTTATGCGTGCAGTTTCCAGTTTGATTATTTTGTTTACTATTGACTTCTTGCTCATTTATACTTTTCTTCATGTTTGCTTTTATGGAGGATGCATTTTTTACTAGTTTTAAATTGTTATATCAATCTTCCTAAACGGCTTTGTAGTATTCTGTTGTAACATTTAACTGTTTGTCATCCAAGATATTTACTTCTTTGAATAAAATCTTGGAGCTATTTTTACTTAAAGAGTCAGAACTTTCTTGTTTTTCATTAAATCAATGGAAAAAATTGTTTCCATCTTTTTGTTTGTAAATGAAATGTAAGTCTGAGTGTGTCCTGTGGTGAATTTGCTTGTCTATGGCGTCCTTTTTACTGTTTAAGGGACACTAAAACAATTCCTATGAACTCAAGAGAACAACCACCATGGCCTGACACCTTTGCTTCCATTTATGTATAAAGTTATCTAGTTTCTTTAACCCATTAACCTGACTGATGTATCCTTCTGTAATCTGTTAAGAGAATGATGAATGCTATAATAGAACATTAAGTAGAAAATCTTCTTGTGCTTATCAATTTATTTGCACCTTGATTGCTACGTAGTTGAATCATCTATGATGGTAATCATGTATAGTCCTAGATATTTTGAATGTCACTTGACAAAAGGGAATTTGTCCCATTCCTGAAGCTGTTAATCTATTAGCTGCATTTTGTCAATGTCTTAGAAAAGTTTTCCTTGAGAAAATTTTAGTGCATTTTTTCAAAGACTAAAGATGCTGTCTCCACAACCTTCAACCACAATATTTTTTTCCTCTTGGATTAGTCCTGTTTTGATGCATATATCATTGATTGACCTCCCTGTAAACTACTCATACTTGTACACAACCTGTGAAATTGTGAATTTAGGCTCTCTCTATATGTATTCTTCTGGCTCCACTCAACTTGGTTTAATTGTATACGTACATGAAGTTGCTTATATATTTTGTACAACAGATTGGACTTTAATATGCAGTTTCTTCCATACATTTTCTAGATTATTTTATATGAACATGTTCATGTTGGAGTATCTAAAATTGGTTTCACAGTATTGAAGCATAATAGAGCTTTCTCTCATATTGTGCCAGCAGAAACACTCAGCTAAACTTCCTTCTTTCTTATGTAAGCGAAAACTTGTTATTTTTATTAACAACATACTTACTGAAACTGTTCTCTGATTTTCAGACACCGCCTGTGATAGTATTCTCTTCAGCCTGTGCAGGACTGGCAGGTGAATTTCTGATTGTGTTATTACTTTGCCTGGCTTATATACTATCATATATGTGATTGTATGGTCTTTAATTTAAACTTGAGCAATGCTTAATTGGCTTACTCGGTGCATGTGCCCACAAACGTACAAGTGTACAAGATTTAGTTTTTCTAATATTTCTCTTTTACAAAAATTTTGATATGTTCAAAAGTTAAAATTTTCATGGTCAAGAAGCGTTCTTATCCTAATGATGTTTTCTGTGTTTGACAAGTGTCAACCTTTTCATTGGTTTTATCCTTGTGTTGTGATATATATTTGCTGTGTATCTAAGTTGATAACAATATGATTGTAATAACTGTAGGTGGGGCTGTTCCTGCTCTTGCACAACTTGTTTCCTCGTCTTACCATGCAGCACTATCATCACCTCCTCCTTCAGAATAAGATTCAGAAGTCAAGAACTTCCTGTACCCTTTAAAATTTACACTCATACGTAATATAATGGTTTTGTTCCACTATAGTCAGCATTCGTGCTACATGTGTGCTGAGAGTTTTGTTTTTCTCTTTTCCTCTGAATGATGCTTTTCAGATTTAGTGTTCACTATGTAAATTCAGCTCTAATGCACTTGTTCTACAGAGTTACATTAACCGTGATTTTTGTTTCATCATTTGTTTTATTATGTTTTTGATTTTGTTAATGGATGGCATTCAATTTACTAGTTAGGTTCCTTGTGCAATCTCCTCATGGTTTTTTTTTTTTTTTTTTTTATCGTTAGTTTTGTTCCTTTTTTATCCTTTGATTGAATAGAACTTACTACTGAAAAATGGAAAGTACTTAGATGTAGCAGTATACGGATATGGTATTCAATTTTTCCACACATGTATTAATATTTTATTAAAACTTACCACTTAATAAATTTTATTCGTGAAGATTAGGCATGACAAGCAATTTTTAATATTTAATATGCAACATTATATCACAATTTTATGTTTAATTGGTTTTAATTTAAGTTATAGTCTTATAGGAGGAAATAATAAGTTTTGATCATAGTGAGAATCCATTCTGCAATAGTATCTTATATTATGGAAAAGTTTATCCTGCTTTTTGTTGATAGGGACAAATACTTAACTTTTATGAGCATAAAGACTATGATTTATAAGTTTCTCGTATATGAATTAAGACTCAAAAAGAAAACAAAAGTAAAAAAGTGAACTGTTTTATTTCCATAACTAAATCACTATAATTAGTTTTAATTTTCGCAAAAATCCTTGATTTTGGTAGTTTTAACCATTTCTAGTGTCATAGGTCTATTAATCCATAAGCTTATTACGTTGTCTGAAATTTATTGAACTTTTGAATGAGACTCATTAGGGGTCAGTGTGCTCTCTCTCCTCTTATTTTTATCTTCTCTTTACGGCTGCAGAAGCATGAAAGGATCCAATTTGACTCATTAATTTAATAGCTATTTGCACACACACACACATCTATATATAGTTTAAATCTTTAATATGAAACAATCCTTTAACAGTAATAATAAAATGAAAAAAGAGTAAGGACTCTCATCCATCAATGAAAAATATAAACTGTTAATATTAATCATAATTCCTCATTGACAGTATACATCAGTACCACCCAAAAAAAAGAGTTCATCAAACAACAGGGGACCTGTGACATGTTTTTCTTACATTAGAAATGTTTTCTTCACAGTATACACACATTTTTAAGTAGAATTAGTAGCTGGAAATAGTTTTGCACATCTTAATTATATTTAACGATTCAAACTCAATTCTAATAAACTTAAAGACAAAAATAGACACTTGATCCTCCTTAGAAATGTCATTTCACTCATCTTTTCCCAGGGTAAAATGTGCCACCAGGAAGTCTTTTCAAAATGTGCAGTCATGGAGCTGAGAAAAGTTAAATAAAGGATACATTGTCTGCACAAATGTTCTTGTAAAAGAATTCAAGGGATACACTTACATCATACTGTGTAGAGTTAACCTTCTGAAGGGTAATTCATCAATTCAAGTTAGGGATACCCTTAAATCATACCTTAAAATCAACTTGGTTTTGTGCTTCTGATATTGGTGACTTACTCTCTTTTAACATTGTGGTATATAAAGCGAACAAAGAGAAATGAAACTCTGAAACTGATTGCACCAAATATTAGGAAGAAAGCATAGCATAGGCATGCATTATAGCCAACAAAGAATGATAGCTGCAAGAATCCACTCATATTTGATCTCACATAGAAGTAGATAGAATACCCAAACATGAAAATGGCTGTTGAGCCACCACACAGCACTGACCTGCACCCACAGAAAAACAACATTAGTGATAAAGCCTCATACTAAATGGTGGGCTCAATGCTCACATTTTTTTTCCCTCCCAAATTTCATGTGAAAAAATCATCTAGAATGTGAACATTATAACTTTTTCAACCTCCATTAATTAAATTTTAATATGAATCAAACCATTTCAATTTTTTTTTTTCAATTTCTTGTGAAAACATCATCACTACATTGATTTCTCTTAGGATGTCATGGTTACCAAGGATCCAATTTTTCAAGAGAGGAAGGAGTATAAAGGAGAAAAAAAATTAAATTGAAGCAAGCTGCAAGCATTGATATCAGCAACACAACATACCTCCACCACCATTCATGGTCTTCCACAGATAGTTGAATGTATGTCAAGCCAATACTGACAAGTGCAATGATCACAATGACAGGAATGAAGGTGACAAACAAAATGCTAGGAAGAGTGTATATTTTGTAGCCCCACATACTAGCATACACTTGGTGTAATTGCAGAACAATTGCACTAAAAGGCACAAGACCCCCGATAAACATTAGAAATGGTGTTCTCCTGTACCAAGCAAGCTGTTGAATGTCTTTTGGGTGTCTCTTTGCAGCAGAGGTGCTTTGAAATTTAGATCTAAATCGGTATCCGATCACTCCACCAAATGCAAGCAATGGGACGGCGAGAAATGTTAATAAAACAATAATAACAATAATGGAGCCAAATGGGAGTCCAACTGTAGCCCTGTAAGAGATTGCAACTATGTTGAGGATAGAGGCTGCAACAAACACTGGTCCAGTGTAAAGGACCCCTGCAAGACCAACCGTCCTTTCCTGGAATTACAGCCAAATCACAATTTAGTTCGTTAAAAATAACATCAAAAGAGAAACATTTAACATTTTTTCTTTTGCTTTCTTGTGAAATTGCATATAAAATTACCCATCCATTCTCAGCATACTGGCCATGGAAGGATGCTGCAGTGTAGCCAGCAAATACAGAAAAAAGAGCATACAGCAAGACAAGCCAATTCAACAGTCCTCCACGATTGTAGGGATAAAGGGTGCCAATAAGTGCTAGAAACAGCAATACACAAGTCCTGATGTAAAAGGTAATTATATAAAAAGGAGGAACAGAGTTAAAAGAGAACTGGTAGTAATTACTCTTTTCCATCATTACATAATAGATGATTAACAAGAGATGAAATCAAGAAAAGAAGAAATCAAGTAGAAGGAGAATGCTTTTGGTCTTTGCTATCACTTGATATTCTATATTCAGATTGCTAAAGGATTTGAATAATTCCTTGGTTGGTTGATGCATAAATGAAACTATACATCACACACCTTCATATATTATAGCCATGATGACATAGCTGAATGCATGGTTTTGGGGAGAGGATCAGGGAATATGTATTTTTGACAACAAGAGTAGCTTACAAGATTAGCAATTGGGTACCAGTTCCAACAACAGCAAACAGTAAGGATGAGTTAGCAGGAGGTCTGAATACATCGCCATGAAGGCACTTCCAACCAACCTCTCTATCTTCTTCATTTGCATCAGAGTACCTAAATTGTAAATGAAAAAAAAATGTTAGGTTAGGCTAAGAAATAAAGACAGCCTGCAGCTCATATTATGCTGTTGTAGAATTATGAACAAAGAAGAAAGTTACTTTTTCAAATCATTCCTCAGATGTCGCATATAAAGCAGGGCAAGCAAACCAGTCAAAAGCAAAATGATGACAATTGAGTTGATGAAAGAGAACCAATGAACTTGCTGATGCACAGACATCAACGAAGCCCTTGAGTATCTATCCATCCTGTTCTCAAAACGTATTTTAGTGGCATTCCAGGTAACAGAATAAGTGAACTTAACATCAACACCAACATCTTTAGTGATATCTACCGCACGATTTGGATCGCCAAATGCATTTACTTGTATGACTTGATTCTCATGGTAAAGAACATCAAACTGAACATGTGTAAAAAGGTAATAGTTTTGTCCTCCTCCACCAGGAGTCCACCTATCTTCTTCTAGTTTCCCAATGAACCCCCAGAATGGAAGATCATCCAGGTAAAATTGGAAGTAAAATTCACGGTCTATAGCGCGCTTAAAGAAGCCAATTTCATCAACTGTAAGCTTCTTTGGGCACAAGGTCTCATCAATTTTGTCCTCTCTGAACTTGAACTCATACAAAGCATTGCTCAAACGGTCACCATTGAGAACTTCCCCCAGGGACTCTCTCTTTTTGACAATTGGGACTGTGAAAAACACAACCTTTTTACAATCCAAGATGTTCAAATTTCCAATCCAATGATCATTTGATCCCATTTTTCAACACCACGAGATTAAAAATTTAACCTTTAACCTAAGACCAAGAGTGACTAACCTGGGGCGCAGAATGGCAAATCATAGTATTCATAGGTCTCACTGCCACAGAAGAATCGTGTAAACAGAAATTCAGTTAACACAAAAAAAAAAAAAAAAAAGTAATGAGGGAAAGAATGAAACCTGGGGTTGTTGAAGGGTCCCACTTTGTTGATAAAAAATGGGACAAGTTCTCCAACATTGTAAAAGTGATCGGAGGGTGAAGATGAAGAGAATTGAAGAGTGGCGCAGAGAAGAAGGAGAATGAGGTGGTGCTTTTCAGCCATAGATGCAGGTGGTGAAGAAGCAGAAGCCAGATGCAGAGTCAAATGCTTACATTATTCAGACACATGACACACAAGTTGTGAACAGAGACGAGTATTAATTGTAAGATCAAAACAAAACTAACCAAACCAAAAAATGAATATGGATCTATGAACGAGAAACTTAATTTAAGATTAGTACTGTGTAGTTCAGTAATTTGTGAGGATCATGTTAAATTTTCTCTATCCAACAAATAAAATCATTTTCTAAATACGCTTTTCAGTCTACTCTTGAGAAAGATGTTCATACAAACATTTTATCTCTTTAAATATATATGCTACAATTTTATATTTGGAAAATATATATATAATGACACAACCAATATGATATTATATATATATATATATATAATAATTTGTTTAAAATGTGATTTATATGAATTTTGTACATTTTAAAGTGTTTTTCGTTTCAGCCCCCAATATTTCGTTTATTTTTAATTTTTAATCCTATTCATTTTTTCTGTATCAATTCTGTAGTTTAAATAAATGAAATCTAGTAATAAATATATTTTAGATATTTAGAAGCTTGTTACGTATAAAAGCACAATATATCATCGATATTTATATCTATACTTCTATATTATTATATAAAGATTCTCTCTTTGACGTTTTGTTTCATCTTTTACCCTTTTACCAGCGTTTTATTTTTAAATTAATTTTACTAGTTTTATCTTTCAAATGACTTTCTCTTTTAAATTTAATTGTTTTGTTTAACATTTTTAAAAATTAGAATAAGAAATCATCTAAAAAAATATTTATAATAAAATTGTAAAATTTAATTATAAAAAATTAAAAATACACATTATATATATATATATATATATATATATATATATATATATATATATATTAATTTAAGGGATGGAAGATGTAACATCCTAAAAACTCAATAATTCATTAATTTAAATTAGGCATAATACGATTAAGTCTAATATTATATTTCAAATTTAATATTGTATGATTAAAGTATGCAATGAAAAGTAATTTAAAAGTATAATTTTAACATCCAAATTATATTAAAATTCTCAAAATTTATACTATTTAAACAAAACTAAAAGTTAATTTGTATTTANAAAAAATGACCATGAAATTGAGAAGGAAAGAAGGGAATATGGCCATCAAGAATAGGTGTGGAGGAGAAAATCTAAGGTGCAGGGTGTTTCTCTCTTTCTTTTCCATTCCTCTTTTTCTTTGATTATAAGACTTTACAATTCTTTTCAACAATAAATTTTTTCATCCTTGAAAATTTATTTATTAAGAAAAGTGAGTACAAGACTTTTTCATGTCGTCTTATAATTTTCATGTGTAATCACTTTTCTTATCATCCTATAGAATTCTATTAAAACAAGGCATGTTATTAGGAAAAAGTGTAATCTCAACAAAGTTTTTAGGAAAAAGTTTCTTTAACAACTTTTTTTGACAACTTTTTGACAACGCATACGTGACAGTTTGTGATTTGTCCGTTTTAAATATTTTTTTAAAATAAATTTAAACAAACCAATAAAATAGTGACACGTGTCCTGTTATAAAAAATTTGTTAAAAAAAAGTTGTTAAAATATCATTGTCCAAATTTTTATTGATGAATCATCTCTTCTTACTATCCATTCTAACCAACATAGCATCGCAATTCTTCTCCAACCATAACATCTTGGTAATGAAACACACCATTATACCACTCCATTCCTCCTCAAACACATTTAACTACTGTAACGTATTACTTGATCTTTGGTGTTCCATCATACTTCTAGTCTGCCACTTTGACACCACCATGGTAACAAGTCAAACATACTGCTACTCATTTTTTAAATTAAAGGACTTTCAATTTTTCTTTCCAACTTAAAATCCCAACATTTTCTATCTTGTTTACAAGAATGACCTTGAATGATGCGATTCCATTTCAGAACTTGGTACAAAGAAGTTGGTATCTGCAACTGTGTAGAACTTGTGTTGATGAGGATTTATCACAATAATAAAGCCATGCATTCTCCATCACTCTCCAACTTGTTGAAAATGTTGAATGACGATCCAATGTGTGATAAATCTATGGCAACTAAAGTAAAAAGTCTACAACAATTCTTACTTGTCTTGCTCTATCAAATCCTTATTCAGCACAAGCAAGTATTCACCAATTTCCTTTCTTCCATCATCCCAAGAAAATCTTTGAAGATAACTAGTTGACTAGTCCTAATGGCATCAANATTCAACTACATGTTGCTCAAAGCATTTACCCCAACATTCAACTACCTTAAATGGCACGAAAACTAAGTCGAGGTGACGGGATCCGACGTTTATATGGCGAAAAAGAATGACTATTCACCTACCTGTCAAGCCTATANACATCAGTTGGGAGGGGTCACGAGGTCTATAATATTATAGACGTCGGGGNCCCTCCCAACTAACGTCTATAGGCCTGACTTATTTACAAACTTGTCACCGGTCATTAAGTTACGTCAGTTCCCCCTCGAACCGACGTCTAAGGGGTGACGTTAAAAGCCAATTCTGNAGTAGTGTCTGTTAGGCAATGGTCAAATATAGGTTATTATTCTGCGATATCGGCCCTTTGCTAAACAATGGTCGAATCCAGGTTTTCGTTTTATGATGTGGGCCCTCTGCTAGGCAATGGTCGAATTCTTTTATTGCAATCTCATCTTTTTCATTGATTTGGTTAATCTTGTTTTGTATTCATCTTCCTTCATTTCGCCTCTTCTGAAATCAAGACGAAATTAGTATTTCTATCTTTACTTATCTTTTATTCTAATAATATAAAAATCAATTTNATATATTCTAGTAAAATCAAAGTAAAAAGGTAGCTAAAGATGACAAAAATATTCGCGCCCACGAATATTCGTGGATAAAATCCGCAACGGATAGTTGGTATCCATAGATATTTACTATCCGCGAGTTGCGGGTATTTTAATACTCACTTATAAAGAGGTCGGGTGTGGATATTACACTATCCAACCCACGGATACCCGCTACCCGTTGTCATCTCTACTGTCAATACCAAATTTCGTCTAGTTTTTTGTTTTATTATATTTTATTATGTTTTATGTTTTTTCTATTTACTTATTTTCATTTTTATTTTTTTCTATTTTTATTTTTGAGCTTCCTTTTGTAATTTTTATTTTACTTTTTTATTTTCATTTATACTTTTTATTTTTTATTTTTTTAATATAGAAAAAGATAAAGAAAAAAGAAAAAAAGAAGAAGAAAAGTTTGAAACGTGTAATAATTTTATTTTTAATATGATTAAAAAAAAGAAAAAGAAAAGACAGGACGGATAAGGACAGAGAGAAGGAAGTTTGTTGGGGGAGGGGGAGCAAAAACGTCTCAATACCAAATTTCGATCGTTTTTTTTACTATCGCATTTTCGTTGTCATCTTTCTTTACTTCTTTTTGTTTTTTTTTCATTATTATTATTTTTATTACTTTTTTTTTGGCCTTTTTATTTTTTTATTTTCTTTTATTTGCATCCTTTTAATAAATCTTACTCTACTTTTTCTTCTTTTTAATTTTAATTTGTAATTCTCGTTTTTTTTATTTGTATTCTTTTATCTTTTGTTTTGTTATGATATAGCTAATAAAAAATATTATTAATTAAAAGGTTTTAAAATTAAAATTAAAAAAATGTGTGTAATATTATTTTTACTTTTGTTAATATAGAAAAAGATAAAGAGAAAAAAAAGAAAAAAAAAAGAAAAAAATTAAAAAAAAGAAAAAGAAACGACAGGAGGGATAAGGACAGAGAAGGAAGTTTGTTGGGGGGAGGGGGAGCAAAAACGTGTCAAGCAGAGGTCAAGGAGGAGCTAGCAAGAAGAAGGGAGGAGGTCACGGAGGAGCTAGGCTAACGGTAAGTGGTTCTGTTCACTTATATCGCTGCATTGTGCTTCATACATGATATTGCTCTATTGCTCTGTTTGAAATTGTAATATTGTATAAGTACTCTCCTTCTTCATCGTTCAATGTATAATCACCTTCCCTCTTCAACCTGAGCCTTCACCACTCTCTAATCCCAACAGCCAAATAGCGGCCATAGACCATAACAGACAATAGTCATCAACAATGAACTTGAATCATCAAACCGATACTCATCAGAAAAACACAACAAAAAGGAAAACTAAGAAAACAGAACCCCATTCGCGTCATCTCCTCCACCGGAATCCTCATGCCATCGTAGCTCCATTACCCCTCTCTTTCACCACCAGACTAACCTTCACATCATATCATCAGCGGTTTCGATACCTCCTCCACCCCATCTATCACCGCCATAGCCAATCATCAACGTCCAGGCGGTGGAGGTGAACTCTACTCTGACATTCTCGTTCAGAGAGGAGGCCCTAGGTTGGGGTGCAGTGTTGAAATGAGAGGGAGAGCTTGAAGACCCCTATTTTTCTGCGTCTTGGGCCTGAGCCCTTACACCATTTTAAAAAAAACAAACAAAAAAATCCTTTGTTTTCGCACCCCCCTTTGCTTTCATCCGCAACCCCCTTCATCTTCTGCTTGGGTCACTGGGCCGAGTAAAAAAAACGAACAAAAACAATAACTCATTTCTGAACCCCCTGTTTTTCCTAAGTCGCGCCCTTTTCTAATTGGGCTTCGACCCAATCTGATATTAGAAACAAATTAGGTTTACACACCCTTGTTTTTCATTTTCACACCCCTGGCCACTTGGGTTTAGGCCCAATCAGTTTTTTAAAGTGGTTTAGGCACCCCTTCTCTTATCTAAGCACCACCACACCATTGCCGATTCTGGTAACCCTAATATATAACGGTTTAGGCTTTGGGCCTTTAATCCAAACAACCCATTCATATTGGGCTTGTTTTTTTTCTTTTCTGATTTTATCCCATACACCTTTACTCATTGAAATTTTTTTATTTTGCTTTACTTGGTGCACTCCTATTTTTGTTATATGTTTGTATGCTTGTCTAGCTTTCTTTTGTGCACCCCCATAGCTATTAGTTTTTATATGTTACTTTTTTCTATGTTTCTTCTTAAGCATTCAGCCTTTCTTCCTTCCTTTTATAATTTGGATATTGTTGAAGATATGGAAGCAACACCAGGAGCCAACGGAAACGAACAACCTCCTTTTCATATTTTGATGAAAGAGGAAATAGTGAGAAATTTCCTTACATCCTATTCCCTCTTTGTTCTAACGTTTATGATTAATGATGATGATATTGACTCTCGAATGACATCGGCCTGGAACGATTTGTTTATCGGACTTCTGCTTATTCCGATAATTGAAACTCCAATTTTCAAGTATCGGGACAGGAGAGGTGGAATAATAAAATTTATAGTAATATCAATACTATCAGCAGGGTGTTATTTTGCTGCCGGTGCACTCGTCATTACGTTTTGTGGTATGATTGCTTCACATGTCATCCGAATCATACTCATGATTGCTGTTAGCTTTTTGCTTATGATAATCGTCTTATATTTTGAACCTAGTTTTAAAGCAAGAGGTTGGGATAATGTCCTATTTGTGTTATGGTGTATTGTAGCATTAATAGCCAGCTATTATATTAACATAGCATATTCTTAAATAGACTGGCTTTAGGACTATGTAATACTTCAGTATTCATATGAACTTTTATGGATTGCCATGGGATTTTCGAGATTCATTTACATAGTGTTAAATTTTATGTTTTCCTTATCTTTGTATAAATTTAGTTAATTTATGTTTAGTCTTTGCTTGAGATTATGCTTTGAATATTGGAGTAAATATATTTCATCTCGAATTCAAAAATAGAACACTAATAAAAAAAGTCACGCGAAGTCGAACTACTAAATATTTCGTTTTTAACTTTTATAAATAAAATTGTTTTAGCTTCTTCTTCAATTATCTTATTTTTTAAGTTCATCAATAAAAAGTTTTTAAGTCATTCGGTCTGTTCAAGATTTACTGCACTCTAATATTTAAGTTAATGATATATTTAAATAAGTTGAATAATTCTCCTTTCCTCGAAGTCAAAACTTTTAATTTATAGACCTTGAGTTTCAATTCGATTTAAGACTATGAAACGGTCATACAATATAAATATAATATATTTAAATTAAATTTTGCAAACAAAGCATCTTAAGGATTTATTTTCATTATTAAAATTTAATTTTACGTATCATACTAAACTATTTATATCATTAGTATATTGTTGTCTACGATAAAAATAGTTAATAGTGAAAATGTTAATATTGGCAATCAACAGAGATGATTATACAATTATAAAAAATTATAATACCAAATAAATTATATTAAAATCAACTTTTAGCAGAAATTTCATATGACAAAAGTATGTTTAAACCTTTTCAACTCCACATGATGATAAATGTGTTGGTTGCACTGAGATTTGCTATGTTTATTTAAAAATGATTTTTTTTTTATAATTATATATAAGGAAGATTTGTTTTTTCAATTTCATCTTTTTAATTATTTTTTTTAAATTTAAATTGTAATTTATAATAAAAAAACTATTTTTTAGTTTTTTGATTTTAATAACTATTTTTTCGAATTCAAATAACTATTTATTATAAATAAAGAATTATTTACTCTTTATCATTTTAGTATCCATTTTTAAATTTAAATTATTACTCATAATTAAAAAATTAATTACACAATATTACTTATAATCTTTTCTTTTTCAATAACTAAAATTTATTCTATCTATGGTTATATCTATAATTATATATACTTATTGTTTTTCAAAATTTATCCTTTTAATTATCACTTTTAGAATTTAAATAATTTATAGATATGTGAAAATAAATATGTAACATCCCATTTAATAATATAAATTTACTAAACAAAATACTGTATATATAATAATCATTAAACAAATAATACAAACATATAACTTCTACATTACACTCTTACATACAAGTTATGTACTTAACATAGAAATATAATAAATATAATAGAACTAGAGTCTTTTAAAAAATAAAATAAAAATAAATTTATGACAGGTCACTGATAGGGATGGCAAAAAAATCCGCGCCCACGGGTATCCGCGGGTTTTATCCGTTACGGGTATTTAGTATCCGCGGGTAGCGGGTAATTTAATACCCGCTTGTTAACGGGTCGGGTTCGGGTATTACACTATCTGTGTCCACGGGTATCCGCTACCCGTTTAAACAATTAAATTACAATTTTGCCATTAGGTTATAACTCTTCAATCTTTACCCATTAGGTGATTTAAGTCTCTCTAACCAGGAAACTGAAGAGAACACGGACCTCTCCAACTCCAAAAATCGCGTCACCACTACTGCAAAAATCTTTTCCTCTTTTATCGTCGTTGTCACCGCCATGTCTGTCACCACCATGATCGCCACAGTGTCCACCGAAGGAGCTACCGACAGAGGCTCCTATTGTGCAGCGAAGAGGAAAAACGCGATCTGCGCGGCGAAGAGGAAAAACACAATCTGCGCGACAAAGAGGAAAAACGCGATCTGCGCGACAAAGAAGAAAAATGCGACCTGTGCGGCACGGGATGTGGAGGGTGGAAGAAAGCAAAAAGAAAGGAACGACTTTGGAAGAAAAGGTAGATCTGAGATGCTTTGGTATAGATCTGAGATGCTTTGATGTAGATTTGATCTTGGACAAATGAGATCTGTTAGCATTGGTGATTGTTGTGCGGTGGCTGTATTATAGCGGAGGGTAGGGGTTGATGGTTTTTTTAAGAAGCTGAATGATGGTGGTTGTTCCAGAGAACAAACTTCGAATAAATTGGCATGAAATTTGTGATTCAAAATTTCTGTTTGTTTTACTTGATGCAGAGAAAAGCACGTGAAGGTTCCAGAAAATAAAGAGTTTCTTTGGGGGAATGGTTTGATGAGTATTGTGGAGGAGCATTGATAAAAAGGCATACACTGTTAGAAAACGGGTATCCATCG